>NW_022475265.1:0-509756 GCF_009193585.1 Aspergillus caelatus
GGATTCCGAATCAGCGACGCATGCTCGGACTCCGTCGATACAAAGCTAAGGCTGGGAAAAAAGGCCCCGATGCACGTCTAATGCGGGGCCAGACCGAGATCCCTGTCCGGCTTGTCGCCCAGCGGTTCAACCACTCTAGTGCTTACAGTCAAGCATTGGGGGACGAGGCTCAATTTTGCTGACAATGCATTCCATTAATAACGGCCTCACTCCCCGCCTAACGAACTACCTATTCAATCCTCCCTTCCACAGACTTTTGAACAGTGTTTGCGGCAATATTGCCTTCTTACTACTTCCTATCCACATTAAGCTACCGTAATCCTTTGACTGCTTTATACGCTCAATCCCTCTGAAGGACATAAGACAGCCAACCGTTTGAAACTATGGCCACTCCACCCTCGTACACCAAAGTCACTCACTCCGCCACATATGCCGGCATCAATCCAACTCAGCCCGGTCTCTCCACGGCGGGCAAGGTTGTGTTAATCACTGGCGCATCGGGCGGTATTGGCCGTGCCACAGCCTCATCCTTTGCTGCATCGGGTCCCCGAGCCCTGATCCTCCTCGGTCGACGCGCTGACGCCCTGGCGGAAACCGCCACGATTGTGCGCGCCAGTCACGCAGAGGTAGCGATCCAAACCCACGAGGCTGAGCTGTGCGATGCTTCAAGCGTACGCAATGCCATGAACAAGGTGGCTGCCGAGTTTGGCGGCATCGACGTCCTCGTCCACTGTGCCGGCGTCCTGGCCCCCGTGGTTCCCCTTCTGGAAGTGGATCCGACTACTTTCCTGGACGGTTACAAGACGACCGTGGTTGGTACGCTGGTGACGGCACAGGCTGTCGTCCTGGCGAACAAGTCCGTCAGCGCCAACGAGGACAAGCCCGTCACCTTTATCAATCTCACCACGGCCGGCATCCTGTTCCCCCCGTTCCCCGGTATGGGCGCCTACGTCAGCAGCAAGATGGCCGCTGTCAAACTCTTACAATCCTTTGCTGCCGAGAATCCGCAAGTGCGTGTTCACAATGTGCATCCCGGACTCCTCCGCACAGCCATGTCTGCCAAGCTCGCAGAGACGATCCAATTGCCATATGCCTATGATGACAGTAAGTATCAAATGATCCTGTCCTAGTATCCAAATAATTGACCATCGTTTTTCTTCTTTTCCTTTTGCAGTCTCTCTTCCCGCCGATTTCCTTGTCTGGATTGCCTCCCCCGAAGCGGAGTTTCTCAAAGACAAGATCGTCTTCGCCGCTTGGGACGTCGAGGAGCTCAAGGCTCGCCAGAAGGAGATTGTCGGAGGCCCGCCGGGAACTGGTGAGCTCTGGCTCGGCTACCAAGGATTTCCACGATTTATTGCTGGTCAGCCTTTGCCGGGCACCCAATAGGCGATCGGTACTCTGTATGGGAGGTCGCTATCCCAGACTGAGGGGACTGTGCAAACACTAGTAGTCGATTAAACAACTACATGAACTATCTATACAGTAGATTACTAGCGCGAAGACGCCAATGAAATGAATGTTAGAATCCTTTTATTTATTAGTTCAAGATCCAAGTGCTTTTGACGTTATATATTAATCTGTTCTGTAACTTATGTTGCTCAGTTAAATATTACTTTTTGAACAATGAAGATAAGAAGACGAGTAGAAAGTAATTATTATCAATTTCCAACTTAAGGGGTACTTTCAAGGCCATTATAGATTGTCCCGTAACTACGTCGTCATTCTGCTATTTAGCCATGCTCTCCAAAATCTGCACGATGTACTATGTACTATGTACAATACTATATCAAGAAAAGGAGGACATTCAAAAGACCAAACGCCTGGCCACTCCCTGAGTGACAGATTGCAACCTCGACCGAAGCAACGCCGCCACTGGCGCAACGACCCAGGTAGTGTGCTCCCAGCGCGCCCCACCATTACTATCCTGGGAGTACCTGTCTGTGAACTGCAAAACAAGCCTAGCAATCTTGGACAAGTCCCCAACCTGACTCTGGCCATCGCCAACTAAACTGCGTGAAGATGACTGCGGTCGCGACCACATGAGTATATCTTGTTCACAGGAGCCGTTGCCCATGGATCTGCCATCGCTCGACGACATGTCATGGCTCACCGATCCACTGTCGGAATCGGCACCAGTAGAGCAATGAACCACGTCCATGAGCGAAATGCACCCCGATGCCACCAGAAGCGCTACGTTCGCCTGCTCGGAGCATGGACACATGAGGATAGTCAACAACCGCTGGCACGCCTCGGTAGCCGTCAAGCCGCTGCCGCCGTACGTGGGAGCAGCGGACCTGCGCCACCCCTTGGTTATTTCCAGTTGCTCGACAATCGACAAAGCAGCCTTGGTGCAGTCGGTCTCGGTGGTATCCACATTAGGACCCATGCTCACCATATTACACGGTGACGGCGAGATTTCTGCAGGTTGTAGCTGATTGTCCTGGTGATGTTTTATCATACGTGTGCTGGGAAACCAGCCATTATCGCAGCTCATCTCGCTGTCAGTTTGGCCAGAAATCCCGGTCGGCTCTACCAAGTAGCTGTTGAGAGCATTTGTCTCTGGAGTCCCGAAGCATTGCTGGGAGGTCTTGGTTTGACTCTGGTTCTGGCTATGGCTCTGGCTCTGACTTGACTTCCGCCGTACGCGATGCGGTCGGCCACCACGACGAGCTGGGCTGTATGTGCATGGGCGGTTTAGATTTGCGCAACGCGAGCAAGTCGGCTTTTGCTTGTCACATCTCAACTTGGATGCAGAACAGACATCACAGGAGTCTTTCAGCTTTCGAGCTGGGAGTTGGGTGTTGTAGGTCTCCATTGGGCTAGGTACGGCGGTTTTTCGGGGTCCAAGTGAGGTTCGGGGCTTGAAAACTATGCTATCTTATCTATCTCTATGGGTCTATCTATAGTGACAGGGATGCTAGTTACACGGCAACTAGCCAAGGCTTTATGATCCGTGTTCCAGAAATGCATTGCAACGTGGTTGCTGTCACCGACAAAAGCCAGCCTCGTGGTTGTTGGAACCCTACAAAACGATGGATTACGCCAACGCCCTTGCCTCGTAATACGAGTAATCCCAGAACAGATGTTGGGACAGATCATCATTCCATGCATAGTTGCACGACTTAATCGTATTATGTAAAGGAAAACACAACTAACTATTAGGTAACTCTTGGCCGCTTCCCATCCAGGAAGGATAGGGCCTCCTGTTTATTAAGCTTTAGGGCTTGTTAGGAGGCTGTGTCTCATCCAATCCCGAGGACTTTTCACGGCCCTGGTTCCTTTGCTTCAGACTCCTTTAGTCTTAGATCAGCTAGAAGGGGACTTAGGTCCACTCTTCGGCCCCCATAATGAGCGCGACCAGAGTTCTGGAAGATAACGGATCTGTTTCTGCTTGGAATGTGGGTGGTTCAATGCCTGTCGATTGAGAATGTTTTGTTTGTGGTCTCCCTTGCATGAAACACAATCGTTATCGGCCCGGGTTTCCACGAGGTTTCTCTCAGATAAGGTCTACCAATCCCTTGACAGAACGATAAACTCTACAGACATTATAGTAGTGATTTCAGAATTTCAGAAAGTGTGGATATGATAGTAGGGAGTATTTGGATTTGAGGCAGTGACTGGATCAGAAATTAGTGGCACTATTACTAGTTCGAAAACAGTACAAAGCTTCGCCATCCACGATCCTTGGCGGTCATCTGACTCTTCAACCTTTAGCCACGATGTCGGTGGGATTGGCTTTCACAAAACTCCATGGGATTAAGACCGTATTCGGTTAAGAACCTTAATCAAAGATTCTCTTGTCCGTGTTCTGCTCCTTATAATTAGTAGTGAGATCTAATTTTAAAGTCCTGGTATGTTGTCATTCTAAGTAGAAACCATAAATATATATTGTAACATTGGGTCAGTCAATCAGCTAGAATCTTGAATAGGCATTGTAATAGCCAATGATATATATCTTCGTGAAGGAGTTAAGAGTGGTACTAACTAGCTAAAACCTTGACCTGGGTTTAGATAGTGTCCACTAGAATATATGGCAATTCATAGGTCTAAGAGTACAATAGAGGGGATTCACTGCTCATCACTTAAAACATGATTTACGAGTAGAAGTGGGGTGGTTGCCGCCTGGGTGAGCTAGTGGGGGAGCCGCTTTAAAGTTGACGGTCGCGTGAGCTCATCAAGACTCACCCCAAAGTGTTGAACACGATTTGCGGTACCGTTTCGGGCGGTTCGGGATCGAAACCCTAACGACGCATTAGCTGACTCAGATCTGAAAATATCTGGAGCCAGGTTTGGGTCGATCATTGCGACCTAGTCGAGGTCGAGGAGACCTACAATACGAAAGACTAACGGGGCACTGGAAATTAACAGGGAATGTGCTCTGATTAGTTAAAGCCCTTACCGTCTCTCGGCAGCATAGGATTATTGTTCTAGAAACGGTAGATCTGTGGTAATCATGTACATTTCTTAATATAGATAGGTAGAAATGATATTACACTAAGATTTCCAGTATCCTTCTATTTATAGGTCTATGTTAGGTAACGCCATTAACAGATCTGAAGATGGTGTTAATGGATGGTGGTAATATATGGGTCCCTCAGAGCGGTTCTATTCAGGGAGATTAATATTCCTAGGGAGTTGCTAACTTTTACTTTCGATATGGCGGATTCTTTTAGTTATTGAAGAGCGTAGTTCTAATACCGCTGTACAACAGACCTACATTGGAATTTTGTAACCACCAGGAACCTGTTTCTGAAACACGCCCTTGGGATCATATCTCTTGCTGACAGCCCGCAGCTTGGCAATCTTATCCGCCCCCCAGCTCTGAAGCACCTTCTGTGAGATATCGGCGTAATTAAGGTAGATAAAGTCGATCAGATATCCATGAGCCTTCAAGACGGCACGTTGTTGGTTCACAATGTCCGTGATGACGGACTTGACCAGCGCATCGTCTGCCTTCTTGGCGTAGGTAGCAGTCATATCGACCATAACGTCGTCAGTCTTTCCAGGTGTCAGCCCGAACATGTTGGTGCCGTTGGTAACAGGATGAGGCTGAGTCAAGAACTCGACGAAGATGCCTTCCACATTTGCGATCTTGCTCAAGCCCTTCTCCCAGATCTTGAAGAGTTGCATGTAGACCATAGGATCCGGGTTATGGAACGAAAAGGTGAGTTGGAAGCCGCTAGAAAAGTGGTTAGATTTGTGGAGTATGGATAAGGTAGACGTGTGCATTATCCGTTGCTTACCGTTCCACTTTGGATGGGATATTCTCACCAAATTTCTCCACGACGTTGTCAGTAGTGTTGAGCTCTGCCACGCCCCCCAAGTTTGGGATCTCGGTGAAGGCGTCATAAACAGTGGGTTTCTCAACCTCCTTTGTGTACCACATGGCATCAGAAAGTAGGAGTCTGCCGTCTACATAGTCCAGGAACATTGCCATCATGGCTGCGCTGTCATGACTTTCAGGCTTCATGAAGTTGCTGAAGGCTTTGGCGTGAGCCCACAACGTGGCGTTTGTATAGTTGTAATTAAGCATGCTATACCACATTTTCCCCTGAGGGATTGTAGCAACATCAAAGCGTGTGACGATGCCAAAGTTGTTGGAGCCGCCTTTCAACGCAAGCCAAAGGTCAGGGTGCGAGATTTGATCGGCATAGATGACTTTACCACTTCCGAGCACAACTTCGTAACCGTGGATATTATCGCAACTGAAACCGTGCTCGCGCGATGCGAAGGTAATTCCACCTGATGACGAAAGTTAGCTATTGTTGTCTGGTACAGCCCTTCAATGCGAGTACGGACCTCCAGTGGCGAAGCCTCCGACTCCGATCCCGGGAATACGGCCTCCCATAACAGTCAAGTTATGTGGTACGAGATGCGAGTAAGCGATGTCCCATACTGCGCCCCCTCCAATGCGAGCAATCTTTTGATCCTTGCTCAACTCTACTTGGTTCATGAGGCGCATGTCGACGGTTATGCCAGGCTCAATGTTTGCCGCGCCTGTCCAGAAGGTGTGTCCACCACCCCGAACGGCAAACTTGCTTGTGGAGTTGTTGAAAGTCATCAACTTCACGAACTTGGATACTTCAGCAGTTGTGGTAGGCCTGAAGATACAATTTGGACTCAAAACGCGCTCATGGTCGCCGTAGTAGGATGAGATGGACGAATTGTATGTTGTTGAACCGGGATATGAGATGCGCCCTGGAATCTTGGACTCCACGAGTGTGCATGAATTATTCGTAGCCAAAACAGCAGCAGGCAGCACTGCTGCGAGAAAATGCAGAATAGACCAATACATGGGAACGCTTGGGCAGATGTGCTTGAGGGAATCTCTACCGAATCTCGTTGAATGGTTCGCCGGTGTGCAACCGGCAGATAAAAAGGAGAAAAGAATACCAGATATTTGTTTTATAGCGAGACTGAATCAACTGATAGAGACAAGGGGAGAGGCGCTTGATAATTTCACAATATACCTTGGCACACTGAATGAAAGTCGATGATCGGCGGCTGGTAGATTAAATAAAGTGGTTAATTATAGTCTACAAATACGACCTCGAATTTCTTGAGAATCTTTCTATAAATATGTACCTGCGTCCCCAAGCCCCGAAATTGCATGTTGGTGCCAGATACCACGAGGCGGTTCTAAACGAACTACTGCAGGTGTGTGCATAGAGTTTTCATGGTTCGTTAACTGACTCAGTCGATAGAACAGCTAAGCCCCACGCTGAAAATAGTACGCTCGGAAACGTAAAATCGTCTACAAGTATGTAGAGTAAGCCAGTGCCTGTCTCTTCAGCAACAGGCACTCTCGGGTTCCGACATTGTGGAGAGCGGTACAAGACGGCTCGTATGCAGTCAGCAACATATACGGCATAGATATAATTGGTTCTATCAAGCGAACACTGCAGGAGGGATCACCACGTGTCATGTGGAGTTTGTTTAATCTTCTGCAGCACCAATCCCATTTCAGTCATACGTCAGGCTGTAGTACGAAGAGTAGTAGTGATGGTAGTGTTGTCCAGGCTGTTTGGGGTCAAGGGCAGCAGCTAGCCCCACTAGCAACTCTTTACAGTGTAAGTTAGTAACTATACCTTTATCTCCCTTACCATTCTACCTTTATGTGGCGTCTCCAAGCCGTTGTAAGTTTGCACTTGTTCAGGTATTCTATTTCTATTGCATTTGTAATGCCCAATCCGAAAAGATAGGAAGAAGGAGCCTTATACTCTATGTCGTAAGCGTCCCATACGGCCATACATGTACTAGTTCATGATAGATTCGTAGCTCAGGCGCCAGCGCCATTTCTGTATACATCAATTGTGCGAAATAGGCCGTACCACTGCCCCCAAGTCGTTGTCTGAGTTGTTCAGCGCGGAGGTGAGCGCGCGTAACTGCGTGTGAAGAAAGGCAACCATTCTGGCTCGCACGTCACTCTGCATGAAGTCGCTGCGTGGCTCGTTGAATGCCTGTGATTGTCCTGCGTGGCAAGCCATGTCTCCAACGACGACTTGTAGTTCCCGAAGCATCCCCGAAAGGACTTGACGAATGAGGACTGCCTCTACATCCTTGCCCAAACGGTGATTGCCAATGAAGAAATCCCGTCTTCGAGTCTCGACTTGGCCCGCACTGCTGGGTGGGATGGCGCTGTCCGCAATCGAGTTGCGGCGATGGCTGTATATATCAACAATATGCCAATACCAAGCAGTAATTTCAGAACAAATGACGGTGACGATGAGCAGCAGCTGCGGGCTTCCGTAACACGAACATTTGAGTATGGAGCGGACCGCCCCCAAAGCCGACTGGTTCATGGACAAGATGTCGTCCGCTGCACGCGATAGTTGAGGTTGGCGACCACCACCCTGGCCACTCATGCTTAGGACGCAGGAGCTCGAGCCGGCATGCATGGAGCTGAGGACCCGTGTGGCGAGGCTGATGCAACATCCATGTGGGTTCTGGCAAATCCGATCCTCTTGGGAGCAACTGGTCTCAGGGACCGATGAGATGCTGTTATCTTCGGTAGTCAGGCTCGGGGCGCAATCGTCGGACAGATTGTCTGTGGATGAGGACGTATCCATTTGCCACTTTAGCGACAATTCTCTGCTCTCAAGATTCGAAAAGTCAAATGAGAGGAAATCAAGCTGCGAGTTACCCAGGAGGTTGTGAGCCGATGAAAGAGGGATTTCGGCATCCAGAAAGCCACCGGTTAGGAGAAGAGGATCTCCGACATATTGAATTTCTGGTTCATCTGCGACCTCCATCGCGTGGCGACTGTTTTGGCGGTAGTGCTATAATAGTGTCCCCAGGTAAGGTCTTGTGGCTAAGGGTATGGATAAATTGAGACGGTAGCGATACACGTTATGAAATATGTCCAGCACTGAATACTCTGTAGAGTATTCGGCCGGCCCAGATTGGGTTATAGTTTGCTCGGTCAGCCTCACTCGGGGGCCGCCTTTTAGATCCACCTCGTATCACAAACAAGAATGCTTGTTTTCTAATTAGGGATCCTCCTCACAGCCCCTTGCTGATCACACCAAGTTGGGGTCCAATCAACACCACCGAGCACCTCCCCAGGATGAAACGAGGGGAGAGCGAAGGAAGCCGTGTGCATGTACGAACCTCATGCAGGAGCATTCTGGTTAGCGCTGACGGGAGTAGATCTAGATGCAACTCATGCCATCTCAAGTACCCATATACTTTGCAACAAGGGCCTCTCGAAGTTTCCCGAACAGTTTGGCTTGCATGGTCATGTATGACACAGCCACATCAGGTCCTTTTCGGAAATGCCCAGAGTATCAATAATCAATTAACCAATTGCATTATACGAATCATTCCAAATGCCCCCCCCCCGATCCAACAGTCACAATAGATAGATAGTATGTCTCGTATACCCCTTCCCCCACCAAAACCAACTAACAATCTGAGTAAGCCACGGCAGAGCGTGGCAATTGTGTTCTCCGGGTGCGCCTAGATGAGTTAGACCGTTTGGGGAGGAAAGGGAATGGCGTATCCATGTAGCTGTAACCATAGTTTGACCCCATCCTAGAATTGGTGTTCCCGCTGTGGTAAACGAGGTATTGCAGGCAAATATTTCACCACCCGGCACGGAGATTGCAACGAGGAAAGCCAATCCAAGAGACTAAATCTGCCGAAGAAGAACAACGTACAAGCCGTCTCTGCCTGGCCCTGTCCCTCGACGCCGTCTATCGGTGGAGGCCACGGAGCTAGCTGGGTTTGACGATCGGTAGTCTGGGCGGCTGTTATCCGCCGCCGCAGCAGCAACATCTCCATCGCCACTAGCCGCATGGAGCTAAGCAGCTGGAGATGTCATGCTCAGGACAGGCAGTCTTCTGTTGTCTGCAGAGGATACGCCGCCCTCATACCCGACTGAACTGGATGCCCGATTAGACGGTTTGTTCTCGTCTTTCGTGGCGTCCTCAATGCTCAACTCACCCTCCAGCTACTACGGGCATCAGAATAAGCTCAATACCCTTCTGCGGATGGCGAATCTGATGGCCATCGCTCCGGCCCTCGAGAATGCATGTGCCACCGTCAAGGATATCACGCTGTAGCTCTCCGATGTACCCTCCATCTACGACACCGGATGCTCGACACCCATCGACCCACAGTCCCTTTCGGACTTCATCACTAAGTCTCTTTTGGGTATCTCTGAATGTTTCCTGCCAGCCCCCATGCCCCCTGCACCGTAGCTTGCACGCACGGGCCCACGGGTGTTGTCATTCGCCAACTATGCACCTTCTAGTCCGTCATATAACGCTAATGTAATTCAGACGATCATGCGGATCCTGCGGTGACCTTGGCCTTCCACGATACAAATAAGAATGGTTAATAAGAAAGCATCTGGAGTCTCCGCTCCAAGATCCATGAATATCCCATGGAAAGCGAAGCAATGAGTATAATATGTTTAGTGTTAAAAGCAAAAACACAAGAAAAGAAAAGAAAAATAGGAAGAGGGAGAGGACGAAAAAGATAGAAAGGTGATTCCACAACAATTGGTAGGGTTTGGGTAGGAACCTGCTCTACTGTATAATGTGGCAAGTGGCGTTCTTGAAGTCAGCCTCTATAATTAGATATAGTGACCCTTCCAAATCATATGCAATTAAAATATTAATGTTCAAGCATCTCAGCACGCGTTCAGCTTACCCTGGTGCAACTTGATAGGCTGCATACGCTGGGTGTAACGAAAGGCAAGCTAGACCAGCGACCGGGGTCGCTTACTGAGAGCCTCGTGATGGCTTCCCCACTATTGCTGATTAAATTGTGCGGGAAGCCAGCTGCTCGTCGCCAGTTTTGATCTCTGCGATAATCCCCTCACTCAGCTGTAGGGCCAGAGTTTTGATATTCATCTTGAGGTTGGAGCTGCGGTGACAACGAAGAGGGGAAACATATAGGAGTTCTAGCCAAGGAAATATCACCTAAAATAAAGGTAAAGAGAGATCAGAAACACGAATACAAAACAAAAGTAACGGTGGCTTACTTTGTGAATGCCATATGCTATCGTACCACTGATAATATACCGACCGAGGCGAGTCGCTATATTGTTCGGCACCTGCTAGACCTCTGTTCCACAGTCAGTAGTGATGAAGGGCATTTGACGGCCATCCGCCTTGGGGGCAGCATTGGGGACGTCGAAGTAACCCTAAGCCTGAATCCCCATACCCTTATCCAGACACATCGGCATGATATCGCGCTGCAAGTTGCGGACATGCGCACTGAATTGGCCCTGGTCGACGGAGAACTGACGGAGGCCGTGCTAACGGGCGTAGGCATTGAATCTAATGACCGCTCAGGCCGGGGCGTCACGGATATCCGAGCAGAGTGCTTTCTTCTGATGGACGAACGTGCTGAGCGACTACATCAGTTCAGGGATACCGGTGGCGTAGTCCCAGCTATGAGCGAGACACTGTACGTTTCCAGCTAGCAGGACACCATGGAAAGGAATTAGGCTTGGGAAGATGGACCGGGTCGGTGTAGCTGCGTTCGCAGTTTCTTCACTCACATTGTAGAAAAAGACGCACACAATTGCTGCTAGTGCCGTCAAAGCTTTCTCCGGTGGACTTGGCGACCGGCCATGTATCTGAGGTGTACTTGTGGACCAGACAATATTATCGCGACAGCCAGATTACTCCAGCCACTCGTCAATCTAACCCTCATTCTGGCAGCGTTGATCGATATTGACCGCGTCAATAAAGCTCACGATGGGCTCATAGTAGTTATTAAGGAGCTCAAAAGTGCTCTCCTCGTTAAATTCACCGAACTGAGCACTCAAGGCGTTCGCGAGACCTGTTCCCTGTCTTGGAAAGTCTCTTTGAATGCAGGAATGATGGGATTATGGAGAAGTACAAGAAAGAAAAGGAAAAGAAAAATGACAAGAAAAGAAAGTCGGACGTGCTCATTCCGTACTGTTAGATTAATTCAAGGGAATAGATCGGATAGCATAGTGACAAACTCTATACTCTTGATACATAGAAGCCATAGATAAATTACTCGTCGTACTACTCCGTAGGTTCAGCGGCTATCCGCTTATAGCAGCGAGGCCAGCAGTCAATCAAATCTAGGCCCCGCGAAAACCCATGGATTTTGACCTGACCCATCTCTTGGTGCGTTTGGGTCCCTGGTCTAAGCCCATGGGTTGGATATAGGTTTAGAGTATGAACCCGTGGCGAGGCCTATCAAGTCTCGGTTTTACAGAGGTAGAGTCATTCAATCCCAATGGCATGCTAGAGACAAAATTATTGGGATATGAGTCTTTTCAATATAGCCGTCTCTTAGGTCAGCAGACCCACCACGCACTTCGGCATGTTGGTCTGCCTCACCTCAACGATAATTTCCACCTCAACGATAAATTTGAAGCTATTCAAACTCCTATACAACATCGCCTTGAGTATCTATCCAAAAGGGTAATCTAGGACCTTCCTCATCCGCCTGACTAGTCTTTTTACTAGACAGATCCCCTATATCTCCCTGTTATAGTAGTTTATTGTGCTCTAAACTCCCCGCTTTTCCAACCTACCTAAGACTCTGTAGTCTTTCCACCTCTGTACAATCTATAATTCGGCATTTTATATCAAGTACAGTTAATAGCCTATTGTACCAGACTCTCCTTTTTGATTTCTGTCTATTTTAAGACTTCAGAAGTTGAAGATACTGTTGTAGATTATCTTTAAGCTGAGCAACTAGTTCAGTAGTTTCTAGTGAGCTCTGGAATATATAATTAAGATATTATATAAAGCTCTAATCAAGCTCTGGATTATTATTAATAAAGCTCTATACTTTACTAATACTTCGACGAAGACCTTGTATTGTAGATAGCAGCGATAAGCTTAACAGTAGTAGTAATAGTGTTATAATTATCTCAAGTTCTAGAGCAGTCTCTAAAATCTTATATAGAGATTTTATTATCTTCTTTAAATTTAAAGAATATATATCTTACTTTTTAAAGGTATACTGTATTGTATATTATTTAAAAGTTATTGTATAAATAGAATAAATATATTTTAAGAAATCACTTTTATTGTCTATCTCAGTATCTCTTGAAGTAAGCTTATTATTTTACTTGTAATAAAAATATTTATAGACTTAAAAAGATTGTCTATCAAGAGACTATATAAGATATATTATATAAGAAGAGAAACATTAAGATATAATATAGTATTGTCCACAGAACTACAGAAATTTGTAGATAAGTGTTACAGATCCGATGATGACTCTGTATAATAACTGTATTGTATACCCTGCCCGTTGTGTATATACAGCTCGGAGGCCGAACAGCGACAACGGATCACATATCCGTTGACTTTTCAATAGCGTATAGTAGCTCCTTGTCAGTCTTATCCTGTTAGGAGAATAAGGGGCTTCTTCTGGATATAAAGTTAGCCTAGTGTTAATAAAAGAAGAAGGTAAGAATCAGTCTTCTGTCTGTCTAATATCTACTGCTTAGCTTTCAGCCTACGTACTCTTACCTAGTTGACAGGTCTTCTATCCTGAATAGTAGATATTTCCTTGACAATAAGATAGAACTTGTAGCTATAATAAGTAATAATTGGATCTCTTTTTTTGAGATACAATACTTTGTATAATAATAGAAATATTAAATCTAGCTAAGACTAATTTTATCTGAAGTATAATTTTTAGAAGATAGAGCTATTCAATATTTGTCGGGAATATCTGTATTATACTATCTCTCCAGATAGTGTATACCTTTGAATATAAAGTATAGAGAAAGAATAAAACTATCTACTATAACATTCTCTATTATAAGATCAGTTCTTCTATTTCTTTAGATAGATTTCCTCTTGCAGCTTATATAGATATAGTAGTTATAAGTTTTTAAGACTTTCCCTGTCCCAGTTAGAAGTCGGTTTTATCAAAGTTATATATATTTTTGGGAGGAATCTGCTTGACCAAGGGTTCTAGGTAGTTAAACCAGTACTGAAAAATACCTATATTCTCTGTATCGAGACAATTCCTATCTTTTGGCTTCTATTAAATAAGCTTAAAATTGTTTGGGAGATAGTCTGTCGATTGTATTCTATTACAGTATTTGATTGGCACTCTGCTCAATTATTCCGGCTGTAGATAGACAATATAGATTATCAAGCTGATAAATCTAACGAATCAGTATCTTCTCTTGTAAATTATTAAGGGTTCTGATTAAGATAGGACATAAACTTCGAGTAGCTCAGCCCTGAATACACGCTCTGAGTTGTTGATAGGGAACATCGGATTTATACAATAGCACAGATATATTTGGTGTTTTTTGGCCTTGAGCGGTCCTACAGGCCTGAGGGATTCGCATCTCTATATTAGAATAAGAATTAGACATAGTAGTAGTAAATAAAAGCTCTGAATAGCTTCAAATTTATCGTTGAGATGGGAATTACTGTTGAGGTGAGGCAGACCAACACGCCGAAGTGCGTGGTGGATCTGCTGACCTAAGAGACGGCTAATAACGTATTTCACTAGCGAGCGCCGCATACCAACGAGCGCCGCACCTCCACTCCGATTTCTGCCTGCGGGCTAATTACTAGAGCCTTTTTCACCAAAACAACTGTATTTCTATATATAAATTAATTATTAAGTGGTTTAGGATATCTAACTCTAGTATATCCTCGAACATAACAATTAGAATACTGCGGTGATACTTGTATATACGGCCTAACTGCAGAAAATACTGAATCTATAGAAATAGTATTCTGAGTTTTCTGAATCTTATTCTCACGCTGGAATCTGTCTAAGCTTTTCTGGAGAGATAAGTCTTCTTCTATAGCTATCTGTCTAGCAGATTTCTTCTGCTTTTGGCTTTTCTATTTATTATTAGTATAATGTTTATGTATTTCTTTCTTTGTAAGAATAAGCTTATTAAGAGTCAATTTATAACTTTTAATAATCTTATCTAATTGTGCTTCTAGTAAAGGGAAAGAACTTTAAGTATATTCTTTAAATAGCTTCCTTGCTATAGATACCTGTTTCTCTAGCTGCCTAGTAGTATAGGGTGTCTTAGGTGTAGAATTAGTTGACCGACTGTCTGGTGGTGTAGGGGTCTTCAGTTAGATATTCAACTTACTTAGTACCCTATCTGGATTAAATAGAACTAGGTCAGTACCTACAAAGCTATTCTGAATATTTTCTATTATAAAAGTACTTTTGCGAGTCTCAGGAAAGATCTATAGAAAATCAAATTTATTAATATAGCTAACTCCTAAACTTATTTTCTGCTTTATTAAATTGCTGTACACAGCTTTTAAAGACTGAAAACAGCCTATATCTAAAAGCTATAGCTTATTGGAAGAGTATGCAGATATACAAATAGAAATAATATTATTTTTACTGTATATCTAATCAAACTGAGGTGTAAGATAGCTGCTATATCTGTCTATAACTAAAAGACAATATTTCCCAGTCGTATAACTAGTAGTAGCAGGAATAAAGAGATTTTTAAGCTAGCAAAGACCTATCTTATTAGTAATCTATTTATTAGAACTCACTTCAATCCTACTACTAGATAAAAGCTTTGAATCTTGGTATTAGCCCTCTATATGGATCTTCCCTTTGAAGATAATACAGGGAGGAAATATCTAATCAGTAAAGTTAATATACTTAATAGAAATAATCTATCCCCAATTATCTAGCTGTACAAGAAGTACTTTTCTATAGTAATCAGTTTTAGTAACTACTCGAGTATTAGTTACTAGACCTATAGCAAAGTCAGTTTTGTCAAAATTGTAGATATCTTCCTGTACAATTCTATATTGTATTATAGTGATTTGTACACGGTTAAACTATTTTTAAATTGTTTTAGGATCTTTATATTTAGTATATTAATAATTATATTATTGAGAAAAGTAGGATTTTACTTTATCGCGGTGTTTAGTAAATTTAGTAGCCCAGTTTACTCTAATTAATTAAATAGATATAGTACCGCGGCTAGTAAGAAGAAGATTAGCTATTTCTTGTATATCTGATAGTTTAGGAGATGCTCTATATTGATTTAGTAATAGAATCTATTGTATAAGTGAATTCTCTTTATTTTGAGTTAATTTATGATTATTGGTGTGTGTTTCTGAGCGGGAAGGTATTCTATTAAGTTGTCGCCGCAGAGTTCTTTTATGGATATTATAAATACAAACTACTTCACAAATACTGCGAATTTCTTGATTTTTTAAAAGCAGAAACTGCTAGTAGAATTCTATCTTTCTGCTCAATTGATTCTCTTCGATTTTGACGCGGTTTTGGAGGCATGGTGGGTGGTTGAATTAATGAAGGCAAAACGACGCGTAGATTTTTGAAGAGGTGCGGCGCTCGTTGGTGTGCGGCGCTCGCTAGTGAAATACGTTATTGTTTTGAGCATCATTGCCTTCTCAAGGTTTCTAATTTTGCTATTAGTAGGCAGTATTAGGATCGCTGATTTACTGGCTACAACAGGCAGTAAACTAGGTGGAGGACCGACTACTAAACGAAGCGCCCCATAGGGATCAACACGATCTATTGAACTCTAATCGTGGGCTCTTTGACTAGAGTCGCTTAAGTGTACATAGGCAAATATATAAATTAGAAGATTTCTGACGGTCATATCTGCTCTCCTCCGTAGATTACTCCAAGATCTTGAACCACTCCAAGGTCTCACTCGCTACTTACAGACCCTCTCTTCCATTATCAAATCATCATTCCATTAATATGAAGACCTTCCTTGTACTTGGTGCTCTGGCAGCCCTTTTCCAGTCTACCTCATGCCTCGAAGCGGGAACTTATAAGATCAGGCCTGCTGGTGGGGTCAGTACTAGGGTTCTGACTGACACAGGTGAACCTAACGCCCCTGTGAAATTTGATATCGCCCGCTGGGAAGTTTTGGACCTTCTGGGTATTTCTACGCAAACCAATACCAAGTTTGAAATATCGGGTCAGAGATGGCACTTTCTGGGTAATGGCAAATATGACAATTATGGAAGCACTACCGATTTCGATCAATTCGTCATCACGAGCGGCATCGGCTACAACATCACTTGTGGCAACCAGGTGGGCTCTCCTTGCGTTAGCGGTGACAAACCTCAATTCTACTCCGTCAGAAAAACTAGTTTCGGTACATATCAGATCGTTGACAATGAATCCGGTTATTTCCTACGCGCCTCTGGGGAAGATGAAGTGCACCTTGCCGCAGAGGACAATAGCATCCAAGAGGAGTTTTTCCTTGACAAGCTGCCAATTGGCGAGTATGTCCCCCGCGACGATACTACTTGAGAAATCCATCCTGTGTAACGAGCTAATCAATCTATTCAGGGCATAGCCTATCATTTACCAACCCCCTATTGCTATAGGCAGTTTCGTATGGTGGAGTGTGCAGTGAACGTGGACTTATTTAAAGCGTCAGTTCTGTATTTAAGGCCTTTGGTGGACTCCCACCAATAATAATAGCTGCTTGATATTATCTGCATCAACATCATTGATTTAGTCTCTCTAATATATAATGAACTAGTACACTTGATGACCTTGCAAAGGCTGAGTATAGATATATGAAAGGGATGAACTGCTCCATAAAGTTTTCGTAGGAACACTGGTGAAAGCCCGGGGCTTACACAACTAACAACTCCTGCTTTGCAAATTCCTATTTTTTCCTATGCCATAACTACTACAGTATTATTTACTGTGAAAAGCAATACAGGACAAGACTATTTTAAAAAAAAATCTTTTACTATTAATTGGTAATGCGTCCTCGTTGCTCCCTCCAGTCATGCCCTATTAGATCCCCGAATATACAAAACAAAAGAAAAACTATAAATACTATGTAGGTATAGATCTGCGGGAATCCTCTATATTTTAGCTCGTATGCTCCGTACGTGCTCAGAATATTGCAAGCGAACATCCCAATGGTATCAGCGCCGCATGGCTCAGCTGAAGATGTCGATCAGTGGAGTCGCATTGACACTCCATATGGATACATCGGGATTTTGAGAACCCTGAGATTCAACTACAGTTCAAATTCCGGTTAATACAATTTATCTTTCTTCCAGCTTCTGGTAATTCGCGACTTTATCAACTATATCTTATATATTTTTTGCCCCGTGGATCAGTTCAGCTGAAGTGTGGGTCGGCGTGGAGAACATTACCAATAGATCGACCCACTGAATCATCGAAAAGTACTCTCGGCATCTTGGCCGAGGGTGCGGGTGCCTGAAGAGGTTTTAGGGGGACTGAGTACCATGGATTGCATACTATCTACAGAGCAATTGGCCTCGTAGTACTATTTGATTATCCTCACCTTCCCTAGATGGTGTGATCTCATAGGGTGTATCTAGGGTATATAGTAATCTTTAGAATGGCTAAGCTACTAAAGTAGTTGTGGATGTCTAGTTTATCTACCCCTCAGCCTTATCCTAGTCAATTGGAATGCAAGAACCACGGTCAGCAGATATCTATACATCCACTCTGGCCCGTTTAGTTCCCCCCCAGGTCTTGACCAGACACTGGGCGATCACATCGCGTATCCTTTCACCTTCATAGGCCACGACCATGCACACCCCAACGATGAACAACGTGAGAGGACCCGCAATTGCCCAGAACAGCCACTGATCCCGGTCCATATCCCGTATGTCACGGGTATTCATACCGAGGTAGCTCGTCATGAATGATAATGGGAGGAATACAACAGTCACAATAGTAAAGACAAGGATCGCCTTACTATTATTATCTTGTTGGAGGTCGACTTGACGTACTACCTGATATATTATATATTGAGTAAGCTTGGGTCAGAACTCAACATAGAATACCTGGAGCGAAGAAAAACCCCAGTAGGTGACATCTGTACATACCCTTCTCCTTAGCTTCTCAATGCCAGAGTTCATTTCACTATACAGATCTGCCTTGTCATTTAGTTCCCGGATGGAGTTTTGGATTACGTCTTTTGAGCCCCTTCGGGACTTGGAGATGTTGTCTGCGACGAAATCCATGAACTTTTCCAGCACCGTCTTTTGTTTCTGGATTGCTGAGAGAATGCACTCTAACTCCTCCTCAAGAAGGTCCAAGTCATCGAGCAAGGCTCGAGAAGGCTTATCTCTCACTTTGATTCTCTATGAACGTATATTTGTTAGAAGATTGGACACAAAGAACAAAAGGGGGGACCGACTTTAACATACCAACTGGGAAGAATAATCTCTGTAGATTTCCTCAAGACGAAATGACCCCGCGCCATCCAGGTCACTCAAACCAAGGGAGACGTGTTCCAAAATTGAGGATGCAATTCGGGACGGTCCCACGGCGATATAATCATCAATATCTAGAGGGTTTGTCTCTATTAACGTGCAGATAATTGAATACTTAGATTCAATTAGTAGATCCTCCGCCTCTTTGAGCGCCTGGGATCCGTCCATCCAGGAAATTTTGTCGATATCAGGCTCCGTCTTATCACACTCTCTGTCACCCCAGGCTCTGGCTCGATGGTCCGTTTTTTGCTTTCGAGGAATGCTTCGATCTTTGATGCTGTGATCGCTAGCTGTAGAAGCAATGGGACGCGACACTCTATGAGATGGGATAGCAGGGTAATCCGACCAGGAGCCCTCTGTAGCTTTGGACTGCGGCGATATACTCCGAGTGACTTCTCGGTCCTTGATTATGGAACCTTCCATGGTGAATGCTTCGGAAGGCGATGTTATGTCAAACTTCGAATATCCTGCCATGTGGATATCTTCTCCGGGGTCATCCAAGCCTAAGCCTTTGTCCAGGGTGGTTGGATCTGGCTGACCTTTTCCGGGGTGGGTTCCCGTGGATTGGTGTTCATCCGATAGTGCATGTTGGATAAAGTAACAAAGATGGCTAATAGCCCTACATAACTCCATAAAACAGTCCATATGAGCTGTAAGGAGAGGCAGGCGGCTCATATCACTCCGAATGCCGGCACGGATCTCGCTGGACAGCTTCAATAGCCTTGTAGACCGGTCGGCGAAGTCCTTCAGCTGAGGCAGCCTAGTGAGCTTTGTATGGTGAGGAGTCTTAAGACACTCCTATTCCTAAATGTCAGTCTATTCAACGGCTGTAACGTATCCATACATGCAGGACAAACTTTGAAGATCGTATAAAGCCCTCCGTATATCTTGTCTTTGAGCAGGCATTCCGTACCATCCGGGAGGAAGTGATCAACCAAATAGCATAAACGGTTACATATTTCAATTTCTGGATAGTAAGTCTCTGTTGGCATCTCATCAAAGAAAGAGTCTTGCAATTCAATTAGATGCGATTTCTTGACGCTCGGGAGTTTCGCAAAGGCTGCTTCTCTTTGAAGTATCGCGTACAGATATTTAGGAGCGACCAAAAAGGGATCACGTTTCCGACTATGTGCTATTTGTGATTCGGGTACTCGGGTTATCGTTTTCTGCTCTTGGCCGCGAGACAGAGCAGGGATTTCAGAAGCTAGTGGCCACGATAGGTACGGCAAGATGGCCTTTTCAGCGCGGCTATTGTTCGAGTGCCTAGAGGGTCTTTTTGAAGTATCCGAAGGATCATGGGTTGACAGAGGAGTCTGGTAGCCCTCATCCTCTAGGTCTAAACCATCCAGGGCGGATGACCTTGGGGTCCAAAACATTTCCCCTTCGGCTCTCCTCAGCTCATCTGCAGGGTCCTTTTCTGAGCAGCCAGGCCAATGCCAAGCAAGTCTAGTATGGTGCCTATTTTTGTCACCGCTCACAGATTTGCGATCCTCAGCTTCACTGTCTGATAACTCACAAACTTCATCTTCTCCCCTCATCCTTCGGGATCTCCGGGTATGCTCGAATAAAACCTCCGTGAAATCGACATCCAAGTAGGTCTTGATAATAACCATTGTTGAATCCTAGCATGCGATTAGAGCGCAGGATGCAATTAATCGAACAGAGGAGCTTACCTCTTTGTCCTCCTCCCATGGTAAATTGAAGGCATCTAGGGTCTCCACGTCTATAAATCTTTTTGACATTCTGACCCATGTCCTCGTATCGGTATCGGGCTCGATAAAGTATGCCTCATTTTCGCGGTCCACTTCATGATGAGGTAATTTGCGTGTATTCAGAACGACAAGAACAGTTATGCAAAAGCCATATGTCCTTGCCTTATGTAAAACAGAAGGCCAGGAGTCAGCGTCGAGGGCTTCATCTGTGTCTGCATTATAAAACTCGCACTTTTCAGCATCAATGTGTCTTTTTAGCCAGCATGAGTAAATGTGATGAATCCGGATCAAGAAGTCCTAATTACGGTCAGTACATACGATAAAGCTTTTAATGCTGCTCTTCTTGCAGTTCAGTCCCACTCACAAACCACGTAGGACATTCCATCACGTTAATATAAAAGATGCTGTCATCTTCCCGTATTAAACGGAGGGTTGGCGGGACTTCCTTCATGGTGAGAGGGAAGATTGAACTCTGCCGATGAGTATGAACCTGACTTGGAGCGCAGGTAACCAAGTAATCTAGAAATATATCAGGTCCACTGAGTTCCAAGATGTGAGATCCAACACAGGACCAAAAAAAAAAAAAAAAAACAAAAAAAGACAGAGAGAGAGAACAGGAAGAAGCAGGACAAAAAGTAAATGAATAGATGAAACATTTAAACCAACAACATAGTGAAAGGAAAACAAGGCGAGGATGGGAAAGGGGGAAATACAATCTCCGATTATCAAGCCCCATAGCTGTGGGACATACACCAGCGAATCTCCTTCTAAATCCAGCACTTTCCGGACTGCCTGGGCCTTTTCACGGGTAAATGAAGAGTCGGTCCGGTACGCCGACTGGACCAATCCTCTGATGGGATGCATATCCGTATTGGCCCTTTTATCCGCTACAGGTTGACAGTTGTCACTGAGGAGCAGGTATGGAACGGCGAAGAAGACACAAACAAAAGACTGTCCGCTTACGGAAGACACCCTTTGTTTCTGGAAACATGAGTCCAGAGCTTTTCCACCAAATATCCTTTGCGCTTCGAGCGAGTAAATATCTGAAATCCAGCTCTTTATCATATTTTTTGCATTAACTGGAATATTTATCCCGTCTAATGCAGTAGACTTTCAATAAACATACACAATCAGTGTCGCTCATTCGAGATAAAGGAATATTTGACCTCCTACCTTGAATGTATCAAAGTCGATTCCTGCATGATGTTGCATGTGTCTGAGTGGCCCTATTAGTTTAGTTTACACATGCTAGGCCCGCATATCCTTACATCCAATGCATGGTTTGGCCTCCTGGGCCGGCATTTTCAATTTGCGACTTTTCGTCCGTGGCCAGGAAAAGGGTTTCCTTTTCACCACCAATGGGAATGCGACTCCATGCAATTGGTATTCGCATCCGATGTACGCGTAGGTCGGAATTCTTCAGAGACCATCAGCTTCCTGTGGCTGGGTCTGGCCAACACTTATTAGGAGTAAACTAACCACATCAAGCTGTTTCCTTAAACTATCTCTCAAGCGTTCTTCGTCGTCCTTGGTACGGCGAAACCACGAGTTCCACGACAGGTATTTTTGCTCATGGTGGGGTTTGGCAACGCTGTCTTCCTCATTGATAAGTGGAGCCTTACTCGTCCGTGCCTCGTTCCGACGTCGGGTTGCTTCGCGAGCGAATGCATCTCGAAAGTCTCCGGTTTTAACCCTGTTGGTTGGATCCAAAAACTTGGGATTGGCACCAGTGATATTATAAGCCATGTGAAAACTTCCCTCAGCCGTCGATCATCACTATCCTAAGGTCAAAATTCAAGATCGATGTGTGACTTGGTAATCGGTAAGCTGTGGTGGGGGACAAAACGCCTTCTCCACACAAAGATCACCATCAATCACGTGCAGGAAGGAGCTAGTGCAAATTGTAAATCGTAATAGTCCTACTCTTCATTGACTTGATTGCTTATAGTCCTTAATTAGTTTACTGCTTCCGACTCTTTGGCCGTTGAAGGGGTTGGCAGGCTGGCCATCCCTGCTCGAGTATGAGATAGCTTATATAGGTAAGCGATATATTTTGATGGCAGAACGTGGGACTCATCCAACCCCCAAGAGGATTACAAAAGGAATACCAATCAGAGCCCAGGTCCAATGACATACCTGGGTCGTATAATACTAATGCACAATTTAGAGATCCTGCTTAGGAAATATTAGGTGTTTGTGCCATTATTTACACCTTTTGAAAACCACAGGGATGCGTAACAAGTCGTCAATGCAGTGTTCCTGGCAAGAGTATTGCAACTGGAGCAAATATAGCAACTTGAAGATATATGCATGATGGTGCCAGATTACGCCATGGGGACTTCCCAGAAAAAGCAAGGTTTCTTAGGGCACTATTTCCATTGTCTGAAATAGACGATGTGGTCATTCGACGCTATCTAACAAGACAGTCATACCCGGATACAGAATGAAAATTCCTGTCACTGAAACTCGCCCTGACGTTCCTTTGTATTTTAGCGTCGAATCGAGAACAATCTAAAGCAAAGCAGCACAGCTTGCTAAAGCATCCGACAAGGATATTAGATAATAATTGCGCCCGTGGAAGCGATGGCTATATAAGCTGTTGTCTTGACGCATATAGCTGTGAGGCTCTAAATAAGACCGGCCAGGACTGTAGGACAGTCGGAACGACAGAGCGTAATACTGGTATTCTCTTAAATAATGGTGCTTATGCTTGTCTCACCTCTTTCGCCCCTGCCACGATTTTGTCTCAAGACTTCTCGCCAATTTCTAAAAGTCGAATAAAG
Organism: Aspergillus caelatus; assembly: GCF_009193585.1. Taxonomy (NCBI): domain Eukaryota; kingdom Fungi; phylum Ascomycota; class Eurotiomycetes; order Eurotiales; family Aspergillaceae; genus Aspergillus; species Aspergillus caelatus. The sequence continues at coordinate 23,203 of NW_022475265.1, forward strand.
CTTGATTTCCTTCTTGGTCTTCGTAACCCCTTCCTATTAAATGAATATGGTTAACCTACGACGCGCACTGCTACTCCGTGTGGTATCTCAATCCTGAATCCTTCTGCCTCGTGGGACTGAGCTGGGACCCTACAAACAGTTGGCTTTGAAAGGTTACACAAGGTGATGGTTGAATTCCATCACTTTGTAACAAATAGTCGGGGTAAGCCAGCTCTATCTTACGTTTACCTGGCCCTGATATGCACTGAGATTCCATATCGGCTGATTGGTTCTTTAGTCGGGCTCTCAGAGGCATGAGTTGGTGGTACATTAATCATAAGGAACTACAAAAGGAAATCTACAAAGGCATCAGGTGAGAACATCGCATCCCCGATGGTCTTTAACCTCGAGTGGGAGGACGTAGCACTAGAAACACGGAGATACCGTTGTGGGGGAATACGGTCCAAAACCTGCCTAGTATCTGAACCCCGTCCATAACCAGGAGATCTTCGTATGTCTTTAACCGTAGCACAAGCAGAAGACGAAGTATGAAAATTAAAGTCTGGAAGTGTCCCCTATAATATAAATGGTGAAATTAGTTTGCCTGTTCTCTCGACTATCGTTGGCTTTGATCAATATCTCTTGCGCCTTTAATCATCTTGCCGGACAAAATCATAAGTTGAACTGAGTATCGATATCGAGGAGCAGTGGAATCCCCGAGTTACCCTCCTGCGCAGAATAGCGAAACATAGATATTTTTAGAAGCAGACAACAGAAGATTCTTCATCACGGGCTGATGCTGATCTTCTTTGCTTCGGTTAATCCCGTTGGTCTCTCCATGCAAAGGGTGGGTCGGCCCTTTCGTATTTGCCTCTTCGCGAGGCGCACGGCACTACCTAGCGTGGCTGCCAAGGAAATGTCTTGTTTAAACCAAGCTAATCTTGGCGGAAACCCTGATGCTTAATCCTCATTCGTGGGTTCATGGTCTGATGTTGTACTCCGGGACATTTAGTAAGGCAAGGGCTCTGCCGATCTACCTTGGAAATCCCGCTGGCTGTTCCTCACAACGGAATTTATCCGAGCAATACGACTTATATGGAGGGATTGGCAATCTTGGCAGACGACACGCATAGTATGTATTGACGTTGATCTGCAGGATACCGCTACACGTATGATGATCTCACACATCTTCCCTTCGACGGCGAGTAAAAAATCTTTTATAATTATGCATGAGGAGAGATTCAGTCACATGGCCAGAGGGCAAGAGGTGTGGTAGAATAGTAAATCTAATAAGGGGTAGAGTACGGACGATAGCAAATAATTCCTATGATGACTGCACAGAATAATCAAAGCTAGCTCGAGTATAACTCCACCCAAACACGAGATGTTACCTTGTCGTCTGGCGAAAGATGCTAGGCTTGGGCATGGTCAGCTCGAAGTATACTGACGGATACGAGCTGTGTTTCGGTGCATTGGAGACGCATATTCGATGGCCATCCTCATTGTAGCCCTAGTCTACATAATCAGCTCATCCTCGCGAAGTCTAACTCCATTGGGCAAAATTCCCCAAGCTGATGATGCAGGTAGACACCGTATTGATGAAGATCTCTCGTGTAGTAGCATGACTCTTGTATCTCTATACATGATGATTCTCGGAATAGAAGCAGATTGGAGAGGGAAGTATGCGATCACCATTGAGAGTCACATAGGGTATCATTTCAATACGAGTTGGTGTCGGTCACACTCGGGATCTCACCAGCCCAGGACCAAACTCCGTCTATATAAAGACCTCACTGACTCTCCCTTAGTCTCTTGTCTCATCAACACACAGAGAACAAAAAGTCCACCGGTTGAACAATACAATCGAACAAATCTTTTCAAGTTCAAATCCACCATGCGTTTCTTCCTTGCTATCTCGACTCTTCTGGCTGTTGCCACTGCAGCCCCTGCCTCGACTGCACAGAACCTTCAGGACGTTCACAATAACGCCGCTGCTTTCACCGAGGCAAAGAAGGCCGCCGGATGTGACTGGCTCGGTAGGTGTCTGTCGACAAAATCTGGCTTTTGCAACCTACTGATATTTTCCAAAAAAGCCTGTGTTTCCTCTCTTGCTGGGGAGAGCGCTGCATGTGCAGCCGCCGCCGCCGAGCTCGGTGCTAGTATGTTTTCCTTTTTCCTATGTGAATATTATAAACCTTTTACTGACTTGATCTTCGAGACCCCATTGCCGATGCCGCTTGTATCGCGTCTGTCGGTACCTCTACTGTGAGTCACGCTATATGCCATCATATTATATAAGTTAATTTTGACTCTTGAAACAGGCTTCCTGCAAGAAGTGTGGCTAAGTAGCTACGGTGAAAACGGTTGCCAATACAATGGACGCGTAGGGACGACGGCATGGAAGGTGGAGTGAAAGGACTTACTGGGAGCGTGTATCCAAGTCCCTGTATATATGGTTGGTGATCAGATGCGAGGAGTGAATTGTCTTTGTGATTTAGTGACGAATGCATACATACATGATTTCCATTCCTACGTACGAGTAACTGTTAACCCTTGTCTCCAGTGGCGATCCCAAATCATTTTGTCAAATCAGAAGTGTAAAGCACAGGATAAAAACCCCAAGCCGATAGGGATTCAAACCTCCCATACATTGAAAGCCCGTAAACCCCTGTCCTAACCGGGTAATTGAATCGAGAAGCATATGTGAACGCACAGGAGCACTCGCTTATGGGTCCTGGCTGCGTACTCGGTATTTCTATCTAAGTTCATACTCCATTATAGATCCTTGACTGATCGCTTCTGTTGCTTCGGTTACTCCTAGGATTATGGTTCAAAAGAGACCCTGCACTATCCAGGGACCTCGCCAAACAGCCGATTTCAGGAATATTAATTCTGTGATGCATAACATCCTACAGCTAGCAGCCATTGAACGTCTCCGGAGAAGAATTGGGGACGTGGAGTCGGGAAACAAATTTAGGTATATAGCCATAAATAGCTTGAAAAGTCCATCGCTTTCTGCATGGTCTGCTCGGTCGCAGAGAAAGAGCCAAACCCACCAAAAGCATATAAGCCCAACCCATGGCTTTACCATATCTATAGCTGATACGTATGAAATTGGACTTTACACGTCAAGACACCCCACACACCTACATACCTACACAGCATATGCTGGCATATATGGATCAACCCTCCCACCCACAACATCCCGCGAGCACTACTACGCTGCCTAGGGTATAGTAGGGACGATTTTGCTATTCTTGATACCCAATGACATGCATTCATTAGACCCTAAGCCCAATTTGTGTTGGGGCCTTTCCTGGCATCACATGATCGGGCGATGTCAACCAGCGTGCGGAGGATGTAACATAGTTAGTTGTTGTAGTGCATAACAGACAGTATCTGTACGCGGCAGAAAACATTGTGAATAAACACATCTTCAGACAACTTCCCCTTCACTGTTTAGTTCGTTAGTGTCTTTGATGCTTGCCATAGACATAGTTTCCCGTTCAGAACCAGGCGCCCATCATTTCCCACCCCAATTGCCCCGCCAATTCAGCTAAGGCTCAACGACGACTTGTCGACGTTGACGCTGTATTTTATAGTGATGATCCAATTATAGCACCAATGGATCCGCTGGATTTGGCACAGGCCTCCATTTTACGAGTGGCACATATTGCATCCGAACTGGGTGCGCAGTTCAAGCGCCCGGTATGTGGTCGCCTCGGGGCGCAGTTGCTCCTGGTCGCGGACTACCTCGACACAGCTGGGTTGGACCAAGAGGAGAGGCTACGTTTGCGTATCTCGAAGCTATTGAGGGATGTTGAGATGATTTGCAGCGTGAGTATCCGAAACAAATACTCTGCTAATTTCTCTTGGTGCTTCGACATTATGCTAAATTAATGGCCAGTGGCCGCACCGGATATCGGGAACTAATTATCCGCTCCTCGAGACCATTTGCCAGCCATCTTCAGGTACACAATATGTAAAGACACGGGCAAGAATTCAACAGGGGCTCGACAATATTACAGTAAATACAAACACGGCGGAGGACGCCATTCGGCACATTCAGAAATTTACGGCCCGCAACAAGAGAACATATCGAGAAGCCAAGGAGGACACAACGACCAGGAAGTCCAGACCAACTGAACATCCAACTGATGTCAATGTACGGGCGCATAGTGTACTGCAGGAGCATATGTGTTGCACATGTCAGGACGGAATTATACATGAAGCACGAGGTAGCCACCTGGTGCGCCTACTGCTCCGACCGCCAAGTAGAAACCCCGATAATGCCTGCTTAGCACAGTTCGATATGTTATTTTCGTCTTCGCCGTGGTGGAACGGTTCTCGGTTCAGCCGTTGGCAAGATGTCCAAGTGGTCGTGCCGTGGTAGGTGCTTTTGGGAATTCGAATACGAGATGCTAGATTGATGCCTAATAAATCTTTTAGGGCTCGAAAAACATCTAGAAAATATGCTCGATTCGTTGGTGAGCCTCACGAGAGAACAGGAACACCAATGCGACTCACGCGAATTGATCAAGGTCAATTCTGTAGACTGATTAGTTTGGAAGCCAATTCACGGCTGTGCCTTACAATTCAAGACAGGGAGTTACAAAAATCTGGATTTGAGCCCTTAAAGCAACTGGTTGAGCATGCTCCGGGAATGTCGCTGGCTGAAATTCTCAGCATCTACCACTTGACGCCAAAAATGAAGCTTGCGTTGGCTTATATCCTTGCTTATAGTGTCTGGCAGTATTACGACTCAGACTGGATGAAGACTGGATGGACTAGCCAAACGATACAGTTTATGAAGGAGCATGGAGGCATACCCGTGAGGAACGAGGGAAGCTGTTTGCCTGGAAGCCTTATCTCTCCGTTCGCTTTGGTGACGAAGACGCTGACTCGGCCGAGTTCAGTAGTCTCGATGGACAGATACACCCTTACCCCAGGATTCGATCACTAGGCATTATGTTGGTTGAAATAGGAATAGGGTTTCCGCTACCCCGGACTAAGCCAGGGATCAATGAGGATTACCTGCTAGCCCTTGAGTATTCCAAGGATGAAAGGTTATGGAGGGATTGTGACTATCCTGACTATATCAGCGCGGTAAATCATTGCCTCGACCCGGGAACATTTAATCTTGCCCATTCGACTCTTGGGCAGGGCAGGAAAGAGCTAATGGAGGGTCTGAAACAGCGGAGAAACATCTTGTATGACAAGGTTGTATTTCCAATTGAGGATTTGCTACAAGGCACAAAGTGGCTGGAACAACTGACTGCGATTGCGCCTCTGGAAGCCCCTGCAAAAGCCGCTGCCACACAGTTCTTCCCGGCGGATATTGAAGAGGCTGCCCAACCGTCGGCAGTGCGGAAGGCGACTAAGTCCCCTCTGAGAAAGCCTCAAAAGGAAGCCAAATACTGGCTTGCGCGAATGAGGCATTTTAATCACGAGCTTTCAAGGTCTGCTTTGCCTGTCGCGCCTGTTCGGGTTCGGCTTGCAGTGCTAGATACGGGGTGCAATGACAACGCGCCATTCTTTCTATCCCCAGAAAACGACTTTCGTCTCAGAAAATGGAAGGACTTTGTGGATGATGTCAATCATTTCGAAGATTGTCATGGGCATGGTACCCATCTAACATCTCTTATAATGAAGATTGCGCCTCAAGCGGAGATATACGTAGCACGGGTTGCCAAAGACCCCAAGGATATTCTAGGGGCAAGTGAGAATGTCGCGCAGGTATTGTATCTAGTCTCCTTCGCACATGGATCTACGCGCAATTAACGGAACTTAGGCAATTGATTGGGCTACCACGGAATGGAAGGCCGACATAGTTTCTATGTCATTTGGATACACAGATGATCAGCCGAATATAAGCAGAGCTATCCGCAAGGCCATGTATGAGCGCGACGGCTCCATCCTCTTTTTTGCAGCCGCCTCAAACTCAGGTGCAAATGATAAGGAAATGTTCCCCGCCAGACACGAGTCTGTCATCTCAATACGCGCAACGAATGCAAATGGCGACTTTACGGATTTCAATCCCCCACGGAGCCCTACTGAGGACATAGTTTTTGGCACTCTAGGAGTCGATGTTCCGTCTGCAGGACTCAGTGATTCCGGTGAAGAGGTATACAAATCGGGCACTTCAGTTGCAACAGCTGTTGCAGTGGGCATCGCAGGGGCTCTACTAGGATATATTAATGCAAAAAAAGATATCAGCGAGAAAGTACGAACTCGGCAAGGAATGCAGGCTGTCTTTAGGGCCCTTGCGTCCAAGACACTCAACGACCATTGTTTGTATTTGACTCCATGGCCACTCATGGGTCAAGTAGATCAAACTCGGTTAGCTATTCTTCTAGCAGCGCTCGCTAATATGTGAAGAAGCTTTTGGCACAGCAGCATGACCTCACTCAGTCGACCAATCCACACATACCCCTGATTAATTGTACCCAGATCTGGCTCAACTGGCAGAGAAAATGAACATAGTTATAGATTCTAAACATCAGGTAGAAAGATACAAGTTATGCTAGACTGACCTTCCCCCAATTGAACTGTCTTGAGTCCACCAGTATTTTGCAAAGTCTGGAGATTGTCCGGACTCGTCAGAGTGGCTGTCACTTCTCCCAGATCCTCCTCGTCTTCGTCATCATATTCCTCTCCTTCCTCGTGGCTTAAATATGCTGCCTTATGCCTCACCTCATCGTATTCAATCCTCGTTCCCTTCCATCCTTTTGCTTCAAGCTTCAACAATTGATACGCAAAAACAATGTCATCACGTGCTTTCCATTCCTCACTTTGCTCTATAGAGCTCGATCGAGCCATATTAATGCCAGCTCCAGCCTGACCTGCAGGGGTGGGAGCAGACCCTTCAACCCCAATCTCGCCTCCTCTAGTTTTGCCTGTCTCGTGGGTCACGGCGAATCCCTTGGCTATCATTAACCCGGTCACCATATACACTGGGTGCCTAAAGCCTGGTATACTGCTTGTCCTAAGCACAGCTTGTACACGGGGCGCCTTCAGCCGAGCCTCAAGCTCCTCAAGCTCAGGATCACCGACAAAATATCTCGTCTCCAGAGCATCCATTGTGTATGTGTTATGTAGGCTCGACCCATGTTCACCCGAGACTTTCGCACCAATAGTTTGTACGAATTGTCCCCAAACGCTCAGTGAATTATTACGACTCGTACCCCGCGATGTACTATAGTCATAATGGGTAAATATTTCGATTTGTGGGTATCTGGCTTTTAGAACCGCGGCATCCACAGTAGTTAGCGCGCGGTGTGGCCGTAATGGGTCGGCAATGATATTGCCCAGTGCGATGGGCCCTGTTCCGGGCTTGAAATGAAAGTTCGGAGCGAGAATGTATGTTGGCTGTTGTGCCATGGTTCCTCTTTGTTCGAGTCTTGTCTTATAGGACAAAGTGCGGGGATTGTTGTAGGGTCGCCGCGGGGTACCTGAGACCTAGTCCGGCTATGCCTGAGTACTGGGGTGTCGACGCCAGTGACGCGAGCTAGACCCAATGCACACTAGCGGGTATGACGGTTTAGGGGAGACAAATAGTTCCCTCCATAAGTATGAGATAAACAGCACGTGACCCCACTAGATGCATGCCCCTCCTGGATTACCATTGATTTATGAAGCCCCTGTACATATCCCACAATGACAGTAGTCAAGCAAACAGAACGAGGCATTTAGCTGCGTACTCTTACGTCAGGATGGCCATTTCCAAGGCCACTGCCTCATGCCTCCAGAGCTTCACAGAATGCCTGGCAGTCGAGGCGTTGATGACGGACGAATGGGCCGAGAACCGCCTGGCCGACTTCAACCTGTGGGTCTCTGGGGTCGGTGCTTCAGCCCGGGGACGAGCATCTCTTAACTCAAGGCTGATAGCGAGGCCAGAAACACGCAAGGTGATAGAAAATCTATTGCAACTCCTCGCGGGAGTTGTTAACGACCTGAAAGGACAAGCAGTCTCCGGACCTAACGACTCCGTACCGGATTCTAGCAATGTTCATGGAGCTCTCGCACCACAGGAGCCTCCGGCGCGGCCATTCTCCCCCTGGTCGACTGACTCTGAGTCTGACTCGCAGGAGGATAATGAATCCCGACTAGGCTCTACGGGTAATCCGCTGCACGAGGGAATGCAGAACATAGAGATGATGCTGGATCAGCTTGCAAGAATTGGGGTGTCAATACGCCAATCGGGCAGACGGTCGCGTTTGCAAAAGGCAGACCAGCGCTTTAGGCCAGGTGACCACAAAGAATTAGAACAGCACCTTAGCACCATCTTGCTTGCCCGCCCAGGATTCTCAAAAGAGGGAATCGAGCTTTCGAAGCTGAGTGAAGTTCAACAACGATTGATTTATTGTAATCTGAAACGGCGTAATCGCTTTCTGTATGCGCAGCAGCACTCGAAGGGTTTGGATCCATTGTCTCCAATGGATCAGTTCACAACACCAGTTATTGATATGAAGCCGACCGATCCACAACCAGGACTGAAAGATCACAGACCTGGCGGAATCAATGCGAAGAGGTCGGGTGGACAGGGAGATGGAAAAACAGGAACGAGCGCATCTGCAGTCAGTGAATCCTTCCTCTTAGATGGGATCCCAGTGCCAGCACCGGCAGCGTCGACAATGATGTCGTCAACCGTGATTGATCTCGAATACCCACGCCCCCCAATAGTTAGCAAGGATGCACAACTTTTTCGATGTCCTTGCTGTTGCGTCGCACTCCCAGTGTTCTTTTTGGAAACAAATAGGTGGAAGTGAGTAGCCTAATCTTAGCCGAATACAGATACTAAATCAAGAACTAGGAAACACGTCGCAGAGGATCTTAGCTCCTATAGCTGTATCCTGCCAAGATGCAGCAAGCCTTATATTCTCTATAGCACAAAAGAGAATTGGAGAAAGCATCTTCTGACAAAGCATTCGAGTTTCGAATATTTCATCTGCTTTGCTTGCACTGATAAAAAACAACTGTACTCGGAGAATGAATTTAATATGCACATCAGAATACAACATGCATCGACAATACCACCGGATCGGATTCCACTTCTGACACCTCTCTGCAAACGATCAGCCCCAATCAAGATTACCTCGTGTCCATTATGCAACTGGCCCGAAGGCGAACAAGGAGAAGTTGATAAGGACATGCTTTTAGACCATATTGCCAAGGAGATACACGCGTTCTCACTGCGAGCATTGCCCTGGGCTGATAATAATGGGCAAGAGACTGATGAGCGAATAGAGTACAGCACTAAGAAAGTCCTTGATTGGCTCGTTGAGAACAAATTGTCAGTTAACCTAAGTCAAGAGAGGCCAGTTCGTGAAACAAGAAGCTACCTTTCTGAATACTTCGAACAGAATGCGTACTTTGGAGGCAGTTCGGCAGCCTCCAATTCTAGTGACGTTGACACAGTTCTTTCTTGGGAAGTTGAACTTGACACCCTGAAAAAGGTAGACGGTCCACTTTCTTTTGGAAGTGGTGAATACCATGTGTCCTCTGGAAAGGACTCTGATGATTACGAAGCATATTCTGAGGTTGATTCAGTCGGGCCTGTCAGTTGGGGGACCGATATACCCAATAAAATGGGCTCTGATGATGACGAACCAAATTCCAATATCGACTCAGTTAGGCCTGGAGGTTGGGGAGGTGATATACCCCATGCAAAGGCTTCTGATGATGACGAAGTATATTCGAAGGTTGATGCGGAGAACATACTCGTCACGACCGTAGGCAATCTCGAGCAACTTCAGAGACAGGAGGAGTCTATCCAGTGGGCTCGAAGGGCTTCGAGCCAGACTGCCGTCTCGCCAACTTCCGCCGCACCGCCGGCACCGTTTGTGACACCACAGCAACCTGCACAGTTGGAGACGCACATACAGAGGCAACAGAGCCAGGATCAAACGCGCGCTCCGATTTCGAGAACTATTGCGGAAGATCAATGGAACAACGTCCCGGACAACATCAGACAAATGTACGACGAAATCTTGGCGCAAGCCCCACCTGCTGAATCTATCTCTGTTCAACCGGAGCAAAAAGCTCAAATGTCCCAGCAACTACAAGAGTGTACAGATATTCTAGGTAGGATGGATACACTGGTTCAATGGTATTCCAAGATCCCTAAACAGGAAAAGAATACAAAAAGCCTATTAGCTATAGTATGTCTATATTGTGTTTTCCTCTGTTTGATCAAGGGACAAATACACTGACCCCGTGCCATTTAGCGTATACAATTAATGAGGCAATTTAAACCAGGACCTGACTGGACAATCAATGACTATTTTACTGTCACACCAGAGTATCTAACAATGGCTGCTAACTATATTAAGAAGCTTTTCCAGGTCATGGTCACACGCGTCCGCCAATATGAAAATCAACCATCTGGACAACAACCGAGTGTCTCTCCTCAGGGAGTACCGCATGTTTATGGAACCGGTAGCATGCCCCCTCAAGAGCTAAACCTCCCTCCGCCAAAGAAGATGAAGCAGTCTCAGGCCGGGCATATTACCGGAACAACTGGCACCACATCACCGGCAGCCAAACACACTGCAGCAGATGCCAGAAGTGAGGCTCTTTCTGACAAGCGGTCTGGAACACCCAATATGGTTCCGGACCAGCAGCATCCAGCTTCCGGTTCTCCTGCAGCACAGCCTTTGAGTGGTGCTTTACTCACATCAGCCGACAATGTAGAAGATGTTGCGGCTGGCCTTCGCATATTCCGCGAGCCTCTCCCAGAGCATGCAACAGAGATTACTAGTATCATTGCTGATCTTTATTCTATATCCCACTCACTAAGAGTTTCTAGTACCATATTAGAAAAAGGAATACACCAACAACATATCGCATCTGCAGAGTCTGACCTAGAACTAGTTTGTACGAGTTTGAAACAAACGCTTGATGATATTTTCGATTTCTTTGGCGACATCGACCTTCGCCAAGGATCGGATAGGGACAAATACAAGCGAACGTGGACCGTGATGTGTAAATACTTCTACGACGAGTCTCAGACGTCACTTGCAAATCGTATGGCTATGTACAAAGCCTTTCTAGGTGAACTAGCGGATATAAGCAAAGAGTATGCCTCCATGCCATCCCAATTTTAATTCAATGCTACGTCGCTAACTAAGCTCTGCAATGACAGAGGGTTTATGGATGCAACGCTGATGGCCAAACTCCGGAGATATATCGAACCTCTACAAGGCCGCCGGACTTCCCGCTCTGCGCTAGGGTTGGCTCCTACATCCCCTACGGCTTCCAACCCATATGCCCCTGACTCTGTTGATGGCGATTCGAATACAGATCAACCAGGTTCCGTCAGTAATCACTGGGTAAAAACAGTTTTTGAAACGAATATCTCATCTACCCCAATTGCCGAGATTGGAGAAAGGTTAGAAATGTCTGGTCTGTTTATGAGAGAATACAGGCGCTAAAATTAACGACTTAGCTCTAATTGCTTCGGTGAGCCACAAGATGGCGTGAAGACATGGCTTCATGACGAGGGTTTTGAAGAGGCTCTTCAATTGTATGTTATAATACACCTAACCCGCAGGCCTTGGCTGTTCTCTGCCCTTATGCACACCGATGTTTTCTGTCTCTTATTGTTTGTGTCTTTTAACAACTTATGCAGGCCTTTCCCTGGCGAATGGGATACCCTTGTTTCATTTTACGTCCGAGAAATTGACCACCGTGTACGAATCGTATGCGACAGGGTTTCCGTGAATGAAACTCACGATTATCACTGCCTACCGTTGAATTTGCTTGAAATTGTTCGCGTTGGCTCCTGTCTTCAGTTGTGTCGGCGCAGGCGTCAAGGGCAGGAACTTGTGCTCTGGCTGAATCTTAAGTTCACGACAATTGAAAGTGCGTGCTTGACTTATAGCTCCAGCGATACCTTCTAGATACACTAACCCCTAAATGGTACAGGCATGGTTTGTTTTTTCGGCACATTTTTAGCTCTCCGTAGCCAAGATCGTGGTCGACCGGTTGAGCACATCAGAGATTATGAGCTGGATATGGAGGATGAGCTATATGGAGGGTAAGTGCAGCTCAAGAAAGTGAAAGAGTCTAGTATACTAATAAAATACCATCCCTTCAGCCTAATATTTGCCGGAAAAGATTTACACGCTCTGCGAATATTCCAGGACGGCTCTTCTCGGGCTGTACGACTCCAGGCCTCAGTGTATCATGGGGAGATGAAAAAGTACGTGGGCACTGTATCACATTCGGGCTTACCTACTAAATTGGATGTATAGTGTTCCAGTCTGGACAGCCTTTATCACCCAACATATGAAGTCGGAAGGATGGATGCGCTTGATGCCTCCAACTCTCGTTTCATTGCGCGAATTACAGAGAGTAATATTCACCTTCTCTGACTATAGTCAGCCACGCACACGGGATGGGGAGAATGTAATACAATTTACAACAGAAGCTGGTAAGTAATTCGTTCACTTGACCCAATGGGTGACTGACTGCAGAACGATGTAGATGCGCAGGGATTTGTGGATGTCATTATAGAACTCTCAAAAGCTTAGACCAGGCATATTTATAGAATTTACAACGCCACACCTGGAATATTCGTTGGAGTTTTACTTGGATAACAAAACGGAGCTCCTTGACTATAAGGATACGCGATATTTTTTAATTTCTCATGGTATAGCCTTTTGCCCTTTCCTGCGCATATTGTAGCTAGCTATATAATTAGTTACCCCCCACCACTTCTCAAACATCCATATTATCTCACCACTTAAAGTCTACCTTACACCAAGTCTACAGATTAGATTTAATCCTGCTTATGCTGTGTAATTTAGCTTCGCACTATTTTGTAATCTCTATAGAGTACTTCATTAGACGCGTGTTTATCGTTGAGTCGTGCCCTGTCGACGATCAAGACAGGGCTCGCTTCCAAAAGGCACTTCAAGGGGGGTGTATTAGTTTGGTACATAAACTGCAGGGTATCTTGTACACTATATGGGCGAAAGCGACTCCGCCATTAGTACTACGGTCCCTGTAGGCTGCAGGAAGCATTGTTAACCGAGAGACTAAGACTGTATCTTTTGTAATTTTATAAGGTTTTCATATTCCTGAGAAATACTGGACATTTGCAAAACTAGCCCATCTGGCTTAATCCATATTCCTCATGCTAGCTTTATATTAATGACCTGATTGAGTATACGTTGGATAGAATGAATCGGATTGAAATGCTTGTCGAACTGTGTGAAAGTTTCAATCCCTAGCCAGGAGCCTGGGGAAATGAATACCAAGAGCTACAGAGATACTGTACCAAGAGTATCATAAGACAAACATAGAGTTTCTAGGGTAGGTCTGGAAATGTAAAAGGTCTGGGTCCTTTGCGGGGTGGTGCAGACAGCGCGATATCGACGTGGCTAACAAACATACTGGCCCTATCTCCTACCAATAGTGAGAAAGTAAATCATGGGCGATGTAACAGGAATCAATCATCTACCCCAAGATTCGGCCCCCTTGGACCCATGAAAGACATCTCTCTCTATTGCATTATCCTTTAACACTCAGCGAGCAGTGTAGGTATAACCGAGGCCTATTCCTAAATCAAAGCCATTCCTCCAGCCAGTTTCTGCCATCTTCTCAAACTTCCACCTTTTGATTACCCGTGACTTGATATTTATCACCATTTCTGTCCATCATGGAGCCATCATCAGCTCTTGATCATTCTCCTTACCGCGGCCGTGCTGTCGTGAACATAGAATACAAATCAAAGCATTTGATTACAACGCCGGAGGAGAACTCTGTTCAAATAGTCAACCAAGACGCTCCATTTAGTTTTCTCGGCGCACTGGATATGAATTTTACTATCACCGCCGCCCCAATCTCTATCGGCTCCTTTCTTGCCTTGACCATCGGGCTAGGTGGGCCGCCCTTCTTCTTTTATGGCTTTCTGTTTACTGGACTGGGACAGCTCGTCCTATGTCTGGCTGCGGCAGAGATTGCTTCCTCCATGCCACATCCACTAGGTTTGTCCAGATCAGATGTTGTTACATAGCCAAAGTCCTTGGTGCTGATATGAATTAACCTAGGCCAAGCATATTGGGTAATGCGGCTGGGGCCACAGAAGTACAGCCGTCTTGCGAGCTACATTCTCGGTTGGCTGACCAACGGTGCCTGGCTTCTCATATACACCACTACCGTCCTCTATACTTCTGAATTGGTTATGGCAGTTGTAGAGGCGTCGATACCTCAACACGCTTCTCATTCAGAGCCTTGGCATCACTTCTTGGTTTATGTGGGTGTTTGCGTGAATGCTCTGGTAGTGAATCTTCCCAAATGCCGTAAGATCATGGACTGGTCTCTATCCGCCTCGTTGGTCTTCGTTAACGGCTCTGCACTTTTCATCCTTATCGCACTACTAGTCCGCGCCAACCCCAAGCAAAGTGCAGCTGCTGTATTTGTGAATATTGCTAACGATTCAGGCTGGGGTTCAACTGCGGTGGTTTTCTTCCTAAACGTGATGCCCGGGCTGGCCGGCTTAGGTACCTGCGACGCAACAACACATATGGCAGAGGAACTTAAACTGCCCACTCGCGATATGCCTCGGGTAATGGTTGGGTCAGCACTGTTGAACTATTTGGTGGCCATTCCAACAATGATAATATACCTCTTTTGTATCGTCAATCCGCAGGCTATGCTCTCTCCGGTAGGGGGCCAACCATTGATCCAGCTGTTGTCCGATGGTTACGCATCTAGAGCGCTTACGGCGATTGCGGGCGCCTTGATCGTGGTGAGCTTCACTAATCGGCTGCTGGGCAGCCTTGGTAAGCTGGAGTCGGTTGTATTGGTCCTTCTCACGGACTAACGGTTTCCCATTTTCTAATTTCACCGAAAAAACATCCCAGAGCATCCCTGTCAACGCTCTGATCTTAGGCACTGCTTTGACTATCGTAATTGGAGCCATACAACTTGGGTCAACTACTGCTCTAAACGCAGTGCTAGGAGGGGCAAGTCTGTGCTGTGGCTTTCTTGGATTATCGTATTCACCTTTCGTGTGTGGCGGGGCAACGACTTCCTTAATCCACAGCGCTGGCTTAACCTGGGGAAGTGGGGTCGTCCGTTGTCTGTAATCGCAATTATCTGGTGTATGTGGACGATCACTTGGGCGTCATTTCCACTGTTTCTTCACGTGACTCTGTCATCTATGAATTGGTCGGCATTGGTTGCGGCCGGTGTTGTCGTGGTCAGCATTATTTACTACATTCTGTTCTATCGACACAACAGGGACGAGAGGGGATAAGGCATCATGGATATGCAAGGATGGCCCCTACTTTGTCATGGCGCTGCCTAGCCTTTGAAAGAATCCAGCTTCGCTAGTATCCGGATTACCCATGTACTATTCAAACTCTCGTAGCTCCGTAATGTAAGATCTGCCTAGCATTGTGAAACTCCTGAGACAGTCCTCTTTCTCTAGCTAGATCCCTCCATTTACCGCTCCTCAACTGAAAGTAATGATGGTCTGTGAGCACGTATTGTCTTAGCCCATAAGCCTGAGCCTAGTTTTGTCGCTAACCTTTGTGGTAAGGCATATTACATACCTTACGCTGTTGCCTGCGTCTTTTTATTTATCCTGGATTGAACCTCGACCACACGGGTTAACTCAGACACGTATGCCCCCTATTGAGGGAGTGGGTCTCCAAAGTAATGCTTATAATCTCTGGCGCTTAGATACCCGAGGTGAAGCTACCAATCGGAAACGTGGTAGAAATCATACATCCCTCTAAAAACCTTATCGACCGAGGTAAAGGTGGTTGAACCATCTGTCAGAGCTTATCTAGCCGCTAAAGTCTAATTGGTTAGTATGAACTTAGTTATACGGAAACTTTAAGAGACCGAGGCAAGTGGAAATGGACTTCATTTACTCCGGACTGAGTAGAAACATAAGCAAATCTGGGGACAATGACTCCCATCCTGCGCAACTCCGGCCTCAATTTTAATATAGTAGGCTTACTTGTCAATGTTGAGCACTAGTCTGTTCACGGGAAACCTTATGCCGTGGTGGATTTTACTCTGTCAATCAGCTCTCCATGTACATGATCTGAGTTCGATAAATCTTATTGCGGGCGGGGGGGGCAAAGGCCAATCTGAAAGCCTTTATCCTATGTCATTCCAATTTACGAAGTGATCTTTTACTTTACATCAACCTTATCCTGATTTGAAGTTTAACGTGCCATAGCACTAAAAGCATTCGTAAAAGGTCCAATTCTGAAAAATGTTAATTTACGGTAATCCTACCATGCACTACACCTTAGGAGGCTAGTAATTCATCTGGTTATACAGGATATTTCATTGCATAGATACCAACACCTTGCAGTGGCGAAAGGTTAATACCGACATTCTCGACTCTTCTGATTTCAAAGCCGGCTCACACGAGTCCGTTCCTATGCGAGAGCTCGCCCACCAGTATACCTATTAGCCAAGAGAATAAAAGTCCATGGAGTTTCTTTTTTTTTTTTTCCCGTGGTGGGCACCGAATTGACGCAACGTTATTTCCGGCGCGAAATATCCCTGTTCTGGAAGAAAACATATCGAATCTACAGAATGAGACTTTCAGGAAAACAACTTCGTGGCTCTAGATTGTACCCACGTTATTAAGATAGAGATTTGTGTGGAGCCGCGGCTAACCCCAGTGTAGGCCTAATAAGTATGTATAGGTACAGCAAAGATTGCAGGATAGTGTAGATAGTAGCTGGACATTTAACTTGCTCCCTCCCAGATTTCAAACAGGTGTTTCACTATTACGAAGTGTCTCACTATTTCGAACAATCTCCCACTTGCTCTATACCAGAGCATTTGTTAATCTATCTGAAACGGCGTCGCTACTGTGCCTATTAAAGAAAATCTATCTTGTGTCGAGATGTCTTTCAACACCGCGTTGACCCGGAAGTTGGGGATTGCAGGTAATCTATCCTCCCCTGTCCATCAAAAAGATTGCTCACCATTCCTCAGTCCCAATCATTCAAGGGGGCATGCAATTGGTTGCTTATGCGGAGCTCGCTTCTGCTGTCAGCAACGCTGGTGGATTGGGTATAGTATGTGCTACTTACTTCTGAATACCTTTCCTCATATTGATCCATATTCTAACGGTTCCTTGGGCTATGCTTAATCCAGCTCAGTGCACTAACACAAAGTACCCCTGATGATTTACGAAAAGAAATTAGAAAATGCCAGTCCATGACCAACAAGCCGTTCGGGGTAAATCTTACCCTACTTCCCTCTCTCAATCCACCAGATTACGCTGCCTACGCACGCGTCATTACAGAAGAAGGTGTGAAAATCGTGGAAACAGCAGGTCACAATCCAGGGCCTATTATTGCACAACTCAAGAAGGCAAACATAATCATCCTACACAAATGTACTACGATTAGACAAGCCAAGTCAGCCATTAAATTGGGTGTGGATTTTCTTTCCATCGATGGCTTCGAATGTGCCGGCCACGTCGGCGAGCATGATTTGACAAACTTTATCCTCCTTGGTCGCGCTCGCCAAGAGCTGAAGGTGCCATTTATTGCCTCAGGTGGGTTTGCGGAGGGGCGGGGACTGGCTGCCGCTCTGGCGCTTGGGGCAGAGGGTATAAATATGGGTACTCGGTTTTTGTGCACGGTCGAAGCTCCTATCCATCAGAAAATTAAGGAGGCCATTGTCCATGCACAGGAAACCGATACTACCTTAGTTATGCGGCGATGGAGGAATACCAGTCGTTACTTTGCGAACACTGTCACTGAGGCTGTTCTCAGAATTGAGAAAGAATCGTCGTCAGGCGAATTCTCTGAAGTTGCGCCATTTGTTAATGGTCAGCGTGGTCGGCAGGTGTTTTTGGATGGAGATATTAATCATGGGGTGAGTTATTGGACCATCCAGTCCATTATTAAACCAATCGGAACTTACAATTTGAAATTCCAGGTATGGATGGTCGGTCAAGCTGTCGGATTGATTCAGGACATTCCCACGTGTGAAGAACTAGTTCGTCGTGTCGAACAGGAGTCATTGCTGACAATTGAGGGGATTCACAAGCTTTACCATGATCGCCCCTTGCAGACCAGGTTATGAGTTATCTCAATACCACTGGACCAAAACAACCATAATGTGTCAAGGTCATGCCTCGAACACCTGATCCTTACATTATTCCCAAAATTTTCATCTCGCTTTGTTGTTCGTATACTTTTTGAAAACGCCGATCTCACGCCTATCTTATGCTATCCTACTATACCAGAGGATTTATTAGAGTTCTCGACAATGTACTAGTCTCCAACCACATAGTAAAAGCTTCAACTAGACCTAGGGAAATGCTAAGCTCAGCTTCTCTTCCTAGGCCAACACAAAGAGGCAGCTGCTCAAGTTTGAAAAGACTTTTTGTGATGTTAAGTTAGTGCTGCTGCGATACTCACTATACCAAATTCGAACAGGCCTTGGCTGGAACCAGACGGGATTTCTGAGGCTACGCCGAAAAAGGATAATCGAGTTTATCTATGGATACGCTAACCGTTTACAGAGGAATTCAATTACTATTCTTCGCAAGCAATACCAAACTTAGTTTCGGGTTAGTCCGAACAAGGAAACCCTTACCTCGGTACCCGCGGGCTGCGAATACAGGAACTTACCATTAGCCTATCCATGGACTGCAACGAGTATCTTCAGATAGGGTTTATTGGCAGACTATATAGTAATTCCTGGAAAGTTATAATCTTAAAGCACCGATAGTGCTAAATCCCTCCTGCATCTGCTCTAGCTTCTAAAACCCGCGGTTCCGTCGTGTCTTACAAACCTTGGCGCGAAATTGGGAGTTAATCTTGAAAGGCTGTGTCCACTTTGTAATCTAAATTCTCGACGCAGCCGAGCAGGCTCTGTAATCGAAATTAGCTTTCAAAGCTAACCACAGTGATCGCACCCTTGGAATTCCCCCGGACTTTATCCTCCACATTGCACGTCCTCGGAAACGGAGTAGATACGGGGGAGCTCCACCAGCGACTCCGAGGAACTATCGGCTGTTTTATCTGTCCGTGTTGACAAATCAATACCCCTGCCTGACAACGGGGAATGTCTAGGATGGACGGAGTAGTGATCGCTATATTTCCGTAAACTTTTTTTGCAGTATATTCCTCAAACAAGTCAACCATATCGCTCACACAGCTTTAGACGGAATAAATATGGTGGCAATCCATCTACCCTCAATGGGTTTGCGGATATAAAGTGAGACTATTAAGTATCTCTCAGTTTCAGGACCTGCTACAAATACTTCAGCTCATAAGCTGCTGTATCCGCCCTTTCAATCGCTCAAACTTCGGCCGTCGACAATGGAGATACTACTCGATTATCTAGAAGAGGATTCCAGGAACGTGTTCATCGATTTGACTCCTCGGACATTATCGTCTTCGCCAGAGGAATGCTCGGCAAGCTATTTACCAGGATTTGTGAAGCCAATCTGTACGACGATAGGTGATGAGAAATATGAACATCTTCTACTTCAAGGGGCGTTGACCCTGCCCAGCTTTCCGCTTCAACAAGCCCTGTTACAGACATTCTTTGAGTGTGTGTTGCCAAGTATGCCGATCATAAATTGGCAGACTTTTATCAACATTGTGAGCAACAAAGAAGGTGGCCAAGGCCAGATTAGCTTGCTTCTATTCCAAACAATCATGTTCTCAGCAACTGCCTTTGTCAACCTTGACCACCTTCAAAAGGCTGGCTACTCGAGCCGAGAGGAGGCTCATGAAGCGTTCTTCCAAAAAGCACATGTTTGTGACTCTCAACGTAGTCCACAAGGCTTTGTCTGAGCTAACCACATCATAGCTTCTATACCAGTCGCATTACGAACCCGATCCACTTGCCAATCTTCAAGCTCTACTTCTCATGACATACCGTGCCAAAGCCGCAGACGGTAAAGATAGTCGATACTGGATTGAGGTTGCCATTTCACTGGCATTAATAATGGGGCTTTTTCGAAACCTTCCCAGCGGTTATGCTGGACACCACAATCAAAAGCTTCACAGAAGAATCGCTTGGACATGTTACATGGCGGACTCCTTTATCGCGCTCAGACTAAGATGCTTGCCGCTAATTAGAAGTGTCGATTTCAACCTTTCCATGCTAACTGAAGATGACTTTGACTTTGGACACATACCCATGGAGAGCCAACTCTTGCTTCCCGGGTGCACTTTTATTCGGCGTCGAGAGGTTCAAAGGTACCTGGCCGATATCTGTGTTTCCCAGGCTCAGTTATCTTTATGCATCAGGAGAGTGTTAAATGTTCAGGCCAGGTGCAACTCAGCGGAATTATCTTCCGAGACTACCGCCAAAACACCAGATACTCAGAACAAACACCACTCAGATTATCTCACCAGTATTTGGATGTCTCAGAAGGCATTGGCAGACTGGGAGTATTGCTTGCCACCCATATGTCAGCGTCCACCAACAGTGTTTGGGATCGGCAGCAATGAAAGCGCTATAGTTACCCTCCACCGCAACGTCTTGCACATGGTCTACCACGGAGTGGTTTGCGTTCTGTATCAGTCTCGAATATTCCAATCGTCAAGCTCCCGCATGCAACATGCTGCTACACAGATCACCGAGATTGCCACCGAATTGGATCAGATGAATGTACTACATTCGCTCCCGATTATTTGTTCTACAACTATTCTGATTGCGATGATAATCCACCTGGCGGAAGTGCAGACCTCTTCCCCCGTGAAACAAGGGGTGACTATGAGAGACATTCAATCATGTATTGAATTAATGAAGAGGCTGCAAGATGTTCACTCATCTATGGATATTGTCAGTCATCTTATACTAACTGCCCTCCAAAAGTGTTCGCCATCATAGTATAGAACTATGAGGACTTGGCCTAAATTATCATATGCCAATACGGTCACAGAGATAGGGTGGACCGGCTGCCAAGGCATGTGCAGATCTTGAACACTAGGCTCTCCAACATCAACTACATATTGCGCCATCCCGAAGGCCATTGCGCACAAGACTGAGGGTAGAACGTTCCATGAAGAGTCCCTCCAACTTCGAATAAACAATCATCGTCAACGCCGAGAATCCAGCCTATTACCATCTTCTGGGAAGCCAGTCCGCAAAATGAAGCTTGTGACTAAAGGCAGACCCATCCATGACCGTTTAGTGTGAAGACAGCACTTTACTAATCCCGTCTATACGATTTTGTGATATTTCATAGAGTTATTCCGGAGACATTCTCCATCTCCGCCGCAACTTGCCCGACATAATAGGCTACCTTGCATCAAAGGTTGTATCACGCATTCTCTCAAGCGGTGCTTAGAGCGTTTGGAGCCAGATAGTGATGGTTCTGAAGAAGCCAGCGAACTCATCAACCAAGCTACCTCTCATCAAAAAGGTCGGTCTGAGCAATGACTCGGTTCAGATGGGAAGCTATTGAAGCGACATATAAAGCCTACTCAAGCGCTTATATGGTCCGTATCCTGAAAGCCGAACCTTCAGAGGAAAGGTCGCTACTCCCTATAAGCTGGAAGTGTCGCGGTGATAATACGAAATGTTGGAATATAGTGCACTTACGTACTCTTTGGAGCCAAAATAATGTCTTAGTTCATTCAAAACAATTGTCATCTACCAACATCCCAGAGGAAACTTTAATCAACTCACCTGTTTATGTTTGCTTTCCTGTGATTAGTGCTAATTTATGTGTCCGGAGTTATTATAAGTATAGGTTGTCTTGATTTATCATGTATTGATATTCATTAAGATGGGCAACAGTTCATCTAGACATACCATTTTAACGGATTAGAAACCGCTGAACCATATGTTTAGAGTCACTATCTCTCCTCATTATATCGACCTCGGCCCAGAGCCCTATTTCCAGTATACAGATTCTCATTCATAGTCCTCAAAATGCACTGCTCAGCACTTTCTCCATAATATTCTGCAGAAATTTCCACCAACGCCTGACATCTAACAACCTCATGCAGCTGGGTATCTCCAAGATTGCAACCTATCCAGGAATTATCTATAGAGACCCCCCTGCATAGAGTATCATGCGGGAGGTCGCGAAGCTCATGCCACGACATTCGGAAAAGCCCATGCTTAACGTGGCTGTGTATGGACCTCAACCGTGTATCCCAGTTCTTGTAATAGGGGTTGAAGCGAACGGTGATATAGATCAGTACCATAGTGTTGATTTTGGAGTCTGGTTAACCGGGTTGGTAAAAAGGTTATAAGGCTAGGTCCTTCGTAGTGGTGTCGAATTCTTGAGGGTTATATGGAAAGATATCGAGGCGTTGTGTGATCGACTCAGAAGGCGTTCGATGGGATACTTATACATCATAAATGGACTCTGTGTGCAATCTCCTTCTTCGTGGATAGTGCAACTCTCCATACGCTAAGGCACTTCCACGACGTATATTGGCTCTACATGGCTGAAAAATCCGATTAAGGAGGGGCGTTACTATTGTTATAACATCCACCAAGGTAAAGGACTATGAAACCTTGTAAAACAATAGACGTTGTTACTGGGGTCGCGATGGAACTTTCCAAGTCATAAGCGTAGACTCGAGAGAAAAATAAAATGTCGTATGTCTCCAAGTTCATATCACAGGTATTAGTGTTGATAAGAGCACTCTTTAAGGTCTTCTTCCGCGGCATCTTTGTTCATTATTTGGAATTATGGTTTTGTTCACAAGTCTCATTGAAGGAAGTTAACCAGAACTAGTACGGGATGCATCTATCATTGAGCAAAAGAAAACTATCCGCAAAGTGGCGGACATTCATCGCGCAAATATGGTCCTGCCATGGAGGGGTCTATATAACTATATATTTTCTAGAGTTGGAGACAATGAAGCGATCAATGACTCCAGTCTTCACGGAATGTCTCTTACCATAGTTTCACCCCATGAACTCAGGTAAGTATACAGAGTTATTTTAGAACCATATAAAACTAAGGTTGAGTCGTACGGAAATATCAACAGTGAGGAAGAGATACACCTTCATTTCCTTCAGGCACCCACAAATCACGTGATTTAAAGCGGAATCATTACTGCGACTTGGCTATAGAAGGATCCTAGACACAATTAGTTATAGTAGAGGTCACTAATTGTTTGATCAACACTTAGCATAGCATTAGCCAGGAACCGAGTGTATAATAAGTCGTGTTTCGGCCGAAGTGGCAACCGTTTTGTAGGGGCGATGTGGGGGAGTAACAGTATAAATCGCGGGAGAATCGACGTCATCGAACCCGCAAGCGAGAGCAACGTATGTCAGGTGATTGGGTGGCTTTCCAGCCCGGCACGTTTTTCTTGTTTCCATGTTTCCAGACGAGTCTAGACCCAAAGCTAACCAATCAGGCCATGGGAAAACCTGGACTACACCTCAGGACCCTACACTCCGGCCTCAGGCAGTCAGGTTTCCCAAGAGTTTCAACTTCTTTTCCCGGGCTTTCTCTTTCTTTCCTCCACAATCACAACAACACACTCCGCTTGGAAGATATGTGAGGATGGCAGCTTCCTTTCCGCGGCCTCCCCCCACGGATGCCGAACGTGAAAGGATCAGAGAGTTATCCAGGTGAGTAACGACAAGGAACGAATATAGGACTGGGCCATAGTTATTCTGTCGGGTGTTGATCCGCTGATCATTTCCGTCGTCGGTAACACAGGTATTACTGCACCCTCGATCGCATCCCCTCTCTGTCGCAGCCCGACAAAGGGGAACAGACAACAGCAGGAGAAGATGCCGACAAGGATTCACCTCGTTTGTCCTCAGATATCACCCTTACCGCCCTGAGCCAATTGGCCGTGTTGCGCTTCGGATGCAATCGAGCCTTTATCTCCATCATCGACGATGGGAATCAACATATTATCGCAGAGGCTACGGGCTCCATCTCGCTACGTGACAAGGATCGACATCTCCCAGATGATGCAATCTACCTTGGTGTGCGAACGATCGATCTGGCCTGGGGGGTGTGTCCGCATACCATCTCCCTGTTCACCGGCCAGGATATGTCCAAGGCGGTCGAGACGCCGAATATGATCGCCAACAGCTCCCGTTTCATTGTCCATGACTTTACCCAAGAGGACTTTTTCAAAGATCGCCCATATGTAGTAGGGTGGCCCTACTTCCGCTTCTACGCCGAGGTGCCACTCCTTAGCCCATCCGGTGTCGTGTTGGGGTCCTTCTGTGTCGTTGACAACAAACCACGAGGGCACTTTGCGGAAGAAGAGGTGGACGCCCTGAAAGAGATTGCAGATGCGGTAGCGTTGCATCTTGACAAAGTCCGCATCTCCATTGATCATCACCGCGCTGAGAAACTCATTAAAGGACTCACGAATTTCGTCAAGGACCATGGGGAGTTCGACCCGGCCGAGGTGCCTCTCCCTATCAGCAGACAGTCAACGCTCAACACACTCAACTCTTCTCGCGATCAGTCGTCACTGAGCCTCCCCACCACGGGTGCTGGGGGCTTTGGAAAAACGGAGGGTCCGATTATGAGCGGGTCGACTGCATCCGAGGTTGAGTTGTCGTCGTTGTTTTCGGGTGTGACGTCCGAACAAACCAAGACGTCATCCTTCCTTTACAACTCATCGCAGTCCGCAGCACCAACACCAGCAGAGGACACTATTAGCCTCCGGGAGGCTGCCTCAGAACGCAACGAACCGCCCACTGTGTCGGTGAAACGCTGCTTCAGAAATGCGGACCAAATCTCTCATGTCTTTACTCGAGCCAGTGTCTCCCTGCGGGACTCACTGGACCTAGATGGAGTACTCTTCCTTGATGCGAGTCGATGTAACTCGGGCGTGTTAGTGTATTTATTGTATGCCACACTAGATCCATGACTAACAAAGGAGTTAGGGTGCTATCGGATGACGAGACTCGAAGTTGGGAACCGCTCCCCACCACAGCAAATCCAGAATTCCTTGCCGACCCTCTCCCTAGTCCTCTTGATCTACCGGGGGTGGGAGCGCTATCCAAAATCGCGGAAAAGCCATGTGAAGTGCTTGGCTGGGCTCAAAAGACACCGTCACCCACTGGTTCCGACATTTTATCAATCACTGAGAGACTTCTCAGCCAGTTGATTGCGGCTTTCCCCAAGGGTCAGTTCTTTAACCTCTATGAACGGATGGATGAGAGCGAATGTGAATTTGTAGGAGGAATACGACGGGATGTCAGCGCGGAGGAGAACTCCAAATCCCTGCGTGACATTGTCCGACAGCTCCAGAACCACCTTCCGGATGCGTACAGTGTTCTTTGGTCACCCCTATGGTGCTGGAGGCAATCACGGTGGGTCGCCGGCACCTTGGTGTGGTCTCGCGGTAGCGACCGTGCGTTGGGAGTTTACGACTTACCGTACTTGAGAGTACTCGGAGATTCCATTATCTCCGAATTGGCTCGGATCGATTGGTCCACTACGCAACAGTCAAAATCCGATTTTATCTCATCAGTTAGCCATGAGCTCCGCTCGCCACTGCATGGTATCCTAGCTAGCGCGGAAGTGCTCGAAGGGACCGCTCTTCAACCGACCCAGGTTCACTGGATGAACATGTTAAAAACATGTGGCTTGGCCTTGTTTGATACATTGAATCATTTGTGAGTGTGATTATATTTATCTCTTCCAACACCTCTCTTCAACTTGCTTATTGTTCCCGCAGGCTAGACTTTTCCAAGATCAACAATCTAACTATAGAGGACGCCGCACGAGAGAACCGCACCCAAGCCTCCGACGGCAGTCTGGCGACGACGTTTGATTTGGCTCATTTGATCGAGGAGGTCACAAGGGTTCAATATGTTGGCCAGTGGGCACCTAAGGCGACTGAGCCTTTTGGGGACCCTTTAGCCACTCCCATGAACAACGGCCCCCCCGGCGAAACCACGGTTGTTGTTCGCATTGAGGAACGACACGCGTGGAAAGTGCAATCCCTGGCGGGGGCTTGGAAACGAATTGTTATGAACCTCCTTGGCAACTCGTTGAAATTCACCAGTGCTGGGTTCGTAGAGGTCTCTCTTTCGAAAGTCGTGAAGCAGTCTGACCCCGAATCAATTTATGCTCATCTCTGTGTGACAGACACAGGTAAAGGCATTGATAGGGTGTTTCTCAGAAACAAGCTCTTTTCCCCATTCGCACAAGAGAATACCCTGTCGGAAGGTCTAGGACTAGGCTTTAGCATCGTACGCCAGTTAGTTGACACCATGGACGGGCATGTCAATGTTCGAAGTGAGGTTGGAGTTGGTACACAGGTGGACATCTACATCCCTGTTCGACGATTTGTCAGTGATTATCCCTCTTCAACTTCCACGTCGAGCGCTCCGGTGAAGGCCTGTCTGGTTGGATTCGAAGGATATCCAGACATAAAGGATACCCCCACTGGAATCTTGCCTGCCGAAGCCAAGAGAAAGCTCGCCATTCGGAGCTCATTGGCGCCTGTGCTGATGGCGCAATCGGGTTGGAGTTTATCGATAGCGGAGTCCATAGAAAATGCTCGCGGTGATGTGGCTATTATCGAAGAGGAGGAGTTCGCTAAGGCAACATGCAACGGTCAATCACCGCGTGAACTTTCTGAGAGAACCGGAATCCACTTTTTCATCATTCTTAGTGGTACAAGACCTCGCCTAAATGACCTACCACCGAACGCGATCCGGGTATCGCAGCCATTCGGGCCAGCAAAGTTCCAAGACGTCCTTCAAAGGACTCAGGAACTCTACTTGAAATCATTAGGAAATCCCGGTCCTCCCCCTCTCACTTCTGAGGAGCCAGTTATATCAAAGCGTTCCTCGTCGGAGCCTATATTACCAGCCAGCCCTAACGCTCCACAAGATGTGGGAGTAGCACTACCACTGCGTCCTCCTCCCCAGACCCCTCAGAACACCGATGCGATACATTGTCTCGTCGTCGATGATAATGACATCAATCTGAAGGTGAGCTGCCTTGGATACCATGTATATAACGACCATTGTTCGTTTACTGACTGTTCGCTCGATAGATCCTGTCTACCTTTCTCCGCAAATTAGGCTGCAGCTATGAGACTGCCTCAGACGGATTAATCGCACTCAATAAATACAAAGATACTCGTCGACGGTATGATTATGTTCTTATGGGTATGTCATCATTCCTGTGCTACGAACGGTCCTGGCTGACAAACCTAGATATATCAATGCCCGTAATGGATGGTATTCAATCGACAAGCCATATTCGACGGTATGAGAAGGAACGAAACCTTACGCCGTCACGCATCATGGCCGTCACCGGGTTGGGCTCAGCAGAGACCCTGCAAGAGGCGATGGCCGCCGGCGTAAATGACTACATGGTCAAACCTATTTCGTTGAAAGCTTTGAAGAAGGTTATGAACCTTGCATGATGTGGTCTCATCCTCGCTTTACGGCATGTAAGTGATTCCGGTCAACGATTTGCTACTGTAAATAAGGCACTGTGATTCATTGTATATATTTCCCTGGTTTGTAGCGATCACTAAATATTGAGCGGGCGGACTCTCCGTATGGGAACAGTCTGCTCGATATGTTATGATATATCCTATTACGATCAGTCATTTTCTTCCAGCTTATTGTATATGCATAGCTAGTAGTTAGTATTGACTGTTCATCCATAACCATGTCAGCCATGCATTAAATCAAGTCGTGATTAAATTAGTCCTACATTGTCAATCATCATTCTACTCGATTACCCCCTCCGTACTCAGGACTCCAATGAGGACCTGGTTGAGACGTAAGGTAATATTATATATTTCTATGTATGTGTCTATGTATGTCTATCTCCTCTATGCATTTAGCTTTTCGCTATGAGCTCTCATCATGTCATCCACGTACCTCGCCGGCCTGTCAACGTCCAGGTGTGCTACAGCACGCCACAATCAGCCAGCAGCATACGTACTCATCTTCCTCAGCTTCTCACCATATAACCACAGGAAGATAGGAGCCGGCACACCAAGCCCAATGGAAACAAACGCCAAAAGACTATTCCCCCAACCATAATCCAGTGCTTGATACATATACGGCGCAAAAAGCGGAAACCCGAAACCAGCGAGCGAACGTAAACAAGCTGCCGCAGCCAACGCACTGGCCGCATACCTCGTGTAAGCATCGACGATGTAGGTCTGCATACATTGAAAAGCAGTGATGATACCAATGGAAAAGATGCAAGCGCCAATATCCGGACCAATCCAGTGTGTGTGTGCCTGAGCTGTCCAGCCGTATATGAACAGTCCGATGGGTGTGAAGAAAACAGCGACCACGAGAAGAGGAATCCGGAATTCGGGCTTCCCCTGCCCATTTTTCTTCTTGAGTCTGCGGTAAATGCGGTCGTTTAGCATGGCGCAGATTTGGGAGCCGCCCCAGTAGCCCAGACCTAGGGCGATATAGTTTAAGGACCCAATTCCGATGCTCTCGTTGTAGGGGCCTGTCCAGAGAGTTGGGAATGTGGACATCACGAGATACATTAGACCGTACATGAAGGCCATGTAGACGGCAATGAATTGGACGATCGGTTGCGTGGTTAGTAGTTTGAAGGGGCGCACAAGTGAGGCACCTAGAATTTGGAGGACTGTTTGGTTGTTGAACATCTCGGCCTCTGTTTGGTAGCCGGGGTCCCCGGTTTCCTTGCGAAGCTTTTTTGCTTTGCGCTTGAGTAGCACGGGGGTGTAAGTCTCGCGAAGGAAAAAGAGGCCGACAAGCTGAATCACGCCGTCTGCAATTGACGTGGCGTAGAAAATCCAACTCCAAGAGGTATTCTCTGTTATGAATCCACCTGCTATGGGTCCTATGGCTGGGCCAAGAAGAGGTGCAAGACTGTAGATAGCGATGGCCCTTCCACGTTCATCTGATGTAAAGAGATCGCTCAATACGCCACCTCCGATCTAAGTAACGATCGAGAGTCAATTTGCCATGTCTTTGTATGGGGAAGAAGAATAACTTACAGCTAGAGGAGCACTGCCCCCAAGTCCTGCAAGGAACCGGAAGGCGATCATCTCGCCTTTGGACTTTGCTACTCCCCCTACGACGTTGAATACAAGGTACACCAGGTTAGCCAGCTGGAGGACAGGCACTCTCCCGTAAATCTCTGAGAGAGGGCCAAGGAAAAGTGGCCCGACAGCATATGCAAGGACGAAGACTGATAACATAAGTTGAGATTCGATCTCGTCGGTTACGTGAAAATCCTTCGCCATGGTACCGAGGGCAGGTGCTACCATGGAGGATGAGGCTGGGGATATGAATGTAAAACACGACACGGTAATCACTGCCATCCATTTCTTGCTCGTCTTCCAGTTTTTTGGATCATCTGGATCGTCAGGTCCTTCCCATTTGACCTGAACTTGTCAGTACACCATCTTGCAAATGGATCGTTGGGATCTGGTATTGTACAAGTTTCGATGCCGCCTCTGGCTCCTCCTTCTCGTGTTCGGGTTGTGCTTGCTCAAGATCTCGGTCTTCCCATTTCCCGGGAGCATTTTGATGAGAGTATTCATTCATCGCATGAAAAGGCAGGTAGGTCCCTGTAAAGAACTTTTATGATCATATAGTTAGTCAAAGTTTATCGATATGCTTTCTTCCATGGCGATATATTTACTTAGTCAACAGTTGGAATGGCTTACTAACCTAAGGGTAAAAAATAAGAAAACAACGAACCAGGGACATTGATTAGAATGCCCCAACCTGGATTTGCTATGAGTAGCATAGTTATATACCACGTTCAAGGAGACCACACGTTTTTCAAAGCCTACAAGCGGAGTGGAGGTTTTCGATGTCCGCCCGGAGCATGAGTATTGAAATGCAATTCCGGATTAGGCAATTTTAGTCCGGGACCCACCGGCCGGACTTCCGCCAGTCTGATTCTTCCGCCCAACTGCTATTCATTCCTTACTATACCAACCAACATGGAACAAGGTCAAGCATAATTTTTTTGCCTTCTTATACAGTATAATTTATATGTATAAACCCCTTTTATGGACTCCACTTCGCAAAGCTTATTTCGTCGTAATGGTAGTCGACGTTCATGCGAAGCGTGTCGGAAATTGAAAACCAAATGTGACCACGCATTGCCTAAATGTGGTCGATGTGCTCAAAAGACTGTTCCATGCGTCTATGACCCGGCACCGATGACAAGAACATTTCGGCCCTTATCAGTGACGAAGAGCAGAGGGCAGCGGAAACCAAGAAATTCCGGATCACCCGCATCGTGGGCCTTCCCGCTTTCCTTCTAGATGACTGAGAGTTTGGTGCTCATTAGGCTAATTTTTTGATAGTCACGATGCACACCAAGGTGGATCATCAGAGCTGATATCATCGCATGGCCAGGCGGTCGTGGTGAGTACGCCGCCACTGGAGAGTGCTGGCTTTCTCGGCCCAACCAGCTATCGCTCCTTGATGAGGGAGGGGGTTAGTGATAGTGATCCTGGCGTTGCAGACACTGACCGTACCACGTATACTATTGATCCGCGGCAACTAGATCTGGGACTTAAAATCCTGGATTTCCTGGCCGATAATGCAATCCTGGTGAGAGGCTTAGTGAGACAGGTGTATCAGATTGGGCGGACACCTATTATACCCGAAGTGCTTATGCTCCCCGCGCTGGAGATGCTATGGGATATTTTTGGGGACTATATTGCCCAAGAGGAACCAGCAAGGCTACGCACTGTTGTTCGCGTTTTCGAAAACTCATACCAACAAGTCCCTGGCAAATTGGCCATGCATGCTGGTGAGCTGTGCCAATGGATCAGTGGTAAGAACGTCAGGTGGGAAACCATTGGTAGTGTGATGCAGATTGCCACTATGGGCTTGATCCACACCCCCGAGCGTGATGCTACCCGTATTGACCCCCAACAGAGGTGCAAAGACGTGGTGCTCGCCCAAATGCTCGAGGTCACTGATCAATTGCTACCGCTTAGCAATGCCCTGCCGATTGTCAATCAACTCATGGTCTGCCTGAAATATTATCAGATGATGCTTGCCTCTCAAAGATTTGGTGATTCAAGTATGGAGCTGTCATACGTCCTATTGCTGGCTAGAACAGTACTGATATTTCGCGTAGGTCGCTGGTTATACTCGTCGCTTGGGGAACTTTCTTCATGTATTTACGCTACGGGAATCCATCAGTACGACATACCTACGGGTCGGTACCCGGGGTTTATTGACTTGTGGCGGAGGAGATGCTTCGCTGTAGTGTATTCTATGGATAAAACCATTGCCACAATCCTAGGTCGACCACCCTCACTGACTCGACATTATTGTGTTTTGAAGCCGCCACTGGACATTGATGATGACATAGATATCTCGAATTATGAGCAGAGCCTCCAAATGCTAGACAGCAATGGGTGGAATACTGACGGAAAACGACGGCCCTCTACTATATTACGTCTTCGGTTCCTTCTGGCGACAATACGAGAGGAGATTCTTGAGCTACATTTGGGGGTGAATTATGTCGACATCGAGGGAAAGACAAGGTATGAGGTACATAGAAGAACCGTTAACAACATGTGAGTTAATATGCCCATAGCAACATCTTGCAAAGCCTTCATGCAATTTGGGATATGTGCCCGAACCATATGAAATATTCACCAGACATGTGGAATGAACAGATGCCCTGCCAGGACATTATTGCTCTTTTGTCCATCTATCTGGATTATCTTCACTCAATCTTCTTGTTGCATCGGTTCGCGGCCCAGGGATGCCAACGCGAAAAGCCCAAGGAGCTTCTTCTTGTGGCAAAGACCATCCTTTCCACCGTCCTAGTGATCAATGAACATCGGGAAAGATCAAGAGAAGTCAGAAGCGACTTTTCCAGCATTGTATGCAGCAATGACAACATAGGGAAAATATTAGTCATTGATGGATAAGCTAACGCATGTCGCAGTTCCTACCGTACGGTCTCCCCAGTGCCGAGCTCCTTGCGACGGAGTTACTCCAATCCTCCAATTCCGTACTGAGTCCTACCTACCCCGGCTTGCCTCGAGCGGAGATAATACGGGAGCTCACCGTCTACATCTCCTGCCTAAGCTGGGTCGCTAGGCCTGGGAGTGGCAATCTGGGATTTTGCAAGAAGGTCAAGGCGAAACTGACCCGCATCCTGGACCAAATCCTTGACCCTTCGTATGTCGCACCGGGCTCGACTGGCAACGATACCGGAACCAGCAGCGATGTTTCGTGGGCCTTTCCGGAACTCCATGATAACGACTTTACAATCAACAATCTACTTCATTCCGATGATGGGAGTAACTGGGATCCTGGATTTGATTTGTTTTGCGGGCCTGTCTTCTAAATATCCAGCCGTTAATCAGCGGTTCAGACTTGGCCAGGCAGCTCGCTATCCACATATAAAGTTAAGATATTACTCGAGAAGCCATTAAACCGAGTAGCTGTTGCATTAGTGTACGCTGTAACGTCCTTTAGCCTTACATGGTTCATACTGAATGAATCTCAACTTACCTCCCATATTCTTATACATCAACCAATCCCTTACCTTCGCCTCACAACGAAGAGTAGTATCCCTCACAACATAGTCACATCCATCACACGTCGGCCCCCAGATAGTATACCTATGAGGCCCATCCTCTCTATCACCCAACGAACCATGATCCGGTATGAGAATCGGATGAAAAATCTCTTTCTCCATTAAACAGTTCATAAAATTCCCGTACAGTCCATCATTCTGGTATAACATATCCGGTTGATCCTTACATACTTCTCCCACCTGTCGTCGCCGGGATATTACCCTGCATACTAGCGTATATGCCGATCGTGCGTAGAACCGGCCGGGCTCTGCGATAAATCTGGTCGTGCTGGGGAAATTGTCAGCTAAGGAGTCACGGATTGTGGACGCTATTTCTCCGAAGTTTTTGTCTTGAAATCCGCCACCGACATCGACAATCCTCATTGTAAACCCGAAGGTTTCAGCTTGGTCAAAAACTATTCGGGCTTCTTTGATTGCCTTTCGGAATGAGTTTAGGTCGTTGGCGCCGGTACCTAATCGTTGGTTAGGGTCTAAATCATAATATCCGTAGAATTGTGCGTCCAAAATACTGGAGAGAAGAAGAACGCAAAAAAAAAAAAAAGACAAGTAATATGAATGAAGGAGGACGGCCTTACCAACATGAAAACTAACCCCAACAACATCCAGACTCAGTTCCTTTGCCCTATTCAGCAAAGCCCGCGTCATCCCTGCCGGCGCTCCGAACTTGTCTCCGAAGTTTATCAGCGCACTGGCATCATTGGCGTAAATTCGTAACAAGAGTTGTGCGCGAGGCATATAACAATGTATTGTCTCTAGCTCATCTATATTATCAAAAACTGTAGTCACAATACCAGCCTCTCTGGCATAATTAAGCGCCGCGGCCGGCTTGCACGGGTTGGCGAATATAATCCGGGATGGATCAACGCCCAGCGCCAACACGGATCGTATTTCTTCGATCGAGGCACAGTCAAAGCCGGCACCCAGTTCCGCGAGGGCGCGAAGTAAGAGAGGATCGGAGTTGCATTTTACCGCTGATTGAATAGTTAGAAACTCCGGTAACAATAATGTTTCAGTTGACAAGCGACAGCTTACCATAGAATGGTTGGACATTGGGGAGGTTCAGCTTCCAACGTCGGTGTTGACGAGTGACCCGTCCTAGATCTGCGACAAAAAATGGATTATCTTCAACGTTTGGCACGCCGCTGTTAATCCTTTGGGTTTGGAACTCAATGGCGAGGTTGACCAGTTGTTCAGACCTCGGGTCATCTACTGTGGTTTTTGGCATGTCGAATTACATAAAGAAAAGGAGCAAGTGTGAGCAATGTATGGTATCCAAAAGGGTTCATGGTCAAGTTGAATCATCCAGCAACAAGGTATGCATGGGGTTTATTATAGTCTACCTAGTTCAGCTCAGCCAATGCACTCCATGTCATACCATGGTCTCCAATGTATGACACATACAAATCCAGACACGTAGCCATCGCGCCTTTCTCTACTCCACCGTCGCGAGCATCATTTGTGGAGCCCTGAAAGCCAATGCAGAATGACAGGGTCTTCTTGTCGCCGGATTTGGCGACGTCGAAATGAAAGTCCCACATCGTTCACATCCAATCCTACATAAGGCTCGGAAATGAGATCCAACTCCTGCTTCATCCCTTGCATGAGGGACTTTTCAGACAGCCACACAGTATACGCTCACGGCAGTGCGTGCGCACCATCGTATATGAGGCGGCGGCCGTTGCATCCAGGATCTTTGAATTTGCATTCTGTATATATGGCGTGCTTGCAATATGTTTCGTCGGCACATATTTTGGTATGGGTCTGCAACTGCAATTTGTGACTGTGAAATTTAGACCGCTATTATGATTCGCAATAGGTACTGAAAACCCCTTCGAGCGGTGTAGGTTTGTTCTAGCCTTGCAGGGATGCATCTAATGGCATTGCAATATGCTGTAAGGTCCTTAAATGCCTCATACTCATTGCACCAACGCAAGTCTCTGTAGAAATAGTTCTGACACTTTCAGTTACCAAACCTTATATAGTACGTCATCTCAGAGGGGGATATTATAGAATAATGATCATATAATGCATACTTAAATGCCCATCCACTCAAATATGGAGAGGTTGAACACAAATTTCTGAAGCCAACAATTGCACTATAGATGCGTCAACGCCTTATGGTTAATCCAAGGACTAGTAATTGGGTAAAAGATTATACAACGGCCACTGAGAACCAAGCACATCCCGGTAATTCACACAAGACAGTCCACCATTTTACGCTTCTGGTGCAGGCACCTGCTGGGTAACACAGTGGATAACACCTCCGCTAAGAGGAATCGTGCGAAGAGGAACCTGTCGCACCTTGCAGTCTGGCAGGAGAGTCTGCCATGTTTCCAGAGATTTCCGATCGTGCGTCTCTGATCCAAACGCGGGGATGATAAGCCCGCCGTTGCAGAAGTAGCTATTGAGGTACGAGGAGACAAATTCATCCTTCGGTAAGATCCCAAGACTTTTCGGATCTGGCTCGTCGATGAAATGAATTTCTAACTTTCGTCCTTTGGCATCAGTCTCATTCCGCAAGGTCTCCAAGATCTCCTCGCCGCATTTAATCCACTCTGGTCCGTCCACTGCATCAGGGCTATGCCGTGTCATGACGATTACGCCCGGTCTTACGAACCGCACCTCAGCGTCTAGGTGACAGTCGGTGATATCGAGATTCTTGCGCCCGGGTACCCATATGACTTTCTCTACGCCCAAGAGGCGTCGTAGCTCCTGTTCAATCTCATCCCTACTTTGCCCCGGGTTCCGCTGCTCACAGACCATGTAGCTTTCCGCGACAATAAGCGTACCCTCTCCGTCCACGACCAAACCCCCGCCCTCAGTTCGGATTTTGGGTACAATTCGTTGCACTGGTGATGGCAACTGATCGGCAGCGATGACATTGTGTGCGAACTCAGTATTTTCCTGTAATTCCTTCCCAGTCATAGAAGGGTTACCATAGCGGTAATGACCATGCGTCCCTTCCCACCCGTTCTTGTTCCCCCATTCATTGAATTTAAAGTCGATAGCTAGCCGCTGTCCGGGGCCTAGCTTCCCTGTAGCATCGTGCACATATACTGGGGCTGTATCGCGAACCCAACAGTGGTTGATTGGGATGGGAATTACATTCACCTTCGATGGAATGCGTACTTTCCGGTTGACGAGGTCCTGGGCATATTCGATATCTTCGGGGCGAGTATACAGTCGCACGGGCTCAAACTCTGCGATTGCAGCGGCCAGGTCAACGATTTCCTCGCAGTTCTTCTCCCATAAGGATTCTAGGCAGGAGGCTCGCGAAGGGAAGCCCATCATGGTCGCGAGATGTGGATGCCATTCTGGGGGAAAGGTGAATTGGCCTGTTTCGAGAGGAGCGTCGTTCTTGGGAGGGGAGTTGCGGTATTTGGTGTTATTAGTGGACGAAGGTGTCCGGTTGGTGCTCAGGTAGCCACCCATTATGTGATTTGGTTAACGTTCACTCAAGGGGAGGTTGTTATGTTGTATGAGAGAGGCCTCTGGGGATCAGAATTGACAATATTGTTGAATGAGACAAATTGTACATGTAAAAGGTATCTATCTGTCTATAGGCCTTTCTACGACTAACAGAGCTGCTTTCAGCAGTAGATTATGTAGGGAAAAAAAAAAACGGGAGGTTGGATGCATTTCATCCATCACATA
This sequence comes from Aspergillus caelatus, assembly GCF_009193585.1. Classification (NCBI taxonomy): domain Eukaryota; kingdom Fungi; phylum Ascomycota; class Eurotiomycetes; order Eurotiales; family Aspergillaceae; genus Aspergillus; species Aspergillus caelatus. The sequence continues at coordinate 59,339 of NW_022475265.1, forward strand.
ACCGGTGGGGTAAAGGGCTCCAGCGCTACATTCCAAATTGGACGGGAACGAACAAAGCGAGTTTCCCAGGAATGATCCGTGACAAATATATAGGCGCGCCTGTTCCATTTCTGATTCATTGTGTTTCTGTCATAAAATTCTTGTTCCATGTTCGTCATCCGTTGCGTTACCATTGGCTACCTGCCACCATGACCATTCGTGCGAAATTCTACATGCCCTATGAAGGGAATCCTTCCTGCCATGGGAAGATAATTATGTCCTGGCCGGGGCCTGACAACCCAAATTATGAGAAATGCCGGATCGCCCGTATAAAGAACGAACTGATCGCAATCGCGAAAGCAATTTGTCATTTTCAGACTGTAATTCTCCTGGTGCATTCCACGGAGGTTCCCGAAGCGGAACGAGCATTCCAACACTCTGGCAGATATGGTGTCGAAATACAACCTACTGACGTGAGTGACTTGGAATTTTGGATGCGCGACGTAGCGCCGACATTTGTGATCAGTGAAGGGACGTCACGGTCCATTCTGCACGGGGTCGACTTCCACTTTAATGGCTGGGGTGGACGATATCCCTCAAGTAACAATACAATTCTCGCGAAGGACTTCCTCGCTGACAGAGGAATCCCCCACGTAGAGACTTCAGTCGTCCTAGAAGGCGGCGCGTTGGAAACGGACGGAGAAGGAACCTTACTGGCGACCGAGAGCTCCATCTTTAACCCTAATCGCAATCCTAGTGTTAGTCGAGTGACGATCGAGAAAGAGCTTTGCAGGCTTTTGGGCGTATCCAAAATTATTTGGCTACCTGGGCTGAATGATTACGAGGTGACCGATGGACATATTGATATCTGGGCCCGCTTTGTGGCTCCTGGTAAAATCGTCCTCAATAAGCCCTCTTCAGATAATGAAGTTTTAAGAGCGGTCTATGATACAAATAAGCGTATCTTAAGCCAGGCAACAGATGCGAAAGGAAGACGCTTTGGACTTTTCGACATCCATGAAGCGCGTTTAGATGGGCCTATTCCCTCGGATGCGGACTTGTGTCTGAGTTATGTGAACTACGTGCTCGTAAATGGTGCGGTTATTGCTCCACGATTTGGAGATGAAAAGGCCGACAACTTGGCTATACAAACACTTCGAAGGTTGTTTCCAAACCGAGAGGTGGTCCAGGTGTATCTTAAAGAAATCGTGCTGAATGGCGGCGGCATCCACTGTGTGACGCAACAGATCCCTATTCCATAGTGAGGGTTGAACACGTATTCAGTGTGGTTGAGACCAGAGGCAATAAGGGTGCTGTTACTGGCTGAGGCTGATGGCTTGTCTACAGCAGGAAGTTTGAAATCAAAATGCCACAACATCGCCAGGATGGTGTGGATGCAATTCACTCATATAACAACGCAAAGAAATGAGAACTAAGGAAAATGATACAAGAGAATTCCCAAAATACCCAACCATCGTCCAAAATACCATGCCGGTCCAGCCATCATCATCTAAAGCATCATGGCGACAGCAAACAGGGAAGTCAACGTCCCGACAGCAACCATCTCGGGCCTCAAATCAGCAGCTCCACCATCCACGACACTCTTCACACCATCTTTGATATCATTGCCAACTTGCCTGACTCCATTAAGCCATGTACCATTGGTATTTGTGCAAGTCTCACCCTTGGCGCAGCAGCCATAGTCTCCGTTATCGTTTTTGTGGCACTCTTCATTCGCACTGCAGCTGCCTTGGTTGCCACAACATTGCTCATCCTTAGGGATGCACATCCAACCGCACCTCTTGTTGTCATCGGCGCATCCAAACCCATCAGGCGATCGTGCAGCGATAGCGGGGGAATGGTTCTCAAGGCTCCTACGCCACCAGTCCCAGCCACCAGTTTCGCTGTTGCACTCTTGATCCTTGTCGATACACATCAAGCCACATCGCTTGTTGTCATTAGAACAGCCGTAATTGGGGTTGCAGTCCTCGTTCTTGGGAATACACATCAATCCACATCGTTTGTTATCGTCCGCACATCCCCAATCAGGCGAGCGCACGGCAAGAGCCTGGGAAGGCTCCTCAAGACTCCTCCGCCACCAGTCCCAGCCGCCGGTTTCGCTGTTGCATTCTTCATTCTTGTCAATACACATCCAACCGCATCGTTTATTGTCGGCGGAACACCCGTAATTGGGGTTGCAGTCCTCGTTCTTGGGAATACACATCAGACCGCATCGCTTGTTGTCCTCGGCGCATCCCCAATCAGGCGAGCGCACGGCAAGAGCATGGGAAGGCTCCTCAAGACTCCTCCGCCACCAGTCCCAGCCGCCAGTTTCACTGTTGCATTCTTCATTCTTGTCAATACACATCCAACCGCATCGTTTATTGTCGGCGGAACACCCGTAATTGGGGTTGCAGTCCTCGTTCTTGGGGATACACATCAGACCGCATCGCTTGTTGTCCTCGGCGCAACCCCAATCAGGCGAGCGAGCGGCAAGAGCACCGGAACTGTCCTCAAGGCTCCGACGCCACCAGTCCCAGCCACTGTTATGGCTATTGCATTCTTCATCCTTATCAATGCACATCAAGCCACATCGCTTGTTATCATCGGAGCACCCGATGCCGTCGGGGGAGCGTACGGCGAGAGGGTGGGCAGTGTTGATAGGTTTGAATGGTTGGAGTTGCACGGAATCATGGCGGATGGATTCACCGTTCGAGTTTTCCGCGTTGAGAGGGTTGCCGATGGTTGGGACGGCAGGAAGGAGAAGGCTGAGACAAATAGTAGCAGATAATGAGGTCCGCATGGTGAATTGCTGCATACACCAGTAGACCAGGTATTTCGGGGTTTGATGGTACGTTGAGCTCGAGGGGCTTTTGTGACGATTGTTTGGGATAGTCAGATATACAATTGAAATATGTTCTGATTGAGTGATTTCCACCAAAAAATGATGCGAAAGATCTTCATATTTATAATGGGTAGCCCTGTATACAATATCATTGAAGTAATAGTATCTATACGGTAGCCTGCCAAGAAACAAGTGCTGACCCTGCATGAGAGACTGTTAGTGCCGGCAATGTCAGCAAAGGGTACTGCTGAGCCAAGCCTTGTGGAGGCAGCCACTGCACTATCGACCTAAGCCAGCCCCTGCTCAGTCGCGACTAATCATATTGTACAGAATTATTGCAGAACCAGGGCCACAATATCCGCCCGTTGATGAGGTATGCCGATCCTTTCGCACCGTCATCAAATGTACCAACCCAGCACGACAAGCGGCAAAAGGCCCTGCATGTCAGGGTCCTGGCCCACATCAATAGGCATTGTTAGAATTAACGACTTTCCTGAAGGCAGTGGCGTAGAGCTACGGTTTCTTTTCACATTTTCAGAATAGTGGTTGTAGAAGGCCTTATTCAAGTATCACCAACTAAGAACAATAAATTCATAGTACTATCTCATTTCACTAAACGACAGGATTATCAGTTTGTGTCTACTCTGAGAGAGAGACTCAATGAGCGAAGGCCATGCTGAGGTCCGCGATGAATCCGTATGAGACCTTTGTTTCAAGGGCACACACTTCATGTCATCCCCATGCATAGTGAGACCCCAGACAAAACCGTATGTTCGAGTTTAGTTAATCAAGTATCTGGTCTTGAGCGCGACCTCGCACGATTCAGAGCAAGGTCAGTAGAAAGCGACATTGATTTCGCCCCTCTCAGCTTGCCTCTTGTGGGAGAGCCATCCAACAACACCTCCTATATGAACTACGATATTTGATCATTTCACAAATTTATGAACGACATGAATAATATCCGCAGAGGAATCTGTGGGAGGCCTCATTAGTGGGAAGGACCAATAGAACCATCTACTCGGCTTATTCCAGAAGGCCATATTCCCCGAGTAGGACGCCTGAAAAGTCGGCTGTGAGGGACAAGTTCGACCATTTACAACCACACAAAAGCGAAGTCCTGGATGACAATTAGTTATATCCATTGCTTGATATATGCAGCATATATCGCGTAACGAATTTGCATCGCTCTTATATGGTCAATATCGTGGAACGGTCAATTTTCCAAACAAACCAGCAAATTGGTAGACACCGCTTGGCATTCGGATAACCGTAAGGCCGTCGATCTCAGCATTCAACTACCACTCGATCAGGCGCAGAAGGCTTGTACCCACGGAAACAACCGATATTACCGATCTCAAAAAATATAACCAGAAATGTAGAACTAGTCTGGAATGCCTTTCACAAGGACCATTTGAGATTGAGTAGATGCGGCTGAATCAAGCGCATCAGTTTCGGACGACACATGGAGGTGCACACAAATATATATCTGGCACCGTCAGTAAAAAACCACACTAGTATGGCACTGTGCTCTAGTGTTAGAGCCCAGGAGCCTACATCTTAAACCACCCTACCAATAGAAAACAACATTTCACCACCGCAACAGTAAACGAAACATAAGTAGGGTCCGGAACAGTGGCCAGAAGCAGCCTGGTCACGACAGACGAAGCCGCTGCCAGTACAGAAAAACTATCCTCATAATCGTTAGTGAAAATGGACCGGAGATTTCTTGTGCATTAAAGTTCGTATGGCGACGGCTGCCAACGTGCGGACCCGCGGACCCGCGGTAGTGGTGTCGTGGTGAGTTCTGATATGATGGTTATTGGCCCCACAAAAGGTCTATTTTCTGTAGCACAGACCACATCTCCCACTGAATTGACACCTTTTGCACAGACTGGCCATCGATGCCTCGGGCCAGAGGCTCCCATGTGGGTGTTATTCCCCGCTCCATGTCAATCATGTTTGAGGAGGCCAAATAAATATCGTCACCCCCCAACGAGTGTTGATTTAGTCTGCAGCGCTTCAAAAATGAGTCGAAAAAATCGCAACCCGCTTTCTAATCCCCTGCATTATGCGACACCGCAAGCGCAGGTAGGACCGCCTGCCACCTGCTCTTCAGCCCAACGCTTGTTGAAGGGATATGACTACGGTAAGCTGAGAAGAGAGATGATAATTGCTCAACGCTAAGTTGTGGTCCAGTGATCATCGGAGCGGGCGCGGCTGGCTCCGTGCTGGCCAGCAAGCTGTCTGAAGACCCGAATGTCTCGGTCCTTCTGCTTGAGGCTGGAGGAGATAATACCGACGTCACGGAGAGCAAAATGCCTTTGGGGTTCCCAAAGCTCCTCCACACCGAGCATGACTGGAATTATTATACCGTTGAGCAGCCTGGCCTCGCGTCGCGTCGTCTGTACTGGCCTCGAGGTCGCTTGATCGGTGGGAGCACATCGATCAACGCGATGATGTACCATCATTGCTCAAGGTCCGACTTTGATGAATGGGCGTCTCACTATGGATGCCAAGGCTGGAGCTATGACGACCTGGCGCCATATTTCAAGCGTATGGAGCGCTTTACTCCGAATCCAAACCGTCCGCGCATTGACCTGCAGCATCGGGGCAATGCGGGTGAGTGGCAAACCGGGTATTCGTGGCTCTCTGAAATTGGCGAAAAAGGGTTCCTGCCTGCCTGCTACGATGCCGGAATCCCAGCAGTCGAGGATGTCAACACGCCGGGTGGGACCCTGGGTGCTACTCGATTCCAGACCTTCATTGATTCCAAGGGCCAACGGTCCTCCTTGGCGACGGCTTACTTGACACCGGAAGTTAGGAAGCGGCCGAACCTCTTCATCGCATGCCATGCTCATGTTACTAAGCTGCTTTTTGATCGGCTCAGTGGTGACGAACCGATCGCGATTGGAGCGGAGTTTCAGAAGCAGCGAGGAGGAGAGCTCTTTGAAGTCCATGCACGCAGAGAGGTCATTCTCAGCGGCGGGGCGGTTAACACGCCGCAGCTGTTGCTTTTGAGTGGTATCGGGCCCAAGGATGAATTGGAAAAGCATGGTATCCCCGTCGTCCGGGCCAACGATGCCGTAGGACAAAACCTCAAAGATCATTTGGTGACAACTACCCTGATGTGCAAGGCGAAGGCGGGCAGCACCCTCGACTACCTTAGCAGCCCTCTCAGGGCTTTCCCGTCCTTAGCTCGATGGATGCTTCTGGGAGGAGGTCCACTGACCAACAATGTGGGCGAAACAGCAGCATTCATCCGATCATGGGAGCACCACCCCTTCCCAGGTTCGTCTTCGGAGCGCAACCCCCCGAAGGACTATACCTCAGGGTTGATTGGACCGGATGTGGAGATCATCGGCGTCCCAACCGGATTCATCCATCATGGTGAAGAGCCACCGATGGATGGGGCCAGTGTATTCACCCTCGCTCCGATCAGCCTGCGTCCGCAAAGCAAGGGAACCATCACCCTTAAGAGCAGAGACCCCTTTGACCATCGTAAGCATTCTTGCCTTCTTCGAAAGCCAGTAAACAAATGGAAACTGACACTCCACTTTTGCTACAGCCATAATTGACCCCAAATATTTCAGTGATGCAGAGGGTAACGACCGCGCAGTTCTCCTGGCGGGAATACGCGTCTGCCTCCGGATCATGCGGAGCCCTGCGTTTCAAAAATACCTCGAGCGCGTGCCAGTTAATGACGACCCCTGGTCTTACTGGTGGCCATACTCCAGCAGCGACATTGATCGCATCACGGATGACCAAATTCTTCGCTGGATGAACGAAAAGGCCTTCACATTGTACCACCCGGTTGGCAGCGCACGGATGGGGACCTCACCCGAGAACAGCGTGGTCGATGTACAGTGTCGAGTACATGGTGTCAAGCGCCTGCGGGTGATGGATGCCAGTGTGTTCCCCGAGCAAATTAGTGGACATCCCACTGCGCCAATTGGCGCCATGGCGTACAAGCTCAGCGATATGATCAAGAAGGATTCTGTTATGCCGGCCCCTCCTCATGCACGCCTGTGATTCCAGTTTAATGAAATCTAAAGTGAGCCAGTAACATGTCATATTTCGCAAATAGTCCAGAAGAATACGCGATTGGTTCGGAGTTGTGCTTGTAACATCCCTCCTAGCTTCAAAGCAGATTGTCGTGCTATATCACTTTTGTATTTCAATCAACACAAAGTGACACATTGGAAAGCATACTCCGTATATTCGCCGACGCGTGATGGCACGATAATCGTGTCTGTAATGGTAGTATTATCCGGGGCTTCCACAGCTTTAGACCATTTCCCCTAAACAGCAGCTGGTCATCTATTTATCTGTAAAACCCTTTGCGAAACGTGACCAATAATGAAAGTAATTATGCATTGTTCGAGTGAAACCGGGCCAGTCACTTGCGTTGGTTCTTAGTCGCGGGATAGTGGCTGGCATATTGACTCCATTCTGCTGCAGTCCAGGTAATTCCAGCCGAGCGGATGCAACCCAGCAGTGGTTTAAGAGTATCTTGGCTGCACAAGTCCCCACTTTCAACACGAGCAATAACCTGATTTCGAGAATAACAACGCTTGGCCACGTTTATGGTATTGTTAGGGGTGAACATATGATGGGGGATCTAGAATACAAAAGCCCCCAAAATCGCCGCTTCTCGAGTCATGACACAATGTAAGAACAAAGTATTGGCCCATCCCTTTTCCCACTCAAGATGCATTTCCAATCAGTAGCAGCTGCTATACTACTTAGCTTAAGCTTCACAATACATGCTACCCAAACTTTCAAGAACACAGGCACCACCTCAGGCTGGAGCTCCATCAACCAAGAGCACAAGGGCACAGTGCAACAAGTTACCAATGTTGTCTACGGAGGGTCAACCGCCCTGAAAATGACTCAGGTCTACGACTCGAGCTACAGCGGTCGCTACCACTCAGAGGTCGTTCACAACGACATGTACAAGCTAGGCGATGAAGGCTTCTATGGCTTCACGTTCCGTCTGCAGGAATCCTGGCAGTTCTCTCCCGCGCAATCGTACAATATTGCACAGTTCATTGCCGATTTCGGGGACACAGGCTGCGATGATTACATGCCTTCCAGCATGGTGTGGCTGATCGGCGACCAACTCTTTACGCGAGTCAAGACGGGCAGTGTGTGTGCGCAAAAGACAACCACCTTTAGCAATTTGGCTACTGTGAGCGCGGGCGTGTGGCACAAGATTATTATTCAGGCAAAGTGGAGGGCCGACGGCACGGGGTATTATAAGATGTGGTTCGATGGGAAGAAGGTGCTCGAGAAGTACAATATCGATACCACCGTTGATGATGGTCGGCCGTTCCAGTTCCGGGTTGGTCTTTATGCGAATGGCTGGTATGATGATGGTGGTATGAAGGGAACTCAGGGAACTCGCCAGGTGTGGTATGATGAGATCGTTGCTGGCACCACCTTTGCCGATGCGGATCCTGATCAGCAGTAAATCGTTGCCTTTGAAGGGAATATGCAGTGTAGATGAAAGCGGGGAATTTGATGTTAAATCGTCCCAATATGCAAGGCGTATGGATAAGATATTTTAGTGCAGTTTGTTTGAGTTGAGCACCGGTCGTCACTGCTTCGGTGCTCATTCAATATATCCATCTCTGGGAGACTCTCATGTATTAGTTGACCACCTATAGAGAATCACAAAAGGGGGTTAGCAGGTCAGGGTCATCAGTCGGCGATAGTGCGGTCTCAGCATTAGTCAGGAGCGAGTACTGCTGGTACCCAAGTATAAAAAAGGTGAGGCCTTCGGAATAGCGAGCGCGTTGTTCACATATCTTGGCCAAATAAATACTGAAACCCTCTGTGAGAGGAGGAAATTACACTAGCCAGTTTAAGTTTAATTGAAACTGGACCCAGACGCGCGCTTTGCAGGCTGCGGTCCCGAAATGATAAGCCGTGAAATATACGTGTGCAGTGGTTGTACTCTGGCATCATTTAAGAGACAATGGAACGAATTTATGATGTCAAGTTTAATAATGATCTCCCTACACATAGCACATTAAAATTCGTGTATATACACAGCTCCCCAACTCTAATCTTCGTATCCGTCCATTGAAGACGATTTCTCATTTTCTGAAACAGGCGTTGCACCCGCCTGCAGAAGAAAATCCACAACCAGTGGATGATCTCGTTTTATAGCTGATGTCAATGCATTAGCATAGACACCCCCTGGGGCATTTATATCGGCACCGGCCTCAAGCAAAATTTTCACGAGGTTCAGGTGTCCATATCTAGCCGCAGCCTGAAGCGCGTTCCCATGATACCCGCCTTGAAAATTTACCTCTGCGCCAGCATCTAAGAGCGCCCGGACAGAATCTTCACTTCCATACTGTGCTGCTGCTTCAAGCGCAGACCCATACATAGAGCCTTCGGCATTGGGACTAACCCCTTGAGCTAGAAGAAGCTGAACCATTTCCAGACGGCCAACTTCTGATGCTGCATATAGTGCTCGATTGGCGGATGTGAGGCTGAAGTCCTTTTGCGCGGATGCATGATCTAAAAGAATCTTCATAGTTCTTGGGCTGCCGACAGCAGCACAGGTCAAGGCATTTCCATGCACACCTCTGTGTCCCGTGACATCTGCTCCGTATTGGAGGAGGAGTCGGATAATGTCTTCATGTTCAATGTTGCTGCCCACAGCAACCTGCAAGGGGGTTTTACACTGTCCATCCTGCACATTAACGTCTGCCCCGTTTCTCAAACACTCCTCAACTCTAGCGATGTCGTTGCTTCTAACCGCTTGATGAAGGGGGGTACTTCGCAAATCAGTCATTGGGAGGGGCACGCCGAACCCAGCATAGTCGTGATAATCATCGAAGCCCCGGAACATCCTATAAGACCTATAGTGTGAGACATAATACTCATTCAAGTGTCACGATACTCTCTACTATAGTTAGGAATTCAGTGAAACAGCATAGCTTACTTGAAGAGAGATTATTTCAGAGTGAATAGTCTCAGCCTTGCAAGACTTATCAGTGGCGGTTCCGAACACCCACCGCCTTCCGCCGGTGGGTGTTCGGCAGCCTAAAGGAATTTTCAGCGTAAAGAAAAATAATCAATTTTCTATCTTTTTAAAGCTATACAAACCATAAAAAATGCCCAAAACATCTAAAATTTCAGATTCACATGTAGATAAAGCTATTGAAGCTGTCTATCTTGAAAAAAAGCCTAATATTGCAAAAATCACGCGAGAATTCGGGATCCTATACTGCACACTCCATAGCCGTATTTATAAAAGAAGAAAGCCTCGTACAGCTCGAAATATACTAAATAAAACACTAAATAAGTATCAAAAGACTGCCTTAAAGCAATAGATTACTAAAATACATAATATTTATCTCCCGGTGACTATATCATTGCTTTTAAAGTGGGTAAACCTTACTGTACAGCGCGATAATCCTACACAGAGTATCAGTCAATTATAGGTATATTATTTTTCCAAAAGACTTTCTCCTGATCTTAAATTAAGCCCTGTAATTTAAAGACCAAAGGAGAAGAAATATCTAGATATAGAGAATATCAGACAGCTTTAATTCTGATATATTCAGTTTACTAACTTACTTAAAGATATTCCTGCTCGCCTTGTATATAACTTTAATAAATACGGCTTTCAACCAGGCAGTAGAAAGTCTTAAAAAATACTTGATATAAAGAGAAGAGTTTCTAATCTTTCTGAAACTGAGTATACGGAGAATATTACTGTGTTTGAGTATATTGCTGTAGATAGCTGGATTATAACTCTGCTCTTTATCTTTAAAGGAAAGAAATTTATAGAGGTCTGGTACAATAAAGCAATTCCCGATTATTATACTACAGTTACCGATAAAGACTATATAAATAATAAAATTATACTTAAATAGCTTTAAAAATTCTATAAGGAGATTAAAAATTGTACAAAAAAAGGAGAAAAATATATACTTCTCTTCGACAGCTATATAGCTTATAAAACAGTTGAATTTCTTTAACTCTGTAAAATATATAAGATTCTTCCCTTTTGTTTTTAACCTTATATAATATATTGCTGTTAATTGCTTGATAGAAAGCCCTTTCTTATATATAAAATATACTTTCGCAGTACAAATAATTATATTACACAGTGGTATAGAGTCCCGGGAGATAAAGCAAATTTTCTACATAATATTATTGCTGTATATAAGAAGACTTTTACTCTGTACCTTATTTGTAACTCTTTTAAAAAACACAGTATCTTTCCTCCAAATAGATCTTCAATTATTGAAGATATTCAGAAAACTTTACTACCTTTACCAGAGATCTCCGCACCTGATTTATATATATACAGAGAGACTACACTACCTCCAAATCCTTAGTCTTCAAGTATTGAGAATACACCTCCAAAAAGTACTCAGCAAGTTGAAAAGAATCAGAAAAAGCTATTTAAACTTCTAAATAATAATATATCAAACAATCCTTGTATTGAGTACTATCTTGACTACTTATTTCATCAACAAAAGCTTCAATCTAAACAGTTTGCTATTATAAATTTAACTTTTATATAAATTAAGGCTACACAGATATCCCGAAGCTGTAAAAAGTTTAAGCGAGAGATTTAATACCTTGGAGATAGTAATATACTGTGTATAAAGAATACAAATCGGTCTATTACAGATAGGAAGACCAAAGATAATAAAAAAAATAAGAAAACAGTGGATAAGGCGTATTTCAAAGTGTACAGCCACCTCCCGCCAGCACCTTATATAGAAAATAAAACTACAGCTTCAGATACAGGATTGGCAGAGGAATCGGGTAATCAGCTTTATTTTATTGATTCTACAGGCATTTAGTAGTAATAATATAAATTGCTTCATTTTCTTCCTTTACACTGAAAATTCCTTTAGGCTGCCGAACACCCACCGGCGGAAGGCGGTGGGTGTTCGGAACCGCCACTGATACTTGACTCCAGAAGAGTATATAACTGGGGCAATTGACATCCTTTTATGTGGCTCCGGTTTACCCCACTTTGGGTGCCTTCCAGTACTTCTGTCAGCACATACTAGTCCTAAATAGAAAATATCATCTGATCTCCGTACAGGGACCCCAGTCCCGGTTTCTCAGTCATGTCTGCATTAGTTGGCCCAATCTCTGATACCGCATTGCGATGACTGCGTGGGGTGGACATTGATATTGATTGGTGGATAATCCGATCTACTTGTAGAATACTTCGGGTACTTTCGTGTTTTAAAATTACAGTATCTTCTCTGTATAGAGTTGTTTATAGATGATATCAGGTATATCATTATGAGTCTTCAAAATGCCCCCTCTCTCGGTATATTCGACAAGCCTCCTCAAGTGCTGTCGTAAGTTTATATTGCTTTTTCCTAACGAGGTCTAGCCAGCATCCCAATGTGCTCGAAGTATTGTCAACATGTCGAATGTTGCAGGGCTGCACATACGAGCTTTTGGCGTTTGTATCCAACAAGTAAGGGAACGATTGCAAATATGACGCGAGCTATGCTTGTGAACCACAAGTCCCAGAGAGTCCGTGTCAATCGTGTCTGCCCTGGCAGGTCACCGCCTCACACATGTTCGACCATATGCTTCAACAGCTTGACACATACCAGTGGGGAGTCATTCTTAGGATAGATAAACCTTCGACGATCTATAGCACAGCACCAATGATATGCTATGTCAAGCCCCACATTTCAGGCGCAAGCTGTTGATTCGCAGAGTTCGCAGTGGATCCAAGGCTTCAAGAGTGCAGAACACGAGATGGGGCTGGTGGTGCCTGCTTGGTGCTTCTTTAATAACCACCCGACCCCCTATTATACTCGTCTAATATGACAAAAGTCCCGATAGCGAAGTCCAACAACACCAGAAAGCACAATGGATCAGCAACTCACATCAACACAAAAAGCCAATCTGCACGAGGTCGCTGACCTCATGCTAGAAATCTACCAAACTTTGGCAAACATGCGCTTCCTCAACCCCGCCGGCATCATCAATGGCCCACATGATATCGACAATGTTCGTGAATTATATGAGGAACTCGGCCTAGACCCCTCGATCATGTATCTCTATAGCATCTTACCGTACATCGACATCTCCCTTGCTGGCCAAACGGATTTCTTCAAGGGGGGTATCTTCGCCGATTACCGTCAACCCGAAGACATAGAGCAAGGACGCGATCCGTTCCATATTATGCCAAGTGATGATGGCTATGAAGATGAAGATGGTCCATATATGCGACCGTGGATAACTGCACTCTCGATTATAGGGAACCACCAAAGTGTGATTCTATATGATGCGCGGAGGCATCGGATTTGGATCATTGATCAGGAAAGTTGGGACACAACTGATCCTGCGATACGAGGCAATCCAGACCGCGAGTCTGCTGATGAGTATGAGTGTGGCGAGAGAAGCGACAACGACAATAGCTTTCAGCATATACCTAGTCGCCCTGCTGGTGATGTGCTGAGAGATATTATTCGCTGGTATCGCTCATTGGAGATACTGCCCGGTGGCGGGGAAAATAGTGGACAGGAATGGGACAGCGACGAGCTTCCTTTGAGAGAGCTGTATTCGAAGCATGGCTGGCCGGATAATTTCAACGGTGACGCCTTTCGGGCAGACCAACTAAGGCATATTACGTCAATCGACCCAAGTATTCAGTTGATGCGCCATTCGGATACACAAGGACAGAATGGAGAGGATACAACGTGAAATTGAAGTCGTGAGGCCGTGGTCTACACGACTGCCATATGATGTCAAAGGCGCGAGGGGCCTATGTGGAACACCATACTCAAGAGTATGACGGGATTCTTCAAAAGAAAGAAGCGATGCTGGAGGACGATTAGGATAGCTTAGCCAAGTACAGCATTTAGGTTTAGAAGTACATGGAAAGCTACGATACTCGATTCAACCATACAGTGCCGTGGCCGCAACGTATATTGCTCTGAAGAGCATGGCAGATCTGTATGCAGGATTTCCGCGGTATCTTCGCCCCATGAATAACAATACAGTGAAGTCATTCTATTCTTTCTTTCTTCGGTGTTGGAAATTAGGAGCTATCGAGCACATAGACCCTCTCATGCTACTGTTAGAGGAAGGGCATGCTCTGGTCATGTGTTCAACAACCCTAATCACCAGGATAGGACTCACGAATACAAACTACGATCAATTGAACAGGTATCTCATCATAAAAGCTTTGGTCATTTACCATAATAATCATAATCAAACTCCCGCCCACCAGGCGACCAATGTACAACGAAACCCAGCCTCACCCGCCAAACAACACCCACCCGCTCCCCTCATGCAACCCAGATCTATACATACAACACATCGTCTAACCACCCAAATAAATCAAAAACACAATCGCTCCACGCTATCACACCATAATTTCACACTGTCGCAGTCGATCCAGCGAACCGCATTACAGGTTGGCAGAAAGCTTTCCGTTCTTCTTGCCAGTGTAGGTAGCAATGAGGTCCATCAAAGGCGGGGACAGGGCATCGTAAGACTCCAAGCCGACCGACTTGAACTTGGAGCGAACTGCATCCATTCCGCTGGGGTTGAAGCCCTGCTCAATGATGGAGGAGACGAAAGCAGCGAACTGTGGCTCCTGCCATCCCTTCTTGTCCGAAAGCTCGACGTGAACAAAGTCCAGTCCCTTGAAGGGGTGGTCAACTTCAATGCGTCCGAACAAATGAGCACCGCAATCCTTGCAGGCGTAACGCTGGATAGCAGCAGCCTCGTCGATGATCTTGAGCTTTTCTGCGTTCGCAGTCACGGCCAGGTTCTCCTTGGGGATCACACCGACGACGGAGAAGAGTGCACCAGCGGGCTTCCAGCACTTAGAGCATCCGCAGGCGTGGTTGTGGGCGACGTTGCTCTTGAGAGTGACGGTCACTTTGTTCTGAGGGCAGAGACAGTAGAGGTTTCCGCCAGGGAAGTTTTCGTTGCCTTTGGTGAGGCCGTTGTCAACGAGGGGGTGGAGGGAGACAGACATGGCGGCTGTTTTGGTTGGTGTTCAAAAAAATGAAGTGTGGTAGGAGGTAGTAGTATATGAACCGCGTTGCGATTATTTATATGTCGCTCGTTGTCTGAAGATGATGTCTAGAGTAAGTTCTATATGTCAGTTTTGTTACATTTCTCGGACATTTATAAAGTTATAGATCCATTATCGCGCCATATTTGGTACTACGAATCCCCTCATGAGGAGATCAAACTCCAAGAATAATTGGTGATTTATTGAGGGGTTTTTTTTTTATCTATGGTCTCCACGTCGCGGTTAGAAAAGCCGTAGACGGTCCGTGTCCGTCACGGACCGTGGGTTTCTATACTCAATCCGGTTGTGCTTTCCGGTCCCGTGCCCGGAGTACGGAGGACCAAATCGACCACTTTGACGCCCCAGTCCGGGCGCGCTTCCGAGATTCTCTTTTGATGGCGTGCTATCGGCAGTTATTCACTTCAACTTATCTCCGGCCGTACGAGTTATCCCCGAAGTATGGCATTGTTGTGCATTTTTACTATGTCCATGGAAAGAATGGATAGTACTTTTTGAACAAACTTTAGTAGCATTTCACTACCTAATTACAGATGGAAATCCTTAGAGCAACCAGCAGAGAGTGAGTTGAAATGCATTATCGCGTTAAAATTCATCATTTCCAGTCATTCTTTATATGTACAATTCGTAATACCCCATAGTCTACTCCGTTGCCTCACGATACCACCGTATCAACGACGCATCGGATGCAGTCCCCTTGCTTCATCTGTTCGAAAGCGGCATTGATGTTGGCCAGTTTCTCACGGTGTGTGATAAATTCGTCGATTTTCAAGTCTCCGCGCAAGTAATCCTCCACAAGAGCCGGAAGCTGGGAACGACCCTTGACGCCTCCAAAAGCGCATCCCCTCCAGACGCGACCGGTAACTAGTTGGAATGCTGTTTCGAAAGTCAGTAAATATTCCCCACAATGAAAGCTTTCGGATAGGATGCCACATACGCCTGGTTGTGATTTCTTGACCAGCAGCAGCAACGCCAATGACGATGCTCTCACCCCAGCCCTTGTGACAGGCTTCAAGCGCAGCGCGCATGACGCTGACATTTCCGGTGCAGTCGAATGTGTAGTCGCATCCACCGTCAGTCATGTCAATAAGCTCATCCTGAACGGTCTTCCTTAGTCGAGCGGGGTTGAGGAAATGTGTTGCGCCAAACTTATAAGCCCACGCTTCCTTTCCATCATTAATATCCACGACAATAATCTTTCCGGCCTTCTGCTTCACCGCGCCCTGGACAATCGATAGACCGACACAGCCAGCTCCAAAGACAGCGACATTAGCTCCTTCTGTAATATTGGCCGTAACAGTAGCAGCACCGTAACCGGTCGTTATACCGCATCCTAGAAGACACGAGCGGTCCGTCGGGCAAGAGGGAGTGACCGCGACAACTGAAATATCGGCGACGACAGTGTATTCAGAAAAGGTCGAGCAGCCCATGAAATGGAGGAGATCTTTTCCGCGGGCTCTGAAGCGGGTTGTCCCATCGGGCATTACGCCGCGGCCTTGTGTGGCCCGGATCTTACCGCACAGGTTCGTCTTCCCGGACCGGCAAAATTTGCATTCTCCGCACTCCGGCGTACTGACCACTTCGTTAGCACTCCATTCAACCTTTTTTTTTTTTTTTTTTTTGTGGATAGAATAACATACTAGAGAGCGATCACGTAGTCACCGACTTTAACATTGGTAACACCTTCACCAATAGACTCAACAATACCGGCACCTTCGTGACCCAGAATCACAGGGAAAGCGCCCTCGGGATCCTTGCCGGAAAGCGTGTAGGCATCTGTAGGCGAGAAGAATCACGCTATTAGACGTGAACCATAGAATTTCGAACAAATCTCAACTCACCAGTATGGCAAACACCTGTGTGGAGGATCTTGATGCGGACTTCATGAGCTTTTGGTGGTGCGACCTCGACATTCTCGACTGAAAGGGGTTCTGCTGCTGCCCAGGCAATTGCGGCCTGTTTATTCATCAGTAATTGTCCTCTGCTCCGAACATGGCTTCTCCATTCGTACCTTGCAAGTGATGGTCTATTTATTGTTAGTAAACACACTCCGATAGAAGATCGGGAACAGTTTTCAGCATACCTTTCCGACTGTACTGGCCATTATGGATGAAATCGATGCTCAAAGACTCAAATCTAGTAACGGAGGAATGCACAGGGAGAAAAAAGTTCAAGAAGAAATGAAGAAAGAAAGAAAACAGCAGCTATTGTAAAGAGCAGGTACATCGCATACAAACAGAACTACGGAGCAAGGAGACGGAAATGAGATGAGACCCACGACGGAAAGGAAATATTCTTCAGTGAGGGGTGAGGGGAAACACCATGAGGGGATAGCTCACCGACAAAAAAAAGTCCAGATCGCAATTGTGGGGTTTTCTAATTGCTTCGATAAAAGGGTTTTAAGTCGACATCGTAAGAGATTATGGGTTCATACGCCGTAGTTTTGGTGGAAGGATTATTATCGGAAGACATGCCGAGTCCATTTAATTCCGGCCGAGAGATACGGCGTCGAACAACCCTAATGGGTTATCAATCCCGGACTCTAACAATTTCTGTAGACTTTTATTTACAACAGAGCAATCTCACGAGCGTTGCATAGTATTAGATAGCTCCCTATCGCACAATCTGTAACATATACGATCGCAGCAATTGATTGCGTTTTTGGGAAAGAAAATTCTTCCACACGCATCGGCAGCCAAGCGTTCCTTTAGACTACGGATAAGACTAGCCTCCCGATACGATCGGCGTCTCTCCAATATTGTGGGCAGCCAGAAAGGAAGGGCAATCGCTTTTACCCCGCATGCAAAGTTAGATTCCCCAGAAAAGCACCAGTACATCGATTCCTCTGAGGTCCCCAGTTTTGCAAGTGTCCCAGATAAAGATTATGTCGAACTTGAATGCCAACCTGTCTTGGACATACAGAAGATATTTGGGAACAAGATTGGTACCTTATGACTATGCTAGAGTTGAACCCAACTATAATCGTGGAAAAATCATTCTGGTACCTATGTGAGCTAATCTAGGAACGATTACACATCATACGGCGCCTTTTGGCAAAGCAAAACCTCTTTATCGAAGCTAAGTAACCGGGAAAGCACGTATATCAAGACGACAGACAATCGAAGAAACGGGGCCATATAGATATAGGATGAAGGGAGTAATGCGACAATCGTGTAGGCGCTTCCAGCCAAGCTCCACGGTGGCTTATACTGAAAGGGCCATTGCCACGGCATCCGAATGATTTTCGTCGAAATAGCCGTTCTGGTTCTTAGATTATTTATTGGGAGTCTTTATAGGTCGTGGCTAATGTTCAGTTTCAGCCTTGCATGATGGACACGTCTAGCGCGGTCTAGGCGAAGCGTCTAAGCCCCGCTAGCGGTACTTCACGTGTTGTCACAATCGATTTTCTGCTCAACAGCACGGCAATATGCACATTCACTATAGTTTTATAGCTTCTTAGCACGTCGAAGGAAAACACCTCCAAGTCCGGTCAAATGCCAACCTCACTTCTAGACCTGCCCAATGAACTCCTTGAACAAATAGTTCAGCTAGCATTGACCTACGACAACCCCCCACCCGACTGCCCTCAGGCCCCGTATGAGGGTTATGTGTCTGGGCCACGGAAGGCACCCTGTCGTTCGTGGAGCTACGGGCCGAGCCATGTTAAGTACCAGAAAAAACAGGATTGGCAGTCAGGCTGTCTATCCCTTCTTCTACTCAACCGACGAATAGCGGACATTGCAAGGAGGAGGCTAGACCCGTTAGATCCAGTGCCTTGTTCGTTAAGGCTTGACGTTATCCTGGCCAATGAGACAGATTTACTGCCAACCTGGTGCTTTCTTTCAAAGGTCTGTCGGCGTGTCGATGATCTCACCGCCACCTTCAGGATAATTGGTACTAGCCCAACGCTGGAAGGTCGCAGGCAGAGGTTTCGTCCGGGAGATGGTACTCCACCTCCAATTCTCTGGAGCTTCTATTATATATTGGAACGTTTTCTCGAGGTTGGCCCTCTGGCAGAACATAGACTGCCCACAGCCTCGCCTCGTAGCAAACGTATGCCGTTCAGTATCAACCGACTCAATCTGGACTTCGTCTCATCCAAAGATGGTACAGTGGCACCACCGCATATAGGTGTTTTTAACTGGATAGGCGGCATTGACAACGAGGATGACATAGAGTCCTCTGTATGGTCATCCAGTGATTTGGCTTCCTGGCTCATGAGACCGGAATGGCTGGCAGAGTTTATCAGCGGCTACATCCGATATCTACTTCGCATGGGTGGCAGGGCGGAACTCCACGGAGCAATGATATATGAGTATGTGGGGAGTATCCGGATCTGTGTCGACGGGAACCTTTTGGAGGAATATCGCCTGGATTACATCTTGAAGGATCTGAATTTAACGTATGGCTTTGATGAAATCAGACGCAATTTCTTTGTTCGATGGAAAGCGAAGGCTTATCGTGTTCGTCAGGAAGCCGGACTTCCAGTTATTATTTGATGTTCTCTTGATTAGGACTATCCCTCGTTGCTTCTTTAGTCTTTCTTGAAACATAGACACCCTTACCCTTTTAAGTAACCATATGTCTAGCGTTAGGGTTTATTTCCAGAAATATATAGTACTTGCTACTAGTATCACTTCGATGCCGTACGTTGACCTCACCATATAGTACTAGTTGAAAGTGCGATTTCCCAATGATGTAAATAGATTTATATAAAAGGTAGTTATGAAATCGTATTTTTGATTCTGTTCACGAATTAGCCTCAGGTATCCCATGCTTTCTCCTGAGAACTTTATCTGTGTTTCCATCGGGGCTCGAAGTACATTCCTATGACCTGGAATATATGTATATGCCTCCGCAACTAAGTTACGGAACCAACTTTTTCATTTTTATTTGGCTCTGACTATCTTTTCATTTTATCTTATGATCTATACATTTTTCCTCTTGTAGAAGAACAATTTCAAGAAATTTACAATGTTGGTAAAAGATATGGGCATCGCCTGCATTGGTAGCTGTAGGAAGCCGCTTCCGCATGTACTATATTGATTGCAACAGACTTGTCTGATTGCCTATCAAGATCGTGAAATAAAAGAGGGAAAAATTGTGATACAAAGTAGCCTTCTCAAATTCCCTACTTTGACGAACATCTGTAGAGTCCTTTTGCTGACCTTGCCATGGGTATCATATGTCATATTAAGGTCGTGTTAGATCATCCTTACGCGAGGAGGAGTGATGAAAGTATCTTCTCACTATGATCCGTACTATCTTAAGTCTTTCTACTATTCTGATAAGTACAAACTACCACAACTCTGTGCAATGTGGCATACAAGTCACGCCGCCACGCAAGGACCAGAGCAAGCTCGAAAACAAACAAAGTAGCATTGGCCTCTGCAATAGACAAACCTCGCCCCCGAAATGTCCCATGTGATTGAGTATCAGGCGTACGCCGATATGCGACTTTTTTTCATTCGGTGAGAATCTATTTTTATGGCCCCCTCCTCGCTACCAAGCATACCTGGAGACGCCATAAACGGAAGGATCTCGGAGAAACTCAGAGCAATACCCCCATTTGACATGGTTGCATCCTTCGGACTATTCCTTCATCCTTGCTTTTCCTTGCTCATCAGACCATTGAATTTTCATCAATGGGTTAAAAATGGACTATTCCACGACACGGCTCACGATACTAGGTCTGATGGACTGTCGCTCTCTTCTGCCTTCATTTTCAAACACATCCATGGATGAAAGTTGAACACTTTTCTATTATAGGAATAGTTGAAAGGAAATTCCAATATGGTGTGATATACCAATTGCCGGACAGGGTCTTTGGGCTTCCTGGCTTCAACGTATGGCGGGATTTATTGTGTGGTGCCTTGTATGAAGAACAGTCGAGGCCTTCTTATTCAGCGGAGTACCTAGTTGCAGGTCCATGGGTCCCATGTACGCTATCGCTTCTGGGATCTGCAGGGGGCGTTATGTTATTGATATAAAGGCTGTATATTAGCCGATCATTTATTAGTGTAAGCATGGGCAAGAACTAATGGAATGTATGAAACATCTCGCAGTGATTGGATATCCTCCAAGGATTGCAGTGTTTTCGAGTACTCAGGATGTAAGTGAATGGTGCTATGACCATCACCGTTTCGGAATGCTACCGATCATCGTGGTGCAGTATCTGATTGATACCGACCAGCGGCGGCAGAGACTGCACTAGAATCTGTACAGGTATCGTGTGACTCTGATCGGGAAGAGACAGGCCCAATCATTGAGATTGCATTCAATATGGTACTCATTCAGACACTACTGAGCATTGTTGTAAGTTCACTTAAAATGGAAACTATAAGTCACCACAGGTTGTAGGATAGGAGCGCACTTTTCCGTACTCAGATGGAGGCACATATATTCCGCAACCTACTTGACTTAATGCCATGACTAGCATAATAGTATCCAAAATACACAATAAAAAGATGCGTGATATAGTAGTACAAAAATAGAACCCCATCCGATATCAAACACTGGGCCCGGGTCAACTTCGGATCACGATGGTTATTCCCCTAGTCCGAACCCTATTGAGTGGGACGTGAACTCCGAGCTTGATCCCGAACCACCGACCTCGAGCAACCAACCACAGACACCACGGCAGAAGGCTTGTCCTATAATTGGGAACCACCTGGTTTACAGAACTAGGAGATCATGATCCTATTTGTGGGATGTAGGACTAGAAAGCTCCTGGGGTGGTTCAGGTAAATTAGGTCTCGGCATAGATCCAGGGGTTCGGGTATTTTACGGTTGATCCACTTCCCGAGGGGTCGACGAACGCCCTCGTGCTGACGATGATATGTTCGTCCCTGCTCCAGATCGGCCTTAGTGTCTCTGGTGGATCCTTTAGAGTCGTTTCGACTTTTGAATCCTGTCTCCAACAGGGTTGGTTGAGCGGAGGGGTAAAAGTTAAAAAAAAAAAAGAGGACCTTGGTTGCTCTGCCCAGTCGAGATCAAGGCCCCATTAAATGGTCTCAGTGTGGGCTAGCCTGTTTCAATCATGCGGGATCTGTTCCCCCAAAATATGGTGCTCACGGTATCGTTGATTCATGGCAGACAATGTCAATGCACAGGTTGTGAAGGAATATTATGCTGCGACCTAAGAACCGATCTTAGACTAAGCTCTACCTCCGGAGAAAAGGTTTAACCCTTTAATGTGCATACTATACGTGGTCTACAGAATCGTAAATCGGAAGAGGTCGATCCATTTAGCGTGACGAATAAATCTAGACTCGTCGGCCGGCGATATCGGAAGGGTGTTCTCATAATTGAGTTTGATTCCTTCAGGGTGCATACAGGCTGCTCGCCCCGAAAACCAGCCGGCAATCCCGGCTTAGCCAGTTAGGGTAAAACCACCGTGGTTCACTCTAGCACAAGAAAAGCGAAGATTCTCCCCGACCGTTTCAGATTGAAGATGCGTTCTCTCTGTTGTTCCTTTGCAGCCATATTTCCCCACATTAAGAACTCTATTCGCGCCTGTAGCTTGACTCATGCAAACATAGTTTCTAATTATAATTGAGATCGATGGTTAGTTGCCATGATTCATGGTCAAGTTCTGGAGTGACCTTGCACCAACACTAAGGTCGAGCCCTAGGGGCCAGGGGCTTTCCCGTGCGTCGGGATGGTGATAGTCACTTGGTGTGTGCCAGTTTTGGTCATATATTCGGTTGGGACTTGTAGTTTGGAAAGATGTAATGCAATGGTGTATCGAGGTCATTTAGGTCGTGGTTGATTATGCGTAAAGGTGATTATGCTTTATGTAAGAACAGATATCGCAAATATAATAATATAATCAAGAACGTCATTTGAGGAGAAGCGGCTTTACCGTTCTAGCAGTATGAACCGAGTACCCCAAATATCGGACGTACCAATCCGATCTAGTCAAGCGCATTTCCAAATCAGAGTTGATTTTCTAGATGCGGTCTTTCTTTGAAACGCAGATCTACTGCTAGTCTTGCCTATGCCATGGATAGAGTGGTTTCATTGTTAGTCCACAATGGAAACATGGTTCCATCCCAGTCTGAATAGCGACATCAAGAGCGCGAAGGGGGAGATGTCACGTCTATATAAAGGCCTGCAATGCGCTCCCATTACCACCTCATTCAGCCAGCATCGACAACATTCTTTCCTTGTTCACTCAAAAATCCATAAACAAAAGTCATTCTTCTTCCGTTAATCTTTTCAATCTTTGTTAATTCCCGATATGCGTTACGCTCTTTATACCCTCGCCCTTGGGGCAACCTCGACCCTGGCGGTCCCGGTGTCTGTGACATCGCACAATGGTACCCTGCCGAACGTCCCTGGTAGAATTGGTACTCCCCTCTCCAACCCATCCAGGGATCGTGCTGGATTGCAGTCTCGTACCTTCTTGCCTCTCATTGAATGGCTCGGCAACCACGGCTCGGCCACTTCCACTACTTCTTGTGAAGCATGTGAGGCTTCCGGTAGCGCTACTAGTAGCGGTGATGTTAGTGTGACTACTAGCGTTTGTGAAAAATGCGAAAACGGCCACGGTGTTGGTGTGAGTGTTAGCTTTGGAACCAACCCCAGTGCCTCTGCTGGCGCCAGTGTCAGTGGTGGTGTCAGCGGAAGTGTGAGCGGAGGCGTCAATGGTGGTGGTAGTGTTGGCGCCAACGTTGGCGGTGGTGCCAATGCTGGTGCTAGTGGTGACGCTGGTGCTGATGTCGGTGCCAGCGGCAGCGGAGATGTCAGCGGAGGCGCTAATATTGGAGGAGATGCTAATGGGGGAGCCAACGTTGGTGCAGGCGGTGATGCCGGGGCTGATGTTGGTGCCGGCGGCAGTGGAGATACTAGCGGAAGCGCTAATGTTGGAGGAGATGCTAGTGGCGATGCTGGAGCTGGCGTGAGTGCTACGGGTAGTGGAGATGTTAGTGGAGGAGCCAACGTGGGAGGAGATGTCAGCGGCAGTACAAACGCCGGTGCCAGTGGTGACGCTGGAGCCAATGTAGGTGCTACTGGCAGTGGAGATGTTAGCGGTGGCGGAGATGTTGCCGGCAATGCTACTGTCGGAGGAGGTGTTAACGCCGGTGGTGATGTCGGTGCCAGTGGTAATGCTGGGGCCGATGCTGGAGCCACTGGAAGTGGAAATATTAGCGGTGGAGCTAACGCCGGTGGAAATCTCAGCGCTGGCGGGGATGTCTCTGGCGGTGCCAATGTTGGCGGAGATGCTGGCGCTAGTGGTGACGCTGGAGCTGACGTTGGTGCCAGTGGAAGTGGTGATATCTCCGGTGGTGCCAATGTCGGTGGTGATGCCGGTGCTAGCGGAAATGGAGATGCCTCTGGCAGTGCCAACGTTGGTGCTGATGTTAGTGGTAATGCTGGTGCCGATGTTGGCGGAGGAGCAAATGCCAGCGGAAACCTTGGAGGCAATGTTGGAGCAGACGTTGGAGGCAACCTTGATGGTAGTGCAGGTGTTGGAGCCGACGCTGGTGTTGGTGGAGATGCTGGCGCAGGTATCGGAGCAAATGCAGGCGTTGGCGGAAATGCTGATGCAGGTGTTGGTGCTAACGTTGGTGGCAACCTGGGAGGTAATGCTGGAGCTAATGTTGGAGGCATCCTTGGTGGAATCGCTGGTCTTGGTGGTAATGCTGGCGCAGGCGTCGGTGCCAATCTCGGTGGAAACCTTGGAGGAAGCTTGGGCGCCAACGTGGGTGGAAATGTTGGTGGAAACGTCGGCGCGAATGCCGGTGTTGGCGCTGATGCAGGCGCTGGAGAGGATTGCGACGAGTAAGGTGGTCGCAAGACACAGAAGTGCATTGCTCACCGGCGGGCATCTTTATAAATGCTTGCTTCTTGAAAACCTTTCGACCTTTGCTTGATTGTTTTTGTCAATGCTGCTGGCTCGGGCTAGTACCCTCATTATTGTCTATAGTCGCTCACACATGTCTCTCATTTATATGTCACATAAATAATTGTATCAATTCTGTCTTCCAACATTCTCCGCCTAAACCCACTTTAGCCTTATAAAGACCACTGGGAAACGGAAAAAGTACATGGAACCTAAAGTGAGTGGTATCACACTAAACAACGTATTCCACATTAGGAAGACGTAGGCATGAGGTAGGTCCTATGTTTCTTCATCTAGAATGATGCTTTTGTGAACATGCTTTGCTCTATCAATAGAGGGTTTGATTCAAACAGACCAAATCCATGGAACGGGAGACGAAAAATGTAACGTTTAACCCATTGCATAAGCACAGGCTTTCTCTACGGTTTGTAGCCCTGGAATAAGGGCCACCTAAAAGTGACAGTATTGGAACTGAGAACCCGGAAAGGTCCATGTTGTTTGGCATAAGCCATACAAAGTGTTGAAATCTGATTTGGACCCTCTTTCCAGCTTGACCTACGAGTCAGTCTAGTATTAAGGTGGTAGAAAAGCAATAGGTCGCAGGAAGCTTGGAGCAAATGGGAACCTACCCCATGCTGTTTTGTGACGGATTTGGGGTTCTTGCTCGCACTGGAAATTGATAAATCGACTATGTTGGTGTGGGAAAGGCAAGTGAATATAACTTGTCACAATCGATATGTTTTGCCACCAAATGCCATTCAAAACTGTCCTCTACCTCAAATATTCTTATTGATTGTTCATTCTCAGAGCAGAAAATTATCCAACGTTGATAACTACGGCACGCTGAGAAGCAACCGTCTATTTTACTCTTTTTTAAGTCAGAACAGTCGCACGATGTCCTTATCGCCAACTGCTCGACCTACGAACCGTCATGTCTCTGACATTATACATCTACACCCCAGCAAGGAACCCTGGTGTGCTGGCTATGCTATCTCACAAGGACGCAGGTGCTGTCGGCCTATCATCGCTTCTGATTGTGCTGCCGCCTGCAGTCTACTTGACGAGGCCATTGACAAGCTCCATGCCGGGTGCTCCATAGATCAATTCTTTCAAAACTTGGCACCCCTCGTTCTGTGCAAAAGTAGTCATCAGAATCAAGCATCCCATCTAATGGCCACCTGGGGTAGGCAGATACGCAACTTTCACATTATTCAAACGGCTTGGCAGGATCCGTTAGTCTTCGAACACGAGTATCGGACAGGGCTAGCCCAGATGATTGCGCGGTCAGATGAGGTTGTCACAGATATTCATAATTGTCTTGACCCAAGCCATGTTGGCTCTCTGTGGACAAGGGTCATGGCAGCTACAAGTGCTACTTCACAACTCAGGACGGAAAGATATTCATCCACCTCAACTGATACTAACTTACAGAGATTTGAGCTCCCCACCATGAGATCTGAAGCTAGAAGCAGTGCACATCCGGCCAGAGCTGGAACCACAGGCTCTTCAAGTTCGTCGGTCCTTCGTCGGTGCGTAGAAGGAAACTGTGTTATTTGCCAACTGCTATTATGGGAGCCAGGCCACTCGACCGACGAAGAAGAGATTAACTGTAACAGGGATGAGAAGGATAACAAGGAGGGCCAGATAGAGCATACACTAATCCATAGCAGGACCCTCCAGGAATGTGACAAGTTGTTGGTCTGGTGCAAGAAGAGATGTGGTACCAATTTCCACAAGTCCTGCATGGATCGCTGGGTAGAGGCATGTCAGAAAGACTCACATCCAGTACAGTGCCCTATATGCCGATCGCCGTGGAAAGCGTGAATTGCATCATAAGGCCAGGCGTTTGTGCCCTCTGTAATGCATTGGCTCCGTCGCAAGCCTTCGCAATTTCTTGTTTGTTATTGTTGATCTCTGTATGTTTCCTTTGTCCTTTATTTCCTTTGATGGCTTATGGTTATCTAATTCAAACGACAGCTCTTTGTCACAGGTTAACTTACAATATGCCAAATAATGAAAGCTACAATGACGCTATGGCCAAAGTGACGCTTCGTTCCATGTTACTTCTACGCGGAAAAAATAACATTGTAAACTCAGTGGGCATTTGTAATAAAATATGAAAGGTTGCTACCTGCGGTATATACTATTGAACAAAGCGATATCCATAAAATCCACGCCAGAGCCCTGTTTCTCATTGAGACATTGCTAATCATCATAATGGGTACAAAAATTACATTGTCATTCGTATTAATCTCTCCGGGGCGCTTTGTAGAAGTTCTAACTTGCTCCAGTGGGTTCTGCTATATAGAAAGGCTGTATGCATTTATAACCCAGGCTGCTCCCAAAAATAAGTATATCCATGTCTATCTATATGGTCATTCGTAGCAGGAAGCGTTTGTTGCTTAGACATCTTACTCACTTGATTCCTATGAATCCAAACTGTCCTACCCTGAAATACTGCTGACGAAACGGAATTCACTTGCCCACGCGTAAATGCAATGGAGTCGAACTACCTTACTTGGGCTTGCCCTACGGAAGTACTGGAAAGAATCCTCTACCATGTGCGTATGACGGAACTATGGGAACTGATCGATGTGACGGCAATCGAGGAAGCTGCCATTCGGGTTCTCAGCAAGGCTCGACTGAGGGAGCTATTCCTCTGGAACGATTTCTATGTCTTTGAGTCAGATCGAGAGTGGAGAAATTGGCGTAATGAAAACTATTTCCGGCAGCTCGAAGAGCAAGACAATCTGAGAAGACCATTAGTTTACCGACATGATGACCCTGTAACACACTGCATTGCGCTGGATCGTGAAGACCGATTGCAGTTCATGCTGGAGTGTGGGTTACCACTGGAGTGCTGGACGAAGAGTGGTTGGAGTCCACTCGGTGTGGCAGTTCATTACAAAGCGGACAGGTGCTTCAATCTGCTCTGCGCTGCACAGCCTGAAGAGGATGTTCTACGACAAGACACCGGAATCCTGCCGAGCGCTCCTAATTGGCTCATGGCTTTCGTCGGGGAAAGGGCATACACATATGGTTTTGCAAGGCTACTTGATCATTTTGACCAGTATAATGAGACTCAACATCATAGAATAGAGCTTCCTCCTATCAGCCCACAGGCCATCTACCATGTGGTTAGGACTTTTGCAGTTCCACTGATCGAGCGTGCCGCTCATGCAGGACTCAGGCTCGCTTTAGCGTCAAATCAGACCACCCAAGAAGGAGCATGGCACATTGCACCCATCCGCCCGGATGCAATGGACTTGGTAAATGTGCTGTGCCGTGAGTGTGCTACCGGCCTAAGCAGTTACGATGCCTACAGTCGGACACCCTTATTCCAAGCTGTAGAGTCTGGGAAGCCGGATGTCGTGAAACTATACATTGGTCGCGGTGTCGACGTGGATCATATCGACGCGCGCACAGACACAGCCCTCCACGTTGCTTGTAAACAGAGGCCAGTGAACCTGGCAATCCTACAGCAGCTTCTTGGTCTTATCGACGTCAACTCCGGTGCTGGAAGCGCGCAGGGCACACCATTGCACACATTACTGTCGAGCACATGGGAACATACGTGGAACAACATTCCTTGGGTCTCAATAACTAGCCCAAATGGTAGTATTCAAGGTCGGAAACGGAAGCGCGTTCGCCTATTGTCAGCCGAGGAGCAAATGATTATGGATGTTGCTTGCGAGGCTTGTAGCAAGATCCTGGATCTTTATCCCGACCAGCAAGTCGTTAATGCAGATGGACAATCCGCCTTAAAACTGGCTCGAGTACTTCGTCTCAGACGGCTAGCAAATAGGATTATAGGGGCTGCTAGGAAGGCAGAGCGGCGATGGGATAGACGACTGAGACCCAGGATAAGATATTGACTTTCTTTTCTTCTTATGCTTTTCTTCACGTTCACTAGATTTATTGCTTATGTCTCACATTTAGAACTACCGTTTAGATATTATGCGCACGATGTAGCGGGGTTGGTTGGATACCCTTGGCAAAAGCTAGGCATATTGCTTCTCATTCTCCAAGCACATGTATTTGTCTTTATGCTTGTATATTTCTATCTGTATGTTAGACTTAGACTGTATAAATTTTGAATATCATTGCATCACATAAACATGACAGTAATGCAACGAGTACAAGGATAGATCCTGGAATGTAACGTGATCAGCTGATCGATTAGGGCATATGACACCCCAACCCCAGCAGCAGCAGATGACATCCGCACCTGATTCTCAAACCCTCAGGTTGTAGATATAACTCGACCCTTGTATCTTTGATCTCCAAAATATATTGAGCTCATCTCATATTGCCTCTGTTATCTTGAACCGACCCAGACACCACCATCCGCCATGAACTTGAAATCCATCGCTGCGGTGCTACACACCGTCTCGGTCGCGAGCGCGGTGCAGCATCAATACACCTGTACTATTCCTATTTCTGGCATTGGTAGGATGGATATGCTAACGAATGCAGCCTTACGAACGGCATCAAAGGAAGGTCACAGAATCCCGGCCTTGAAGTCGGGACAAAGTGTTCTTGGATTTGGGGTTGATGAGAGCCGTACGTCATTTTATCTAGCTTAGTGATATAGATGAACTGAACCTTTCTAGGTTGCTACACCTGCTCATCGCCTTGCTCGCATGCGGTTTGTTGTCATGGACGGTTTCCTCAGTGCTGTTCGGATGGTGTTTATTGCTACTGTTGTGAAGACTGATTTCACTGCGTTGCGGATAGTATAATATCACATTAGCTATTAGAGATGGCAATAATTACGCTTAGTTACACATCGAGATGATATCATCGGGAATGAATGGCTTCAGGATGTTGATCAACGCAGACAACGGAATCCAGTCCAGGGTCCCATGAATGGTTTCAATCGCAGCTCCACTGTATAGGACTCTAGCAAATAACTTTTGTTCGGAAGTTTCCCTGTTTTTTCTCATTAGCCAAAATGGATCACAAAAAAAAGGAAAAAGAGGAAACCGGCGCACCAAATCTCCATAGCAATATTCGATGCCATTCCTGGCCAGCGGAGCGATCTGATCCCTAATGCACCAAGAATAGGTCCGATATCGCCATCATGCACGAAATTATGGCTGTACACTAGGTCGGACTTGCGCTGTTGTACGGCTTCTAACTTTCGCACAATTTCTCCGATGAAGAGTCCTTCGACGAGTTGGATGTATTGCGTGGCGTTCGCGTTGGTCCGCCACCAGTAGTTCCATTCCCAGTCGCCGGCACGGAAGACCTCGTTTGCCTGGTCCGTTCTCACGCAGTCGGATTCATCCTGCACGCGACATGGAAGTTCATAGCCGTTGCATAGACGGGCCTGGAAATTGTCGGCAAAGTGGTCGAAGGTGGAGGTCCAAGAGTCGGTAGTGTTAAACATCGTAGATAAGCGCGTGCGCAGTGGCTCAGTAACGGATAGATGTTCGTTCCATTCCGCTGTGGATTGAATGGATGAGAGCAGCGTATCCCGAGCGGAACAGGAAAACCCGCGGTCAACAGTGTCGATCCCGGAGGCCTGCTGGTGGAGAGGGATTGGTCCGGAATGCTCGGGGAAAATTCCGCGGAGAACACCGCCCGCCGAGCCCTGGGTTAGGGCGGAGGAGCTAGAGCGGAACCAGACCTTTCCATCTGGCGAGTCCGGAATCAGACCAAGTTGGTCGCCGTAGACGGTGCGGAGATCGCGACCGTGTTGGTAACCATCTAGGAGGCCTCCTATCGTGAGCTGTGGGTACTGGCAGGATCCATTGACGTATGTAGTCAAAAAAGGGTTAGACGGGTCGGAGTAGGCTTGACCGTAGACTGTCGCCGGAAGGGTCCCCTGAGCAGCTGGCGCTGCGTAGAGATGGGCATGGATGTTGTCACAATTGTAGTCTTGGTTCTGAGGCGGTCAGTTAATAGTAGTTTGACACTTCTACCACAAGCGACGACGTACCTCGCCCCCGGGAAGAAGGTTATAAGGAGTGCGACGCTGATGACGCTGGAGATACTCCAGATAGACGAGGCCAGCAGTAACGGAGTGATTGGCGACGGGAGGTGGAAGTGAGTATGTCTCCTCGTTGGGATGAGGCATACTACAGTAGTTGTATACATCACCTATAGGGCTGGCCTGGTCGACCGGGGCGTTGTAGATGCCGCCGTACGTGCCGAGTGACGCATTGGTGATGAAAGTTGTGTGGTTGAGGGGCGGATAGAAGGTATCTCGGGACGCAAGGGACGGCGTCCCGGAGAGGAGGGTTAAGATGAGGGCAATCATGTCTAAAAGACCTTCATACACTGATGGCATCTTGTTGTCATTGTGCGACTGGGTTTATTTATATGTTAGCGGTCATATTGCGCGTTGCAGACTTGGTATCCATAACAAGCAAACCAACCAACCACAGGTCGCCCTCACACACGTGGCGTGCGCCTCGGAATTAGCCGAAATAATCACCGAATTTGAAGCTTCAATTCAACGTCAATATATACAGTCGCTACGTTAGTGACAATGCTAGAGCACGTGTGTTCTGTTAAACCTTCCTGTGGTTCAACATGAGACATGGTCTACTTCGCATCGTCCGTTACTATGGGGCGGCTCGGCATTCTCGGTGCACCTACTAGTAGTACTACCGGGTTGTCATGACGTTCAGTTTGATCAGTCCATTGGGCCAAGGGCTTTATACCAGACAGCTTTGTTGACACAATAGTCATTATCCATTCGTAAATTATTTGTAGGTACATCGAAGCAGCAAGTACAGATGTTATACATGTATGTGCACATGTTAGAATTGTTCGTATTACATACTGTAGATTAAGCGATGAAAAGAGGAGAGACAAAAGAAGTAGGATATTCATGATAATGTCAGTTAAGTTGTGGTTAATTATGTAAAATTGTCATGGGGCATCTTGATACCTAACTGTCTTCATACTTTGTTATGTGTTTCTTCATTGACACGAGATAACGTAATCTCTACACCACCATCAAATATCATCCAACGCGTCTTTTCTTCATCATTATTATATAAAATGTCACTTTCACAAGAAAGCCGAGTGCAGATAGCTATATCCACTTATAAAAGTAAAAAGGTTTCATCTCAATCTAAAGCTACAGAGGTTTTCGGTGTACCTAGAAGCACACTTCAAGATTGGCTACGCGGGATTAATTCCCAATCAGAAATACGCGCCAATGGCCATAAATTAACTATTTCTGAGAAGGAAGCTCTTGTACAAAAGCTTCTAGATATAGATAAACAACACTTTCCAAGTCAGCTAGAGTTTCTGCGTGGAATAGCGGATATTCTACTTTGTGAATAATTACATGATTTTATAGTAACTCTAGAAGTTAATTAGATCTATTCTTTTACTAAATATTGTTCCGAGCTACATATACAATATGCAAGATAAATAATCTATCAACGTGCAAAGTAAGAAGATTCAAGAGTTATATTATCTTGGTTTAACACTGTAACGGAGGATCTACTATACAGGGTAGATAGCCTGTCAACTAGGTAAGGAAACGTAGACAGGTAGAGGGAGAGATATCTATCATTAACTGTGTAGTAGAACAAATACAAAGAGATTACTTCTTGTCCCCTCTATCTATATCTTTAGACCTTCTTAAATAGCTTTAGGATTCTTCTCTATTCGGCAGATCTTTCGCGCCGAAGATCGGTAAAGAGTCAGATAATCTCTCCTCCGACCGATTCTAAACCGTAGGGGGTCCGAGGTCTTATGTAGGAAGGACCGGGACCAGAGCCTATACACAATGAACCAGGATATAGAGGCCCGAGGGTTCTGCAGGCTTCACAGGCCGATTCCTCATCGGCTCCGTGACAGCAGCTGACCTGTAACCTGACTCAAGAAGAATCTTTATATTACCCTGGCTATAGCCGTAACATCATGTTGTAACATCATGCTGTAATGTCACGTGCTAGCGTCGCATGAAGACTTTTACCAACCACATGAATCGCGAGACATTCGCAATTACCTTATAACCCTACGTATTGAAACAGTCATCGTCTATATAACCCTGAGAGCATGTAAATGAGCTTCTAAGGTCTATTCACGTGATATCCAACATTGGTCTTTTCCTGTTTATAGCCTTATTATTGAATCATGAGATTTAGCAGCATGCTCGTTGCTATCACCCTCAATTTGTTATCAACTGTCTGCCAACAAACCATAGGCCGCTTACTTCCCATCAACGTGAATCGTTTCCCTTTTTCTCATCAACAAACAGTAATGGACGACGACGACCCACAGGACTATGACCCCCCACCACCCCCGCCAGACCCTGCTCTATCGACGACTGATCGGACCTTCTTCGACACCATAGGATGCACGATCTATGGCTACCCCTCTACTGGCGGAGTTCTTATCAAAGAGGCTAATCCCGTCGATATGCTTTTCCTGTCGCTCCCCCGCTCTCATGTATCGCACCGCTCACTCAATGCCGATGAGGAAGACAGGTTCTGTAGTCTTATGAAACGGACTGGTGCGACATTCTGGCCGAGTAAGCGGGATCGGTCCTCAGTACAGATAGGCTTTAGAGAGCCTACGGAGGAAGAAGAGAAAGTAATGGTATACGGTTGGCCGACCGATGGAGTGGGTGTGTGGATATTAAGATTCAAAAGTACAGAGCAACTACCCAAAGACTTTGGGAGAATAAATTTAGCAATAAATATGGAGGAGAAGATACAGATTATGAGAGAGTATGGTGCTACGTTTGTTGAAGATATTATGCAGGTGGAGGAACTCAACATGATTTGAGGTCTACTAGTCTTGGATGGGTACATTTGGAGAACAAATACGTGCCTTAGCGAAATATAGAAGGCTCAGCTGTGAACTCTGACAGTGTCTGTGGGTTTTTGTAGCGATTCACCGGTTTTCGTTTGAGTTATTCATGTGTCCCCTTTTGTGGCTTCCATGTGTGTATCTATTTAACCAGTCTCTTATGCTTCGCTTTGAGTCTCTTTCTGCTGTCTTCGGTATCAGATTACCTCTTTCTCTCATTCTCCGAGAAATATCTACTATTCAGGGTAGAAGACCTGTCAACTAGGTAAGGGTACGTAGGCAGAAAGCTAAGCAGTAGATACTATGCAGACAGCAGACTGATTCTTGCCTTTCTCCATTATCAACATCAGGCCCATTATCAACATCAGGCTAACTTTATAGTCAGAAGGACCCCCTTCTTTCCCTAACAAAATAAGACTGACAGGGGACTATTGTACACTATTGAAAGGCAACGGATATAGACTCCGACGTCGCCGTTCGGCCACCAAGTTGTCTATGCACAGCGGGCAGGGTATACGATACAGTCATCATGCAGAGTCATTATCGGATCTGTGACAGATCGGGTGAGGAAAAAGACCAGAACAAATATACAGAGGATAGAACAGACTGGTAGAGCCTCTAGGGACAATTTAGGGGCAATGGTCTAGACCACTGCCTAGACACATGTGTCTGTCATAGCCAACTGGCTCTACATGGACGTTAAACTTGATTAAGTAAATAATACCACTGCTAGCTGAAGGCTCAATTTCCTCTGCTTTTCAAACTCAGAATATCTGTCAGCTAGACTGGAAGATCTGCAGTCTTAGAATAGTTTTAATACAAAGTAGAAGCTTTCTAGCAGTCTAATTGTTCATATTCAACACCTTGAAAAAGCTGTGTAAATGGCTATGTATACTAATCTTCTCTTACAACAAGAAGTCAAGGCTGTACAACCTAAGAACGAGCGGAAATATAAGAAAAAAGCTAGGAAATATACTATAATAGGGAACAATAGTCTTTTAATAGTACAGGAAGAAGAAAATCGCGTTCAGCAGTATAATACACAGTTTAATGAGCAGTCTGAGCAACCTATACCTGTGCCTCGACGACGAGCTCCTCAACACTGCAGCGGCTGTGGGATCGTTGGATATACTGTTCGAAGTTGCCCTAATAAATAGCTATTTTTTTTACATTTTTAATAAGTCAAATTTAATGGCGTTTGTTGTTGAAAAGCTTCAATTACTGGTAGCTAGTTTGAAAACCTGCCGGCTCGGCCGTGGATTACGTTGAGGATCGACTAAATACGTAATAAGGACGGACCGACAGCCTGGGCAAACAATGCATGCCTCAGGCAGTAGATTTAATTCCTGGCAAGTGGTCGAGTGACCGTCCAACCCGTTCGCCGCTAGGGCTCTTGGCAGCAGGTGAGGTGATGGACCCTGGACTTCATTTGTTTAACGGCTGACGAAGAGGCTCCGCAGTGGAGTTCCAACTGGCCTATAATGAGGGGCTCAGGGCCGATTCACTGGTTGTCGCTGATATGGTGATTCACTTTAGTTTCGATAGTAACTGTCATATTGCCAGGATTTTTCCGCCAAAGAACGATACAACCGGGAGCACAGAGATATTTGAACAATGACACGTTTTCTAATATTCATTGTTGACATGGGCGGGGAACAATCACCATTGATGATCAACTCTTTTCCATGGTTCTAATATTGCTAAAAAAAGGTCCACGATGATCCAGTGGATTGCCTCCAGTCACTTGGCTCTGCATAAACCAATGGAGCCCATTTCCCCCCACGGTTGCCCGTCAAATTAAATTTTCAAGCCCAGGGACCGACTCTTGTTGTTGCCTTAATCTCTTTGGAGGGGTGGGATGAAGCAATGGATTCTTCGCCCACTATCGTCCGTTAGCTGGGTCAGGAGTGTCGACTTTTTAAACTCGAATGAATCCACTTTTTTGTTCAATTTCTCCGCCCTCTGTCTTGTTCTTTTTGGTTCCCGATATTTTCCCCAGTTTTTTCTTGCTTTCTTTTCTGCCCTTCGTCGCTGTGAATAATTCTTCTGTATCCTGAAATCTTTCCCAAATCCCCAAGTGTGTTGTCGCATATTTACTGACGTTAAGCTCTTTGTTCGAATTAATTCAGATTGCATGGATGGAGGCTATGCCGATCATTTTTGGTCTTGATTCTAAACCTTGTCTTATCGTTTTTAATATATAATTCCTCGACACTCCACCATAGCTAATGGCGCGGAAGATGATGTCTCGCAAAACCACGCATCTCCTGGTATTTATTCTGCTAGTGGTGATTGTGGCCTCGGTGCTCAAGATCAGTGTGCCTGATACTTCCCTAGACCCGACGACGTTCTACCACCATGCCACCAGCCAAGACAGGAACGAGCCGGACTATTGGGAATGGGAAACCACCACACGTTTCGCTCCTCTGAAGAATCAGTTCACTGCTAGTCACGGCGCTGATGACGACCACCTTTGCGACTCTTTCCCCACCTATGTATTGACACGTATCCAAGTTGTGCTAAAGATCGGGGCGTCCGAGCCCGCCGATCGCGTTGACGCTCAGATCTCGACCGTCACCCGTTGTATTCCGAACCTCCTCATCGTCTCCGATCGCGAAAGCGAACTACATGGTCATCGCGTGCACGACATCCTTGCGACGCTTCC
This sequence comes from Aspergillus caelatus, assembly GCF_009193585.1. Classification (NCBI taxonomy): domain Eukaryota; kingdom Fungi; phylum Ascomycota; class Eurotiomycetes; order Eurotiales; family Aspergillaceae; genus Aspergillus; species Aspergillus caelatus. Next base: position 95,508 of record NW_022475265.1, read on the forward strand.
CGAATCGTTTCGCCTCAATGTGACGGACCTCGAACCCTACGAAGCCTTGCGGCAGGGCAATGAGAAAGCGGTGGGGAGCGACGAGGGCTGGCACCTGGATCGCTTCAAGTTCTTGCCCATGGTCGAACGCGCGCATGAGGTGAACCCGACCGCGCAATGGTATATTTTCCTAGAATCCGATACCTACTATGTGTGGGACAATCTCTTCCGTCTTCTCGATCAGTACGATCCGTCGGAGCCGTTATATTTTGGGTCCCCATCACCCGGACGGGAAATCGCTCAGGGCAAACCGATGTATTTTGCGTACGGTGGCGCGGGATTTGTTCTTTCAGCGGGCGCGATGAAGAAAATGGTGCATAAACACCACGGCTCAATGGGTGAATACGTTCAGCCATCTTTGAGCTTACAGTTTGAGGATATAGTGAAGGGCGACTGCTGTGGGGATTCTGTGCTCGGTTGGGCGTTGTATCAGAAAGGCGTCAAGTTGTCGGGGCTATGGCCCATGTTTAATCCACATCCGCTGCATAGCATTCCATTTGACAATGCGTATTGGTGCCAGCCGGTAATTAGCATGCATAAAACTATGCTGTCGGATATGAAGGGCTTGATCGAATGGGAAAACCGACGCGATCGCAAGGTTCGTCCAAAATCAAGTTTTTTTCCCCTTCTCTATACCTAATTCCAATTTTCCAGAAACCTTTACTATACGCGGATTTGTTTGAGTACACGCGTATGGGGACCTTCGAAAGCAAAGCAGACTGGGACAACGGCGACTGGGGTGGTTTCAGAGAGCCCGACGAGTCGCCAGCACACGTCTCGATGGAAGCCTGTCGGAGAGCATGCCACGAGCATGCTGAATGTCTATCGTACACCTACGACCATTCCGGCCATTGTATCTTTGTGCGGACAATGCGATTGGGTCATACTAAGCCGCCCACGCAAGAGGTGCGACTCTCCGCTGGCTGGGATGTGGAGAAAATGCAAAATTGGCGAGCGTCGCATCGATGCGAGAAGCCCATGTGGGTGAAGCCGAGCATTACGCGCATCTTTTAGAGCATTGTACATTATTATTCTGTGTCAGGCGTCTGGGTATTTTGGGTTTATATGCATTTCATGATGTTGTCATTCAATACCTAGCTGTTACGATATATAGATGAATTGTTGTCATTTACACAAAATAGCAGTCGATATTTCTTGCAATTATTCCTTATTTGATACCTAAGGTCTTTCGCGGAGCACAATACGATCTCATAACTCTTAGTGCACGTCAATTGTATCGTTCTCTGTGCTTTGAATAGATATTCCCAAACCTACATAGACCTTCAATCTGACGTCAGTCCTTGTTTCTCACTGAGAGATCGACCATGGGCCGTTAGGCAGAGATGGTACGTTTTAGGCAGTACCGATAAGTCTTGGACCCCTTGTGCAGCGTGGCAACAATCAAGTATCCTATTTCTCCACAACAAATAAACCACTATTCGCAGAACCCACAACCATCATCCTGCTAGACAACATGTCACCTTACATAGAGCTTAGAGTTTCTCTTGAACAAGCAAATTGCTTCACTGCTTTCTTCACAGTATATTTGAGAACCCTGACAAGCTCGACCCGTTTCTGCTGTTTTCATTAACGTAGACCTTCTTCGCATTTGAACAGCGACGTCATCTCAAAGGGATATTTCAATTCATTTCTTAAGCTAGGTTAGGCTAGTGAAGTCTGCGCATTACATACACTAAGCTGGCCTGAAATATTATGTACAAAACAATACAAGCCTTTGCTAGAGTCTCAGAGATGATATGTAATCGCACCAAACGCTATCAATCTAGAAATCAATCATTCAATAACCTGTCTATCGGGCTGTAGAAATACCGTATGTAACCGGGCAATAGTCATAAAAAAGAACTCTCAGTGTGAAGTGTTCGGACGTTCTGCGTTAGATTTGAAAACAGTTAGGCAGTTTTCTGAAGGGCAGGGCGACTGGCAACGTAAACGTAGACATAGCCGCATATGTGCTGCATGAAATACAGTTTCGTACCCAGTTATACACTCATTGAAATCATCAGGTTGTACTGAACCACAATGGGCCTCCCATAGTGCCCCGTTTTCATGGAGCATGTCACATATAGCTCTAGCCTTTTCCGTGATTAGCGGCACGCCAGGTTCCCCACCTAATTTAATGGACGCTCCAGCACAGGCTGCAAGAAGAGGGTTTCCCTAAGGCTTGCCGTGAATAGTGGCATTAGCACCTCTGTGGAGCAGTAATTTGACCGTATCGATCTGAAGCTGACCACCGCACTACCGATATCCATTATGGTGTTTGGGAAGTTTTTTTTTTTTCTTTTCTTTTCTTTTTTTTTTTTTCCTGTGTTGTCTGAGGGCGAGTTGGCTCTGCTTTGGCATCGAACAGCCTGCCACTGAATTTATAAACGATTGACAACCTCTTGGGCTTTGGTGAGCCTTGACGTAATCAGCCAGAATTTGCTGCGCCACGATACTGATCAACTAACCAAAGAGGGTTTCAAAACGTGCCGATCAGCTTTCCGAATTCTTAGTCCTTGTATATATTCACAAGGCATGAAACACTTGCCCAAAGTTGACAGAATGAGATGCACGATCACTGAACAAGTTGACGATGATGTTGACTCTAGAATGAGTGGCCACCATTCCAAACTGATACAACGGCGTTGCATGGAAGTTCTTTGCATAGAAAGCTGTGGGTAGAGCTATTTTTCCCCGCCCGAGTAGACAACGTTAGGCCTGTGTACCAATCCGAGTGGAGGGTAGTAACGCAAATGTTATAACCGCAGTGATCATAAAACTGCTGGCCAGCTTCGCTAGAATGGCGCCTATGGCTAGTAGAGTTGGTGATCTGCTACTATGGGAAAGGGCTGTGCCTACTAGGTGGTTGCAAAGATACTACATTTTTAGCATTCAGCCCATTACCTGAGTTTTGTTATTCGGCAGGACCTGTTCCACTTTGCTCAAAGACTAGCTACTATCCAATTGCAAACATATACGAATTGACGGATGAGTGAATGCGTTCATTTAGTCTAGATTCAGGGTCGATGTCAGGTTCTCTTGGCCAGCCGGCGCGAACTGCTCGAAAACCCTGCGGAACCACTGTCCGTCATGACAACCTAGGGCTACAGAGAAGACGTCCAAGCTGCCGCGGCTCGATCCCGCCAGTGATCCCTATACATTTCCTGCCGTTGGCAGTTCTGTTATTGGCAATTCCCCTATCTAACAGGCCATCCCGTCTTTTTCTCCATTACTAATTGTTCGCCTAGATGTAGAACTGTAACGTTGGACCAACTGCACAATTTCCACCGGTATAACAAGTACCGAGAAAGAAACATGGGCGATTAGAACTGGATTTATGTTTCTCGGTCTTTTTCGAATCATGGCTCCTAATTAGTCAAAATTTGGCAGCATTCAAGCCAAATATTCTCAGACTTGCGGAAAAGTTTCAAATGCCTTCCTATTCTCATCGATTTACACCAAGGCACGATGCAACCATAGATAGAAGATTCTACCTAGAATATTAAGCACGAGCGTGTGCTTCAGAAAGGGCTTTGGTGTTTATGCGATTTGTGTGTTGATTTATTTATTTAGTTTACATTACGAAAACATAAAGAAGCATAAAGTAGTCACAGAGGGTAATCATTCCTCCTATTAATAGACCCTTTTCAGAGGAATATATTAATTCAGTCTGGCCAGGATTCCCCCACCGGCAGACGCTGAGAGAGATACGAGACTTCCATAGAAAGCTCAAAGTTCTCCTTCTTCAAGCCACTATGGCCACGTTTGGCCTCTACTGAACCTACTTAAAAAGTTCAATCTGCTTTCGTTTCCACGGTATTCCCAAATATCATAATAAACCTTTTGCTTTATAAAGATTAATACAATATGATCGTGGCTACACAGGGGAATTTCTCACAATAGGACTGCTCTACGGGAGTCCTCTAGCTAGTAGATATTCCCTAGTGTAACGGCCGGTAGCTATATAGGTTTGACCAGGGCATTCTGAATCGTTGATTCAGAACCATGTGACCTTTTAGTCTTGTGCAATACTGAGCCCTGACAGTATCTATTACACCGACATCCACTCTAGGTTTTTGTGACCATAGCTGCCTGTTTACATTCATTGCACTTTTTAAGTATCATTGGCTTAGCCTATACGCTAAGACCATTTCAAGAAGAATTAAAAAGGATATTACTAGACACAGACGCGTCCGAAATATCCATAGATGCCGGGTTGATTATCAGGCTGATGTTTGTAATAATAGAGATTCTAGCGCTGAAGTACTGATTTAAGGGTATATAGTGTACAGCAGTCGTGGCTAGCCTTTGGCGGTAGCTCCGGGAAGGGTGCCCTCGTGAAAGTCTCCGGGTTTCGCTGGTACCTGAACATCGGCGAGATTTATTATTGTACCACCAGTTAGAGCCCTTGCACTCGGGATTCATATTGCAAGCATCCTCACACTCTTCAAAAGACGGTTTATATGGGAGATTCAATGGGAGTAATATTTGACTTTATTGGAATCCCTGAAAACAATGGAGTTTATCGTGAACTCCTGAACAGTTGATATCTGCACCATTATTCTCAGGGCATCTGGAAAGTGCTTCAAGGTGTTTGGTTGCTTTGGTAAGCAGCTTGTCCTTCTTAGCCAAATCCTGATCGCAGTCCTGTTGGCACTCAGGACCTGTCCGGTCGGTCCGGACCAGCAGCAGCCACTTGTCACTGGAATCCGCTTTCTCAGTAAGCCCGTCTTGCGGCAGATAGCATATCTGGCTGGTTGGAGTCCGCTGTCCAGGTAGCTCTGTAGCAGGAAGTATTTTGGGTGTAGCTTGTGGGGCACACTTTCTGGCACGTTAGTGGGTATTGGGAGAACACTGTCCTTGTTGCAAGATAGGATTATCGGTAAAGTGGCCACACTTATATTCGTAGATAGTTCCATCCACTGATTCTTCGCCTACACTGTGACTACTTGGACAGCAAGTAGCTTTATTACTCATACTCCCCGCCGTATTAACAGACAGGCAAGTTGAGCCCTGTTAAGCAGATAACAAGAGATATGAACTTAGAAGAATAAGAGCTGACATAAACACCATATTCGAGAGAAAGGTAGGAATACTTTAGTTAAGCATGAGATCATAGTTCTGAACTTCCAGTGTGAGTATATATAGCTATATATATAGACTTGGGAATGGTCTAGAGATAGTTATATATCAACATAGACGTAATAAATATACTAAGTCGGTTGTAATAGTAGGTTACATTTTAGGCTTCGGAGACTCGAAGTTGTGGAAGACTGTAACAGATTTCACAAATGCGAGTAGCTTTACTGTGACCGGTAGATCTTGTTAAGCTCAAGAACAACAGGAAAACCATGGTCTCTGGCACGTTGAGCAATACGTGGGCGCTAAGACGGCGCGTAGCTGTTAATAATATTCGGCTCTCCCACCCAAGGCAGACGGATGGAGAAAGCAACGTGGGAAAACCGCTTCTGTGCTTGAACTTAAGTGGTTGAACTCAGACGTGCAACACAATACACATGGTTTGACCTGCAAATAATGTACCTCTTCAGTGTTTCAAGATTTCCTGCATATACCTCGCAGACCATGCGCCCACATAGAATCGTCACCCGTGACTTAGCTATCTGGCTGTATGTAGCAGATATTGCAGTCCAAAATATGTTGGGGACAATTGAGGCTGTACTGCTTGGGCACCATCTGTTTGGGAAATATGTCACGTTAGTTATAGCAGTATGGTCAGCCATCTTCCTATAAACCAGTCATCAGCCCGATTAGGGCAGAAACCATAAGGCGTCATGACCAGAAAACCATGAAGTGGCCCCCAGACGTAGCACAGATAAAAATGTGCATTTTAAACTTGCCGATAGGAAAGTGTTCGCTCAGCTCGGTCAAAACTCAGACGGTCTTCATGCAAATGCCAAACCACAAGCAGCCCAAGACACAATTCGGTGATGGAACGACTGAGAGACTTGCCAACGACTTGCTTCCAAGTTGCCAGAGCAAGTTTTATCGCTCCTGATGGAGCAGAAGAACTCGCCTTTTGGCGGTGTTACTGTGCTGTTGGGATCTGGGTGGCAAAGCCGAAGGAGGCAGCCAGCCAACTGAAGAGAGATTATTCTTGGGTATAAGATAGATGTTAAAACTTAGACCGAGAGGTTGAGCGCAGCGGAAAGGCGAAGGTGCATTCTGCCAACAATAATACCCCGATGACATTTGGTTTTGTGGACAGGACCAGCAAACCTGCCTCACCTGAGTGCTGGTTAAACATTCGGGCGCTATTTTCCAAGTATTTACCGGTCCTTCAGTTACTTTACTACCCTGTCAGCATTGTTTCTAAGGCCATCTGCTCTCTATAGAGTACATATGGTTTCTATAAGGATGGGAGTTGCTTACCAATCCACATCTGTACATTAGCGCATTCATTGTAGGGAAACGAAGTTATGGCACTCCAAAGTGGAGCCGGGAGTAAATTGGGCCAACCCAGGCCTTCTAACAGCCAGGAAGGCAAAAGCCCATATACGGAGCCCCATGGAAGGGAGAAGGGTTTTTCCCTTCCCTGTCTAAGAATTTCACTATTTTCACTACAGGCGTTTTGCCTTTTCAGCCCTGGAGTTAAGTCGCACCCGGTTCTGCCGAGAACATGGACACGCCATCCACCGAAACCCGAGAAGTGCTCTATAAATAATACCCCGCGGGGGTTCTGTCAAAGTGGAAGCTGCAACCGACCCGCCCTATCATGTACAATTTGGTGCAATATTCGTAAGTACACCCGCTAAGTTAGGGGGTGGCTATGTAGACTATTTTTGACCCTTTATACGAAGATTCGTGGTAATCGAGACCCACAACGTGAGTCAGTTTGCCCGTACTGGGAGATTAATTAGGCTTGGCATCGGAAGTATAACAAGCAACCAGAATCCTCAATCCATACCGAAAACATACGGTCGAGTGTCCGGGGCCAGAATGACTACTTTGTCGATTTCAGAAGACAATCCCTTTCAGGTGTTGATTGCAGAGTCAAACGATGATCCGGTAACATATCTCATTGATTTTGAAGTCACTCGAGAATACCTATGGCGTGACTGGCACCGAGTTGTAAACTAATTCGGACTCGAAAGGCTCAATTGCAATCGCGCTATGAAACCCATCGCACGAACCGGAATGCACAGCAGAGGGCAAAGATTCTGGCAGAGGACTTCCCAGGCTGGTCTTTAGACGAGATCCTGCGCCGGCTTGATGGCCCTGCCAAAGAGGAAGGTTACCTTGATCCTCGCAACTGCCTCGTCATCTGGGCTAGGCCTCCTCCTCATATCCGAGACATGATCGCCTTTGTTCAAAGCGAATTGAAAGATGTTGCTCCATGTAAGCAGATCGCGCACTGTTTTCAAATCTCAGAGTCAAAATGCACCCACTAACTCAACGCGAATAGCAATTTGGCTGATGCCGCCCGGAAACCTCCACACGACCGTGCTAGAGGTGGCCCATTCTCTGACAGCAGTCCAGATCGAAGAACTTGTCCAAACCTTGAAATCATCGAAGAATGTCACCGAGGCGGACATTACAGGATATCCCCTCAAAAATCAAACCCGACTCTTGAAGCCAATGGTGAGCTTTGACTCTGCAGCATTTGCTCTTAGCTTCGTTCCCGCTGCAGGCGAAGGCCCAGCCGAGGGTTCTGAGGGCCATGGTGACCAGTACACCTATCATCACCTTCGCCGGGACGTTTTCGACTTGGTTCGGCAAACTGCTCTCCCTGTTGCTTCACGGTATATCGTTCCGTCAGCTCACGTTACTATCGCACGATTCATCAATCATGACGGATTTCTTGTTAATCAAGCAGAAGGTGCAGAAGCGATCGATCCTTCCCAAGTGAAATTGCTGGTTGATAAAATTTATCATATCAACGAAACCTTGGCGAGCCAGTATTGGCCAGGGGCTGACGGTAGCTATCCGAAAAAAGGTGAATGGGTTGTTGGAGAGGATCAGGGACTTGTGATACGGAGGGGCCGCGTGTGGTATGGAGGGGGTCAAGATGTATAAACTGCATATTATTTTCCTCTAGCCCTTTCCTATCATCAGAGGATTGGCTTGTGAATACTCCGTAGTCCGGAGTTCTGTCAATTATCCTGTGTCAAGGAAATATCTACTATTCAGGGTAGAAGACCTGTCAACTAGGTAAGGGTACGTAGGCTGAAAGATAAGCAGTAGATATCAGGCAGACAGAAGACTGATTCTTGCCTTCTTCTTTCATTAACACTAGGCTAACTTTATATCCAGAAGAAGCCCCTTATTCTCCTAACAGGATAAGACTGACAAGGAGCTACTATACGCTATTGAAAAGACGACGGATATGTGATCCGTCGTCGCCGTTCGGCCTCCGAGCTGTATATGCACAATGGGCAGGGTATACGATACAGTCATCATGCAGAGTCATTATCGGATCTGTGACATCCTGCCTTAGCTTGTAAGTCAAGGACTGCTATAACTATGTAGTATTAAGTTAGCCAGAATGTAAGTGGCCAGTGTTTCCTCAAAGATCTCACAAATCACTTTCTCTTTCTCGGTCTTCGGTGCGATGTAGGTGTCCTGACCCTGACTGGATATCACAGAGTCTGTCAACAGCTGTGTGGCTCTCTGAGCTAACAGTTGGCGATCTACCTTTAGTCCACCCATTTGGACTTGCCACTTCTATCCAACTTCCAGTTGGTAATAAATATGTAGATCTATACTTCTAGATAATAATATAAGCTTTAGAAGAATAATATATTCTAATATTGTAAATAAATATTATTTAGATTTTTATAGAACTATTATTCTAAATTTAATATAATATTCCTCTTATATTACTTTTAAATTATAATTTAAAGCGTGATACTACGTATAAAATACTTAACTTTATAGTTAGGTATTACCGTATAATATAAATTATATATTCATAGGAAAGTCTAATATCTATACTATTCAGGACCTAATTAAGAGCCTATAACCTATTATAGGCTATTATACTGGGCGTAAGGCCGATAGTAGATCCTAGACCTAGGCCCAAGGCCCAACCTATCGTGGGCCTGGGCTGGGATGGGCCGTGCAGAAGCCTAAGCCTGGTCTCCACTCTAGACCGTTATAGAGCTTATTGAGTGTTAGGATTTCTCGGGGGCTGTCCGAGGTATTTTTCCGGTGCCGGTCTGACACCGTCGCACTAATTTCTGAACCAGTCGCAGCTGTATCCTTCCAGCTTAGCATAAGCCCCAGTCCGGTCAATTTCTTGGCGTAAGCGTTGTGTCAGACTCTGTCCTGCTAATCAGATCTACCCTTCTCAATATCTCCGTCGGCTTTCAGACTATTATAGTGTGGACCACCTGCGGCTGGTACCTTTGACCCAGATCTATTATGGAGAACATGTTTTACTTCATAGATGGACTGCAGCCTGACAGGACGTCCAAGAAGCTGATGCGCCGTCATGTCATGAAGGGTAAAAATGCCGGGAAGAAGATTCACCGAGCCTCAAAAGGGCTATCAAAAGATTCCCATCAGCCAAAAGCTATCAATGATTTAGGCCTTCCTCACTGGCCCTGCAGCGGTAATAGAGGCGTGGATCCGGGTCCAGTCGACAGGAAGTTCGGTGATACAGTCCTCACAAGCTCGTTTCCTATGTTCGAAGTCAACCGATATTCCCTACATATTATCAACCAATGTGAGGGTCTAAACTCTCCGAAATGGCCTCATTAGAGCTGACATTGGCATTATAAGTCTTCGACCTGACCACTGAGCGACTATATCCTGTCAGTCTTGGCTTTTCGTTATGCGAAGTTAAGCTTCTGTGGCTGCGATTGGTGTTCACGGATGAGGCAGGTAAGATTGGTGACACTCGGATGGTTTCACGCACTCTGACATTAATCCTAGCCTACCACTGTAATATCAGTTTAATGGAGGCATGCAATGAAATATACCTGGGATATGGCACTAGCAGCACTAAAGCATTGTATCACCTGTCCCAAGCACTCACCCAGATCCAGAGAAGGCTCGGAACCTGCCATGCTCTCTCAGACTCTACCATAGGGTTGATCATATCACTCATCATGCAGGAGCAAATCAGGGATCAAAGCCCTGATGCTGAGGTGCACGCCAGAGGGTTGCAAAAGATGGTGGAGCTGCGTGGGGGCCTTGGTGACCTCGATAGGAACCTTACCCTTGCCCTGAAAGTCTGCAAGTGAGTGAGAACATCAGGAGATTTTTATCGACTTAGCTAACCTTCTTGAATAAAGAACGGACATCATGCTTTCTTTACAGTATGGAAGGCCGACAATGTTCTTTCGAGACCACATGGCTGAAGTGTGGAATAAGCTTACCACGCTTGGACACCGTCTCGACCACGTTCCAGTCACACCTTGGAATGATTTGCATCCATATCTTAATACTATATGTTCAGACATTATGTACCTTTGTTGTCTCTTGAATTGTGACCCACGCCGACCTATACTTGATTTTTTGGGATTCGAAGAAACCTTTGTCTCAATCTGCTATCGCCTTCTACAGTTTATTCCAATGCAGGATTCTGCCTGTCAAATCGACACGCAAACTGCGTGCCACCTTGGATTGCTCATGTTTACAATGGCTACATTTTTCCAAGTTGGCCAGAAGCAAATTATTGATTTTAAGGCATTGTCTCTGCGCTTCCAGAACTTCCTGGATGGTGACCTGTGCGAGGTCGATGATGGGCTGAGTCTTTGGCTTATAACTCTTGGTGGCATCTGGTGTTCAAAAGACCTAAACCGCGGTTTGGTTGCTTCAAGAATAGGTCTACTGGCTCGACAACAAGGAATTAGCAGCTGGAGCGAGCTACGCGGCTGGCTTGGGAAATTTCCATGGATACACGCTCTACACGACCAACCTGGGCATGAACTATGGAATCAAGTACAACACAGCCACTAGACATTGAGCGTCCAATTCTACCGTACCCATACTTCCGCCTGCATCTTTACAACCTGATTGAAGTCACGCCTAAGGGACTTCTCACCACGTGAAAGCCTGCCCAACCAACTTCTCAGATACATCCCAGAGCTTCTCAGCCTCCTGGCTAGATACTGCAAGAGGATGTGCTTTACCACTAATCTGACAATTATCCAAATACGATCCCCAATTTTCGCACCCGCTTCTGCTTTTTCCTACACCTTGAGCCAGCTTTGGGTCCAACGCAGCGACCAAAGTAGTTGAGGCCCCTGCGCCCAACGTCCTCGGTTTGAAAACGCTCTTTCTCAACTCCGCAAACGCCCCCAGATCTTCCGAGGACATGTTCCGGCCCAGCTCAGTATCTATGACTCCTGGGTGTACCGATAGGGTCAGGATTCCGTACTTCTCGAATAGCCGCTTGTTCGCAGCGATGCCAAAAAGCACATTAGCAACCTTGCTACGGTTGTAGCCATCGAGATGAACATAAGAGGCGTCCTCGATATCTCGGCATCCACACATCGCGAACCAGGTGTAATCAGGCTGTTCTTCCACCGGCAGATCTTTGTTCTTCTTGTCGAAGTTCGTGTCGCTCCATCGCATCCCCGATACCTGGGGCGAAGCAGAGCTTACATTGACGATGCGTGCGGCGCCCATGGGGTTGCTCTCAGCAGCCTTGATCAACTTTGGCATGATCAAGCAGGTGAAGAGCCAATGTCCCAGGTGATTTGTTGCAAAGTGCAGCTCGATATCATCCGGGCTTAATGTGCGTTTTTGAATGCCCATTATTCCTGCACTGTTGACCACAATGTTTATCATGGGCACGTCAACCCAGTTCAGGACCTCCGCAGCTGCGTTCCGAACCGAGTGCTGATTGGAGAGGTCCACTCGGAGACCACGATAGTTCACATCAGGGAACTCAGCTCTGAGGGCATTGATAGATTCTTGGATTTTGACGGGGTTGCGACCGGTAATAATGAGGAGGGAGGGCGATTGAGAGGCCTGGCAAATCAATATGGGTGATGTGTATGAGACTGGTGTGGCAACTTACGAAGGCTTGTGCGGTCGAGAATCCGATACCACCGCGATTGACACCAGTAACTATGATAGTCTTGCCACGGATTCCAGAAGCAAATGCCTCTGCGACCTGGAGGGCTTCAGTCTCCTGGTTGAACTCGGAATATGTCGTAGTAGTCATTATACCTATGTCGTTCGGAAAGAGGAGGGGCAGATAGTCTGTGAAAATACGGGAAACAAATAAACTTGCACTGTTGATTATGATCTTCATTTTCATAAAAAAAGGGAGGATTATTTATATCTTTTTCTGACAGATGGATACCTGATATTTGTTGTATCCATCCATCACCCATGAGTTGTCATTCAGCCAATGAGAGACTTATTACCGATTTTAGGTAAGCTTGTATCACGCTCGGCCAATGAGAGATGTATTGCCTGATCGGGATACGATGACGCTATCTGCCTTAGTCCTACTATTAGTTATCTACTAACTCAGCACTACTTAAGTCACCAGTAGGGTACACAGGCACGGAGTAACATTCAAGCGATACCGCTATTCATATACAATTACCCCTACCCATAGCTACCCTGGGTTGAACTACTCCGTGCACAGTTGGTGATATATTTGCACTGTCGTTCAATACAACCATTGGACATTTCAGCAGACATATAACGATACTTACTCGGCAGTTCTGGCTTCACATAGGAGCTGGAATCTATTGCTGATTCTATATATTTTCCCATCCTGAGAGGTTTAGCAAATATGCCCGTAAGGTGTAGTGGGCAGTGTTTCCCATCCACTTGGCCGTTCCGAAGCCGCATGGTTGAGAGGGAAGCCACCATTCGCTGGTCGTTGTTCTTCATCTTTATCATTTTGATTGTATTGTACTTTGTCATTTTTTATCTTATAATTATTCTATCATATGACTTAAGTAAAAAAAGATAATAACTTAAGTTTACGAGGATACACTAATGGCTACTATTACTACTAGAATAAGATTATAGTTAGCACAAGGTATATTAGAACATTCACTTATATACTGAGTTACTGTTTCTATATATCAATGCATCCTTGTATATATACTCCGTAACCCTATCTGCAGACAAGATCATGGCTATACAACACTTGCCTGCTAGTATATCCCGCATATTATATGTTCTCCTTTGGGACCATATCCAATACAGGACCTTGGCTCTAAGTTAATCGGAGAAAAATAGGTCGAGCCAAAGGATCTTCAAACTTGACTCGCTCCTATACTATATAACCTTAGTCCGTTGTGCCACTTGTTGCCCGTTTCCTCACCTCGTTGGGAGACGGTGCACTGCGCCTCGTGCCCAGGCTAGAGGGCTGCTCGTCATTGGAAGCTTGGGGCGCAAAGGAGTGCTTGGTCGTTCGATTTTCAAAGGCTGATGGCGATCTGCTGGGTGTGGTCGTTACTTCTGTATTGTGGGAAGCACCAGCCACAGCCCCAAAACGACTGCTATAGCGCTTTTCTGTCAAATGGCAAAGAGCATCTTCTGTCATTGAACCAACCAACTGCGCCGAATTGCCAGTAGACGACGCTTTCTTGACATCAAATAGATCGGCTAAAGTAGTTACCACTACTTGGTCGCTGTTATCTTCGGCAACCACTTCCCCAACTTTATATATTTTCTGACGGGACACTTCGCTAGCCACCTTGCACACCTCTAGGCACTGCATCGATATGTTGATGTCTTCTTGTAACCGCTGGCGGTCGTTAGTATCTTTCGGACCATTGCTGAGCAAAAGGATCTCTAGACGTTTGCCAAGTTGTCCAATGATCTCTGTGAAAGTATCCCGGTTTTTATCCAGAGCTTGCCGCGTCAGCAATTGCGCTTCGAAGACCTTTTGCGTGTCATCTTCGGCAGTACTACGAGACGCTCCTTGTAGTATAGACGATCCACGGTTTGTCAATGTTTCGATATAAGATTTTGCATCTTGGCAAATTCGAATGCATTGCTTGGTTACTTCTTTCTCGTCGTTCAGATCTGGGCCTACTCCCGAGGCTTCAGCCGTATCCATAGTAAATCGCGCCAATTTCTCATCAATCCGCTGTAACTGGACCTCAAGGTTATATGCGGTGTCCTGGACCATTTCATTGTATTCTTCAAGAACTTGCTGAGAGATTTTGGTGGTTTGCCTGATAGGAAAGACGTTAGAAGGGTCCGATTTGGGCTGTGGGAATCATAACTAACATGGTAATGGTGCCTAGGCCAACTGAAATTGTTGACTTGTATCCTGCGATAGTGTCTATGAATTCATTGATATCACCTCGCATAAATTCCAGCTTGGCCCAATCGCGAATGCCAGTCTTCGATTTGGCACCGAAGGCTTTCATCGATGCTTCGAATTCACAGCATACCTGGCTGCATCGGGTAACTGGATCTTGCAGAAGGGCCAGCATGGACGTTTCGGACTTGTTCACTTGGGCCAGAGCATCCAAGATACTGGTAAGGTCCTTCAGCTCATCTTGAAGCCTACGCAAAGTCTTGTCACGATCTCTGAAGCGCTTTATAGTTTCAACGAGGGACCTTGCGGATTGGATAGCAACCGTAATGATACCCACCGCCGAGGCAGTGACGCTCAAAGGATCCGCCATGTTCAACCTTTGCTGCAAGATTTGAAATGGGTGCCTTGAGAAATGTTCGCAGCAGGAGTAATGAAGAAGGAAATGCCTCCTGTGGGAGCGAGGGCAGCTGCAAGTTTAAATACCAACTGCATTTATCCCACACAGCATACTAGATTGGTGCGAGTTAAGCGCCGGTGGCTTGATTATGTGAGGGACAGAACCCAGGACCCCACTTATTCTGTATGTATTTGAGTGTGAATCGGATCGTGCAGCGCTTCACAGTTACAGCGATTGCCAAATACCCACCATTAGCAGCACTGTCTTCGCAACCGTGGCTGTCCAGGACGTCTAGGCTTTGTGACGGAGAGATGGTTTGTTGGTTGTGGGGAGGGTAGCAGGTGAGGGGGAATGGCGCTTAACATAGAAATATGAGCCGCAAAGACCGATGGACCAGGCGGTTCTCGTTGCCCACTAGTATTAAGAATAGAAATCACAGTCGCAAAGACACCCAGTCTCTTAGGTCAGCAGACCCACCCGCCGCCCTTCGGCCTGTTCGCCTGCTTAACCCACCACAATACTTTTTGTTTCGAAACAATAGATTTAAAGCTTTGTAAAGCTTTTAGCTACTATTACGATAGCTCTGATATCCTAATATTAGGATATATATTATTTATGTATATAGCATTACTGTAACCCCCCCCCCAACTAAAAAAAAATAAAATAAATAACAAAACAAATACAAATAAAAGTTCGAACATCTTTGTATTGCCGTGTGAGAGTGGCCAGCGGGGGTTGTTTTTCTACTTTTTTTTTTTTTTTCCAGGCTAACCCAGACCCTCCCCGCGGACCACTCGAATATTGAGATATTAATATCTTTCCTTTATATTGAGGCACTGGTTTGGCCTTTGTGATTACAGTGGATTTTACTTTTTCAACTTTGTTCATAAAATGCTAGGGGTCGATTACACCAGCGTATACGTCAGACCAGATTCGATGGAATAACTCATACCTAAAGGTTTAGATATGTTGAATGATTGGGAATATCCAAGCGGAGCAAATCAAAACAAATAAATATAATCAACAAATAAAGAACGCAAGTTGCAGGCGCTCTGCCAAGGTCCGGACTTGGAAGGGGTATAACCTGGTGCGTATCAATGAGAGATGAATCGGGATACTATGGAGTAGTCAGGCTCACTATTTTGGCAGCCCTAGTTTTCCAAGGAGCTTAATCATATGAACTCCCGACAACCTTAGCTTAAACCGAGAGTTTAAAGGTGTTCAGCTCTCACAGATGATCTGAAAGGCTACAGTTTAATGGCCCCTCAGTTATCGCTCTTTGTCGTTTTTTTTTTCCATTCGACTAGGGCATTGTTTCCGGAGGACTCTGCGGATATCATTATGACCAGAGCTACTCGTCGGCATTCAGGTTTACTCCATAGTGTTACAGGCCTTTAACAATAGAATATTTGCGGTGAGAACGCAAACCCTAGAACAGCTATTGATTACTTATATAGATGCGGAAATTTAACTGTGTATAACTCAGACTTTACACCTGAATCGCCAAAACCGGGTGGTCATAGGAACCCAATGAAGCATCATTGGCCCTTTTAGGGGGCATCACCCAGAGAGAGCTAAATAAAGGAGCTTGAATGCCAGAGAACCCCTCCCCAACTATCCATCAATACCTTCTTCGAATCTTCGACGCAGCTCGAATAGGCTCCATAACCCAACTCCGCCGGAAATCCCACGGATCATCCCCCTCCGAGGTAAACCACACCACTTCAAACCCCAGGACATTGCTATGATCCGGAAACCGAAACGCCGACAATTGATCCGCGTCCGCATTGCCGATATAAAACGTGTCCGATTCCGAAACAATCACCCGGTGACCTCTATCCAGCACACCTTGCGTGACCCCATTATGCCAGGTCTGGATGATCCAATCCCTATTGAGGGCGATTCTTTTTCCTGTATCAGTCAGTGCGTCATCCCACATGATCCGAGACTTGTTGGGGCAGAGGTTCCGGAGCCAGTGCAGGAATGACTCGAAGAGTTGGTTGTCGTTGTTGGTGTGCCAGATATAAGCCACCTCGTCGGCGCCGAAGTGGTGGAGTGGGGGGGACTGGAAATATTGGTCGATTGTGGATATTAAATTTGTGATGTGGGAATAGATTTGGGGTTGTGTCTGTGGTCGAATATCCAGTTGGGCTTGGGGGTGTTTGAGGTCTGGTTTGCCGACGATGAGATCTTTTTTCCAAAAGCCCCTGGTACCCGTCACGCATTCAGTCAGGATGTCAGAGAGAAGATAGAAGAGGAGAGAAAGAGAGAGAGAGAGAGAGAGAGAGAGAGAAATCCCAATGTCGGTTAATTAGAAGGGGGTGGGTTGAGGTGGCGTATTTAGATTTTGCAGGAACATACCATATATCACTGTGGCCTGGCATGTCGGTCTCCGGATAAACTAGAATGCCCAACTTCTGTGCATACATAATGACTGTTTGGATGTCTTCGGGGGTGTAGTAGTCGGGGGTATGGCTGTACCGGATGCTCACATCCGTCAATCCCCGATCCGCCGGCCAGAGAAGGGGAAAGCTTTCGGCATCGTAGATATGCCAATGGAAGACGTTGAAGTTGTGTTCGTGGAGCACGGTCAACATATCCAGGATGGCACGGACAGGGAAGAATTTACGGCCAGTGTCAAGCATGAAGCCTCTGTGGGGATAGAGATCGCTGGGTTTCATTCTTGCGTAGGTAATTTTCCAATCAGGTGGGGCAATGTAAGTAGTTACTGAGGTAGAGTGCCTTAAGATTGGGAGTTGCACTGTCAGAATCACTGTGGCAAAAGTATCACCGCCCGTCTCAGGTCCTATGAGATTCTGTACACAACTGGCACAATTCGTAGAAGGAAACCGTATTCCAAGACACCCACGGTGATCAGTACGATCTTTTCGCACCCTGCATCTGTATAGTTCAGTGGGGCGGTGGATCTGCAGGAGAAAGGGTTTTCCGATCAAGCCTGACGATCACCGTACTAGGGTCACGGCCCATGGACCACAGGTGGCGCAAATATGGAATAGTGATGAAATCATAGATTATATGCATTAAATATAAGAAAGTAAATATTGAATGAATCATACAACAGAATTCCAACTGATCAGCACCCCACAATCCACTGTAGAGCCACTCATGCTACCCACTACGCGTTTTCCCCCATTTGATATTATCCTGTTTCCACACCGAGAATAACGGGATCACAATGCTGAAGATAACAATCATGGGAAAGAATGGGACGTAAAATGGGATATACTTTCAATCACTACATACCACGCATAGGAGCACCGGCAACAGCGAAAAGCCCAGTAAAATTGCCCACGCGTAGTCGGTCAGCAAGATCGAAATCACCGCGACAACGACACCGGCCGGCAGGGCGAGCGGGAGGATGAATACCATGAAGAGCTCACAGCCGAGGACAAACATGAGCCGGATGTGGGCCCAGACGGAGGCGGCAAAAGTATGTGATACTAGACCCTGTAACCGTCGAGAGTGCCCCTTCGGGTCTTGAAGGATCACAATTCACCGCAACGACCGTCTTCTGCCCTTTGATATGGAAGAGAAGCTGGTGAAGTTGCGATGTGACTAGGACTTAGGACTGCCCAAGTCTTTAATTTCCGACAAAACGCTTCATAAGTACGCTAGGGACAAAGTTCGTTATGCTTCTCGTATAGATGTGCCAATGCAAAAGGGGACCGAGCACTGCATGTAGGTTAATTTTCCTAAAGGGAACTATGTATGTCTATCAAGCATGGCAATCCTCTAGTACACGCACAACATTGCGGGAAAACGACTCGGAAAGCCTCTTATCCTCATCATCACCCACCTTGAGTCTCGTCCTATCCAAACAACTTGCTACCGCATCCCGATACTGTTCCCCCATATAATAACCCAACATCGGAACCAATCGCCGTTGGATATCTTGCGCGAACCCCCTCTCATCTAACCCCCGCCTCCGAAGCGAGGAGATCCTCTTCCACAGCCCAATCTCAATCAGCACAATTCCCAGGCTATAGAAGTCGTATGACCTTCTATACTTGTGATTAGGGTGCAGCGGCGTTTGATAGTCTGGATGCTGATAGAGACGGTCGATGTCGTTTTCGTTCGTGACCTCCGACACCTCGCGGGGATCGTCTACGCGGGCGTACCCGAACCCGCTCAGATACGGTCGCTCAATAGAGTCCTCAGCCTCGCCATCGGGTAGCAGACAGAGGATGTTCGAGGAGTTTATGTTGTGGTGGAGCCATCCGGCGGCGTGGATGCTGGATACAGAGCTTGCTAGGAGCGCAGCGAGACGGAAACGGGCTTCGAGGCAGAAACAGACTGGGACTTTGTTGTCCGCTGCTGTGCGGAGGAACGAATATAGTGTCTCTACCCGAGGAAGCGGCGGGGCAGGAATCCTAGCCGGGACTGTAAATTCCGGGAGTGCGAAGATGAGGCCATATTGATGGTCTTGCCCGGGAGTTGTGAAGAATCCTAGGCAATCGAGCACGCGATATTTGCTCGGTTTGGGGGCCACCTGAAGAAGGGCGATGAGATCCATCAAGCGCCGTTCGAGAGTGCTGATGATCCGGGGGTCCGGGTCCGTGAGGGTTTTCAATTCAACTAGGACGTGTGTGGTCGTCCCATCCTTTTGCTGGATTTGAGCCAAGGTGCGGTTTTGCTTGGTTGGGCCCCGTGATTCGAGGTTATTGAATGGAATTTTTATAGGCTTAGGCAACTCATTGCCGGGTGTGGGGGACGTTGACCGCTGCTGTAGCAGGTGCAATTGCTTGAACCTCGCAGCCGCCGCGTAATCCTTATCCACCCACTCTGAATGGTTGGAGATCAACTGCAGCCGATCATTGTCACTGGGTTGCTCTAGCTGGAGAGCGCGATGATATGCACTCCTGCGAGAGGGTGGGAGAATGTCGCAGAGAGCCGCATTGAAGTCTGAAAGACTGCCGATAAAGTCGTTGAATCTCTTCTTGTCGCGCACAGCCCATTTCACCTTTGCCATCTTGCTGATACGCTTCTGGAATTCCGGCAGCGACTCTGCTCGTTTCTGGATCAACGCGCTCGCTACCTGTAACGCCGACCCTTCACGGAGCGAGACGTCATGGTCCGGCTCAAGGTCCTCGACTTTCTTGTCTCCAGCGGGGTGTATGCAGAGTCCATATTTCTTTTCCAAGTCCTCCCTCTTGGTAAGTAAATTGGACATCTGGGCCAGGATATCCACGATGAGGCTCTTGATCATCGAATTTCCCTGGCAAATGACGTCGAACTCCTGCGTATCATTGCTGGCTAAACCGACCTGCACGGTCCAGTTGTCGAATCTATATCGTGCCAGAAGATAAATGACATGCCTATATACGTGGATGTATATATAAAAATACATGCATCAGGGGAGAGGACTAACTTCTGCTGTTCAATTCTGAACCATATCTGTGCTGTCTGGACTCCCTCGACGGCTCCTCGTGCCTCGACGATCACCTCGTATCCTTGCCGGATGGTATCGCACAGCGCCAAGGCCAGACCGACGACACCAATAGCAAGACCTGAAAAGCAAATGGAAAGGTCAACCTGTTAGTGCTAAGGATGACCCATAACCAAGGTATTCGGAGACGCACCAGCAGCCTCCATTTATGGGTAGCTTTAGGGGCCTAGATAATGAGCAATAAAACTTTCGTTCCTGAGTAAGTCTCTGGAGGAAGCGGGGGTGAACAATCTAAAGATTCAGCGAGGGTCATAATAAATAAATCTAAAATTGAAACTTTTGGTTGGATGGATCCAAAGCACTGCCCCCCTTCCCGATTGCCGGGACAAGGCTGACGGGGGAGGCTGAATTTCGCGCTAGAACACATCACAAACCACGGCTCCGTGCGAGTTGTGATGGGAGACCGCACTATCTCTTTCGAATTTGTGTACCCTATTATTTACTTAGTTTGGATACTTTGGAGGAGATAATATGTCCGTCCGTTTTCTCGGACTTTAGTGGCAATCAACATTCACCATGCCGACGATCGAACTCAGCGATCTCCCTGACGAAACAACCCAGCCGCAGCTGCAGTGGTTGGAGTGGTCGATACCCAACCATCACCAGTCTAATGCATTTGATTTCCTGCAATTTATAAATCTGCTATGGAGGACAGAAACCCCCATTCTCAACCCCTGTCTACTCGACTCCAGCGCTGCGATAGCGGCGAGTGGCACGTTGGGTCGGGGTGGTCAATTCGTCGTTGACCGTGTTTACGACAACCAAAGGTACAAACCCCACGGCAACGGGTGAGAGGAATCATGTCTAACTCGACGGGGCATCAGATATCCCAACCAAAGTGAAGAATCAATTCAGCCCTGTGTGGTCTACAAACGTGTGTTGACAAGTGCCCCCCACCATGAGGGCCACAACCACGAAGAGACTATTAACCTGGCGTCCTTCATTCGTGAGGTCACGGTGCTCAGTCGACTAAGCCATCATCCAAGTATCGTGCTGTTGATCGGAGTTGCATGGGAGAAGACGCAGGCCGGGGCCATTCTCCCTGTTCTCGTTCTAGAACACGCACCATTTGGCTCGCTCGCAGACTTTCTTTCGCAGAGATCTGGGCCTGCCATGCCCGACATGACACAGAAACGTCGGTTCTGTGCAGATATTGCGGGCGGGCTTGCGGCTATTCATGAACAGGGCTTCATATGGGGAGATTGCAAGCCCGAAAATGTTTTGATCCTGATGGATATCGAGAGGGATAATTGTCTGCGCGCGAAACTCAGCGATTTCGGGGCGTGTATTACGGCTCCGAGCCCAACATCCGGCTTTCGGGGGGTTTCGTATCCCTGGACGGCTCCGGAGGCTGCGGCGGCGAGAGGGTTTGACGAACTGGCGCACGCAGAGATGTTTTCTCTGGGTCTCGTTTTATGGGCAATTGCCATGGATGGGCGACAGTTTGACTGCAAGTACTGGGGTCGAGATCCCGAGAGGGAGAGGCAAAATGTGGATATAGAGGAGATTGAACGTATTAAGGCAGGCGGGAACGGGCCGGATGGGCTCTTGGAGATCGCCGTGACTTCTCTACAAAGCTACCTACGAGGCTTCGATGAGACGTATACCCCGCTGGCACCATATAAGGACATTGAGGTATTTGCAGACACTTTGAAAGTTACCATTGTGTCTCATCCTGCCCGACGGGAGAAAAGTGCAGATGTTCTGGTGGCAGCATTTTCATCCGAAAGCTCCAGGTCAGCATTCTCTATTCTGGTTCTAGCATATCCAAAGCGCTTGGGTTTCATAAAATTCTAACTTTGACTAGAGTATCAAAGCCAAAAGGCACAGCAAATTCCGCCGAATTCTCGGGGGAAATCGATCTGGCATACCTATCTTCCACGTACGGGCCAGGTACGAAGCTTGACGTAGTCGCTTCGCTAATTTTCCAGAATATCTGTAAACTCGGGAAGGAGATCCAGTTTGCGCCTTCTCTGTTCCATGCAAGCCTATCTAGTCTGGTAGGATTCGGAACGGACGTTGACTACTCGTTGGCGCAAGAGCTGATGAAACAAGCAGCATCAGCGGGGTTGAAGAGGGCACAGGGTTTACATGCCGCAGTATTAGCTATTGAGAATAGCCAAACACCTACGGAGCAAGAAGATTTTCAGGAGGCCAGAAGTGCGACAAGTCAAGATGACCTTATGTTCTTCGATGATCTTGGGCTGGAGGATCAGGAAGAGCCGGGGACAGAACGGGAGCAGGACTCAATATCGGAACCGAGGAGTGATGATGACATACAGAAAGAGTGGCTCATCGAAGCGGCGGCTGCAGGATCATGGGTTGCATGTAAACTAATGGCCGAGAGTGACCCAGCCGGTCTCCTACGCCTTCGCAGTCGTTCTAAGCATCGATTTGGGTGTCACAGGGGAATACCCAATCTGTGTAGTGACAGAGAGGAGACTTGTGAATGCGACGAGGAAAGCGCGGTCGGCAGTGATTGGACCAAAATAACAGAAAGGAATCAACTTGGGGAGACGCCTCTCATCTATGCCATGAGAACCGGGAACTTGGACGCTGTGGTAATGCTACTACCGGCGGTAACAGATCCGACCGTGACCGATGATCGAGGTGTGACAGCATTACATTGGCTCGTGTCAATGTCTGAGGAGAGTTTGCATCACATACAGCCGCTTCTTACGGCAATTCCTCTTGATATTCAGAGTCAAGTGGCTGTGGAAGATCCCAGATATTATGGCACCAGATTTGAACCCGGAACTCCCTTGGACTGGGCCGTCGATGGCAAGAATATTAGTGCAGTCCGCATGCTCCTTGAATTGGGCGCAGATCCAGCACTGGAGCCCAAAACGCGTCCATCTGCACTCCACCGTGCCGCCGCGTGCCACGACATTGAAACCTGTCGAATTATCCTTTCACAAAGGCCCGATTCAAGAATCGATGTGTTTGACAGGCACGGGCAGTCACCCTTATCCTCTGCTCTCCAGCCACACTTTGCGCTTGAACGACGCTTACTGCACCTCGCCCCGGGGAGGATGATCCTGCAGGAGTTGATCGACTTATTCGCCACCAATGGAGCAGACATCAGCTTCGTCAATCAATCCGGAGAGAATATGCTGTATTGTGCGGTCCGTGAGGGCTTTCTTGAAGGAGTTGAGACAGTCTTGGGCTGGAGCACTGAACAACTGGCGATAAAGTCTCTGATAACAATACGAACTGGTCCCAATCGTTGGTCGAGCCTTCGCCGGGCGCTGTATGCAACAGATATAAAAATTATCAAAGCTATTTTCCGTTGTTTAGCTCCCGAGGAACTGTACGAAATCTTGGAGGGTGATCGATCCCCAGATGGATTGACTCTACTGCACGAGCTTGCCTTCCTACCTGAATCGACGGCCCTTGACATTGCTCGTCTCGTTGTCTCCAAACTCAACGAGAGCAACAGAAGTCTACAAGGCTGCGTTGAAATGCCCCGCATGTCGGATAGAGGCAGTAGGCCCAACCTTACAGCTTTCCAGCTAGCCGTGCTCTGTCGGAAGTCGGAGTTGGCAGACTATTTTGTCAAGTACGGCGCCGATCCGTTAGCGGGAGTTCAGAAGCAACGCTTTCTTGGATCGCTCATCTCCTATCTGAGGTACCAGGCCGATGTACCCAGCGGGTGGCTTCTTCATGTCCGCGACGATAAGGTTCCTAACACTCTCCGACGATTCCCACATCCGGTCCTGGCAGGTGACGCCGTGGGGTATCTCCTTCGGCACGAAACGATATGGTGGCAGGGCCGAGCTACGTTCGACAATGATCCGGACCATGATCCAATGATCGCTTGGCGTCCTGGGGTCTCCACGAGTATTTGGATTGCTTACAATACGATCCAAGGCCGTGGTAGCATGGTAAACGACAGTTACCAACGTGCAATCGAAATGTATGGGACTTCCGGTCACCTTGATACCAACACTCTAGTCTTCCGTCATCGATCCCGCCATGTACGGGACTATAAGTCGTTCCTTATTTGTTATCAGCATGATCCGCAGAAGGAATCCTCTCGCCGTCATCCGTATATCACTGCCCTCGAGTTGGCGTTCGACGTAGCTGTGACTTGTCCCTATCGGGTTCACGGTGAGAAGCTTTTTTGCAAAGTACTAGAGACTTATAACGGACCAACACATTGTAACTTTCCCTACTATCATTACTTTCCCTGGGGCCGCTCCCCCATGCGGAATCTAAGTCGCCGGAACACCTTGCTACATCAGGCGATCCGTCTCCAAAAGCCGTCTCTCGTAAGCGCGTTACTGGAGAACGGGGCTGACTGGGACATGCCAACCCTCAGTTGGCAAACACCGCTACGCCTCGCGAATATAATGAATACCTCACTGTCTCCGGATGATCAAACGAATCGAGGAACATTCCTGCAGCGCCTGAATCCTTCTGTGCCACCGGTCGCCATGCAACTTGCTCCGGAGGAAGCGGAGAGCGAAGCCCAATCCCCTACTCGATCGATCCAATGCTTACTAGAAACTCACGCAATGCGGTATTCCAGGCAGCGTAACTGGGCTTTTATCAAGGCATTCCGCGAGGTCCACTGGCCCTGGAATGAATATGAAACTGACCAGCTCGGGGTCCGATTCATCTTCTTCTACGTCTCCCTCCTCAGTCTGTTTTTTCTCATCATCTCCGCCCCACTTTATATTCTCTACGTATACAAATCGTGGATAACATTCATCGAGTTTTCGGACGCCAGAGACGCAGTTACATCGCTGCTTATTGTCGCCGATTGCGTGATGCTCGCGATCCACAATGGCCTCAATCCACAAGAAGCATGCCTCACTAAGTCGGGCAGCGGAGTACATGCGCTCACGGAGTACATGTTTCCGCCGCTAGAGCAGGTGAGTAACATGAGCATCGCCACGGCCAATATTGTTGAGTCATGTTTCAATGGTACTCTCCCCGATCGACTGCAGAACACGACCTGTCTGGGAGACTACACGGCAATGGCAACACATGGTCTAGATAACCTTATTCCCGGGTGTAGCGACCATATTCCAAAATGGATGGACCTAATGGCAACCTTTGACGCGGCGGACAAGGCTCTTAACGCGAAGATGCAGGCATATTTGCTGAAAGAGTGCAAGTGTCAATGTGGTTGGAGGGGCACGCCATATCATCACAAGTGGGACAACTACTGAAGGCCGTTCCCATAGCTGGTCCCATATGAGTGTATTGCTTACTTATATTGACAATATGTTGTTATTCTGGTACTGCCTGATTGTAAATAATTTTCGTAGATACGACGAACGCCCAGATAGGGAAAACCACCGGTGCAGTCACAGTAACCACCATGAGCGGCCCGTTGACGGTAGGGCCACCGAGGATGTACGCGCCCCTTAAAAGGGTCTTGATCTCGTCGCGCATCGCCGATCGGTTCAGGGCAGGCCATAATGCAGCGCTGACGAGAATTAGAAACAGAATCATCGCCATCCCAGCATGAAACACCATGCGAAATACTCGGACCATATGATGGGCTGTCAATCGGAGCCGTATAAATCCCAAACCTGAAAATGTAGGCCACAGATTCCCTCTAGAACCGGTGATGCGGGCGTAACCGACAATGCTTGCTTCGGTGCGAGACAATTCCTGGGCGTGGCTACGAGCAACGAGAACGAGCGAGGGAACGACAAGAACCAGCGCCAAACCCGCCCACGTTATCCCCGTATGAAGAATGGCACTCCGTACGGTTGGATCTTGGAATATTTCGGCCGGATCTGCACCCTCTATATATAAGATGAAATTCATCGGTAGATGTTTCCGTAGCATGATATGGGGAATGAGATAGGCTACATTCCTGCAAATGATGTGAATGGCAATGGGCAGCACGGGGTCTTCTTTATCAGCCCGACGCAAATGGGAAGCGTCCCAGGTCGATAATGCAACCTTCTTGCCCCATCCCGTAGACACCGCGAGAATGCGCCTTCAATAGCTAGAGTTCAGTTCCAAGAGTGCTAGAGCTTCAAAGCAAGCCCGGTTAGACTTACAAACTATGATCAACAAAATTTCCCCGCATCCAGATGGAGACCAGTAAGTCCGACAGAATCGTTGTGCTGCAGAGAATGGTATCGCAGACAAAGGGTGACTTGGAGTCGGCACCCGATAGCCAAACGGGGAAATAAATGATGACCCAGAGGCCCGTGCCGCAGACTCCGACGAGGAATCTACGAACGCACACCCACCAAATAACATGGGTTCCGGCCGCACGAAGCATCCAAAAACTCTGCCCGGACATGTACCGCAGTTGGGCAACACACGTGCTCAAACTCGCTGTAACCAGCCCGTTGTCGTTCGGGCCGTACAAAAACAACTCTCGGCCAATAGAGAAAGCGCCATAGAGTTTTGAGGCGATAAATTCCCTTGCAATTGCACCGCGAGAGACCGGTCTAAGGGGTGGGGGAATAGCCCATCTCGAGTCCTCGTCATCTGGCAGTGCGATCGGGCCCAGTCGTGTGTCGGAGTCGGCTTTCTGGTAGGCTACCGGCAGCTCCTCCACGGAGCTAAGAAAAACAACGAGGCGAAGAAAATAAAACACCTGTTCAGCCTCATTAACCCCGGGGTGATGCTATAGAGAGACTATAGGAAATAAATATTTAAGTGTTGGGTAGGACATACCATGTAAATCCCGGTGCCAGCCAAGCCGTAAAGTGCGCAGACACGAAACGCCTCGGGCAGTAGAATTGGCTTGGCGGGCGTTTTTGGTGGGGGATCTGGACATTTCTCGTACAGTGACATGGTCCTTTTATGTTTTCTCTCCTCTCCAGGGTCCAGAGATATCAGCTACGCTCTGGTGGTAATGCGCAATGAGGCCAGCGAATGCTTTTTAGTGATGATGGGGTAGTGAAACGAATCTCAACAAGGCGGCATTTCTTTAGAAGGCTGGAAAAAAAAAAAAAATAAATAAAAAAAGGACAAAGCACAGCCTCCCCATATCAGCTGATCGTCATTGCAGCCCCATAGCCTCGAGATGTAGTATTGACGAGAAGTGGAAGTTTTCTGAACTATTCCCCTATATTTTACTTGGAGAATCAGGAATACACCATTGAAATTTTCCTCTGAGATAATCCTTTCAGCAGGTGGATTGGGTACTTCTCCAGCCTTCATATTCCACGTTGAGGGATCCTGGTAGCGACTACTAGTATATTTTTTCACTTATGAATATTTGTGACTCGTAAACAGATATGTTCATAAATATGATAAATACTCTGGCATTTTTAGCGTTAGAGTAGTTCGAATATCATCATTAAAGCGACGCGTACCAGTTCATTCGGAAAACTCTTCGGCATCTACAGCATCTTGGGGGAGTCATTCCATACCAGTTTCTTCAATTCCCTCCTATGATTCACACCCACCCAGGTGTTGACTGCGGTGAAGCCACATTCCAGGAGATTGATAGTGAGGTGGATGACTGCCAGGCAATGCCTCCTGTTGTATGTATCTTTCTCCCTTTCTTTCTTTTTTCTTTTATTTTTTTTTTTTTTTTTTTCTAATAAAATTACTAGAACTCGTTCCAGTGCTTAATCCATGCCATGCAACTCACAATCAGCACATTAGAAGGGACAAAAGTCCCAAACCTCCTCATATCCATTCAAACTACCCCAGAGAATATTTCGTGAGGCAAATCAGAAATAACTGGCACATACAGACATGTTTAAATAACTTTACACAAATTTTCAGCCCAGTCATGATCTTCAACTGAGAGTGACGGGCCGCCGTAGTCCCTAATAAACATCAAAGGCCCTTCCCATCTAACCTTACTCATCGACCCGACAGATCCCCAAAACCGGCCCATAGACAAAAGGTTCCTCAGTTACACGCCCAGGCATATTCATCTTTATAGTCGATATAAAGACTCTTAGAACTCTGACCCATCTTCGCAACCAAGGGTGCACAGGCAAAGTTGCTGATATAGATCGGTCCCGCATACTGGCTAAATGTACCGACATCCTTGTCGCAGTGTTCCCCTTTCCAATCGCACACGCCCAGGTACATGTATTGCGCCTTTCCGACATTGTTGTCCAGGATGGCGCAACCCTTATCCTTGCCAATGTAGGTGTAGAGTGTGCCTAGTCTTTGCTTGGGATCTGTGCCTTTTGGAAGAGGAATTGCTTGGTTCAGTTCGTATCCTGATCCGCAGATGGTGGCTGCTCGGGCTGCTAGGTTGGCTTCGTTTGCTTCTCGGGTGTCTAGGCCTTCGGCGAGGGTTAGGGTGGTTGTGGAGAGGAGAGTGATGATGTTGAGGAGCTTCATTTTGGTTTGGAGGGGTAGTTTGAATTAGACGGTTATGTGAAGTTGCTTGGGAAGATAGTGGGCCATGGTGGGGGTGTGACGAGTTTATATTCGAAAAGACTGTCGCATAAGGCTGGGGCTCATGTGTCATGAAGTCCAAGAATAGCGGGCATATTAAGCTATACGAAGTGATCTACAGGGCTTTGGGGTCACTCCATGGCAAACACGAGGGTTGAAAGTGCCCTATCTGGACTTAGCAGAGTCTCAATAGTCTGTGATTGGATAATGACGTGAAAAAGATGGGGCATGTCACAGGACAATGAGTATTATTGGATAGGACTTTCTTTCATGGGGAAGGAAGTGGGTCAGTTATGCTGTCCTTAATTTGTTATACGAGAAGAGAGGCTCGTATTGATGAATTGGTATATCACTAGGGGGTTGGTACATATTGTACATAAGGGGCCAAAAGGCTTTCAACACACCACATATCATCAGAGTCCGGTCGTTTGGACGAGACATCAGGGAGACACGATTCGTAAAGACCGCATTGTTGGTGAAGTATAGGCTTGGATTACTCCTGTCCAGGAAAACCGCGATTCTGGCCTTATTAGCCAATTGATACACGATAGCACCGAGAATAGACGAGATCGCAATAGTATCGCTTAGTCCCTCATATACGGGACTTGGAAAATTATCATACAACATTTCGGTGAAAAGGTTGTCTCCTCGGCGGAATAATCCTGGTCAACCGAACTATTAAATATGCATAATGGTGATGACCAGAGGCAGAGGAGCCTCGCAAAGTATGAGGAAAGGGGGTTAGACCGAAGAGGGATACGAGCGGTACTTTCTCCACAAGCAGATATGATCGCCGTTCCGTGTGGAGAGCGCCTTTATCTCCGTAACATGCAGATCATTTACCCGCCACTGACGGAACCCAGATCCAATTGACAGCCTCATTGTTAATCCTACATAGATAACTTCGGCGCCCGCGGACAAAAGAGCTGGCACTCCAAGCATGCGCTTAGCAATGGGTCTGTGTTGCTTTCCATAGACACATGGCCACCGGCTCGGCTCAAGCACATGGGTGAGTAGTGCCCCATACCTTCTGGCGGAAAAGCATGTAATTGGCTATCAAGACATGATATTTCCTGACACTCTCCCAACTCTGCCACTCTGACAAGCCATCAAAGGCTCGCTTACAAGATTAATTAAGTATACGTAGTGTAAGAGCAGTACTGACAAAGCCTGCACTACGATACTAGCCGAACCACCTATTCATTGTCACGAAAGTACAGTTCTATGGGCCATCTCTGGTTTGACTTGTTGATATGTGTTATTTACTGATACAGATTGTGCCGGGGTGTCTCTATTCAAATGCCTTTCAAATACATTAGGGCTAGGGCCTCGTAGACCTCAGTCGTCATGGGTATTGAAGGCCATTCTATTCCTCGGGTATCATTTTCTACAAAGGAAATATAGTAAAAACATGAATTCATGGTTATTTGATGATCTAGACCGTTCTGAGAATCAAGCCGTTGATTTGTTGTATCCACTTCTAATCTGTCTTGGACTTTCGAATGGGTTACTAAGAAAAAAAGGTAGCATTGAGTCAACATAACACAGCCTGCTCAACCCTTCCTACGATTACATTTTTCAATTCCTACATAATAGTAAGATGTATATTATGGTTATGTTCGTTGGTAGTAAGATGCAAGTATAAAACCAATGGACGGGTGAGAAAGTATATATTTTGACTAAGAGAGGACACAGTTCGTGAGTTGAGTCATCCGAGGATAAGGATATCTCGAACCATGGTCTCTGACTGTCAGAAATACAACTTAGTAATAACTTACTCCATAATCAAGGTCAAGTTATCGATCCGATAGATCGATAGGCAACGACGCCAATTCGCGGGGTCTCCCAAGGAAGGATTCCGCGTGCCCCGAGGGAAACCGTCGGACTCAATTCCGACGTTCCGAGCGGAGACATTTGGCTTATCTCGATTTGGAAACTGTTACGCTGACTTCATGCATAATAAGCGCCTCTCTTCCTACCTTTCGTTCTCTTTCCTCCTCAGACTATCATTAGATTCAGATTAACCATGGCGCCTCATCCCCTTGCCATTCTCTCCGAGGAGGAGACAAACATCGCCCGCGAAGTTGTTGTCGCTGCCCACCCGAACACAGTCCTTCACTTCCGTGAGATTTACTTGTCGGAACCACCAAAAGATCAACTTCAAGAGTTCCTGGCTCTTGAACATGCTGGACGTCTCAGTCCTACTACTCCCCGCCCCCCTCGGCTGGCTTTGTGTCAGTACGATGTGATTAGCGGCGACCGCATTCCGGTCTATCAAGAGGCGGAGGTCGATGTGAATACCCGCAAGCGCGTGCAACACAAGATTATTGGGCAGGAGCATCATGCTGCCTTGACTCTGTAGGTCTTTAACTGGTTGATTGATGGTCGATACAAGACTAACATAACTGACAGGGCTGAATTCGACGTCTTGGTCGAGCGTTGTCTTGCCTCCCCATTGTTCCAGAAAGCCATGGCAGACTTCGATCTCCCCAAGGGCTTTGAGGTTGTCATTG
The DNA here is from genome assembly GCF_009193585.1 of Aspergillus caelatus. Taxonomy (NCBI): domain Eukaryota; kingdom Fungi; phylum Ascomycota; class Eurotiomycetes; order Eurotiales; family Aspergillaceae; genus Aspergillus; species Aspergillus caelatus. The sequence continues at coordinate 126,473 of NW_022475265.1, forward strand.
AGCCGTGGCCATATGGCGGACGTGACTACTCCGACCCTAACCGGCGTTTCTTCCAAGCCCTGGTCTTCGCGACAAACGCCGCCAAGAACAACGAGGATGCTAACTTCTACTCTTACCCCCTCCCCATTATCCCTGTGATGGATGCCACCACCCAAGAAATTGTCCGCATTGACCGTCCCGCAACGGGAGGTAAGGGCGAGGGATTGCACGAGCAGACCTTCTCTCGGGATATCATCGGCCATTGCAAGGACTCGGACTATGTACCGGAACTGCTGCCGAATGGAAGCCGGAAGGACTTGAAGCCACTTAATGTTGTCCAACCCGAGGGCCCTTCATTCAAGATCACCAACGAATCACTTGTGGAATGGCAGAAGTGGCGGTTTCGTGTCGCCTTCAACCCGCGCGAGGGTGCAACAATCCACGATGTCTGGTACGATGGCCGCAGTGTCATGTACCGACTGGCTATTAGTGAGATGGTGAGTTAACCAATTCCGGGCTGATATTCGGGGAAGTACTGACAGTAGCAGACGGTCCCATACGCCGATCCCCGGCCCCCGTACCACCGTAAGCAAGCTTTTGATTTCGGCGATGGTGGCGGTGGTAACATGGCCAATAACCTGTCCATTGGTTGCGACTGCCTGGGTGTCATCAAGTACTTCGATGCCGTCATCACCGGTGCAGATGGCAAGGCCCAGAAGCTACCCAACGCCATCTGCTTGCACGAACAGGACAACGGCATTGGTTGGAAGCATTCCAACTGGCGGACTGGCCGTGCTGTCGTGACTCGCCACCGGGAGCTCGTCGTGCAGTTCATCATCACCCTCGCCAACTATGAGTACATCTTCGCCTACAAGTTCGACCAAGCCGGTGGTATCACGGTCGAGTCGCGTGCCACAGGTATTCTGAACGTGGTCAACATCGACCCTGGCAAGACGAGCGATTACGGAAATGTGGTCAGTGGAGGTGTTCTGGCCCAAAACCACCAGCACATTTTCTGTGTCCGTATGGATCCTGCCGTTGATGGAGCGAACAATTCCGTTGTCATCGAAGAATCGCATCCCGTACCCATGAACGAAGCCACCAACCCCAACGGTAACTACTACAGGGTCACGAATAAGACGATCGAGCGTGCCACGTATCTGGATGCCGCCCCGCAGCTGAACAGAGTGGTCAAGATGGTCAACCCGAACAAGACCAACCCCATCAGCCAGAAGCCCGTGGCGTACAAGTTCACCCCCTTGGCTACGCAGACGCTTTTGGCGGATCCGAACTCCATCCAGGCTAGGCGTGCGCAGTTTGCCCAGCACCATGTCTGGGTCACCAAGTACCGTGACGCAGAGCTGTATGCTGGCGGTCGCTACACACTCCAGAGTCAGATAGAAGTGGACGGTGTAGCTGACGCAGTCAAGCGAGGAGACGCTGTCGATAACACAGATGTCGTGGTCTGGAGCACGTTCGGTATCACTCACAACCCTCGTGTTGAGGATTGGCCCGTTATGTAAGTTGACGTTTCCCCCCCATTCTTGGGAATATTATCCTAACAAATAAACAGGCCAGTTGAGATCTTCCAGCTCATGATCCGCCCATCGGACTTCTTCACCGAGAACCCGGCGATAGATGTTCCCTCCGGCAAGAATGCGGCCTCTCGCGTCGTTCAGTCGGAGTGCTGCCGGAACGCGCATATTTAGGTGATTGGGATATGATATTCCCCAGTTTGATGAATTTCTTACTCTCTGTATAGTACATAGTTAGCGTTGGACTTGGCAGTTGCTGGTGCGGTCGGGCTGTCAGCGTAAATAGGCCGATTTGGACTTTCGAGCGATTCAATATTGAACCTTTGAATTCAATTATGGTACATTTGAAAGTCCCTATTCCTAAGATGCTTTTCTCAATAGCTCCTCTAAATAGACTTCTCCTAGACAGAACTGATCATATTGCTACTGAAGTAGTAAAGAAATCAAAACCCAACAACAAATCATGTGGCATGCGACTAATACGCGATATGCAAGCGACTCGTATCAGCCCCAAGAACCCTACCCAATGAATCCTCAGCACAGCCACCCCACATTCGAGACTAAAACATTGGCTTGCATTAGAGTAATACAATTATACAAATTTGAGGCTGAGCCACGTAGTTACCCCTCATATTAATGCCGTTTATAAGTTCCTTACCGTGAGACGGAAGCAGGCTCTGTGTTACTGTGCATCCTGTACAACTTCCGCGTGAAGCTGAAATATTGTAAACATGCTGTCGTCGCGGGCATTTCATACTCGTTCTAGCCGCAGCAGAATTATTCGCGCTGATCTATCTGTAACTGAGTCCTCCGACTCAGAGAATCTATCAGCGCCGTCAGATTCGAGCGACGCTTGTGATTCACCAGAGGCTCCCGACAGGAACAAGATCTCCTCTGGGCCGGGGCCGCGGAGTAAACGGACTTCGTTGCCAGTCTTTCCTGAGAAGACAAAAGTCCAGCCTGGTCGTTTGGCGTTTAGGAGTCCTGATAGCGACTGCTCTGGAGAGAGACGGCAGGGGCTTCCGAAACAGGTGGAACAAGCTAATGAGACACTAGCAATGCTCCGCCGCAGACGAGTCGAAACTGTTCATCGCCTGATGGCTCTAGGAGATGATCAGCATATTGAGGGGTTGCCGGACATAGCCCAGTGGAAAGTCCAAGAAAATAAGTTAAGCGAAGGGAAAAGGGACAAAGTGAGCGAGGTGGAGAATGTGCTTGAAAAGGCGTTGAAGGAGAACAATGTAAGGAGGCCAACACAAGAAGAGGCTCCAGTGGATGCCAACACAAAGGGCCACCACACCGTTGTCTCTTTGTTAAAGAACGAAGATAGAATAACAGTGAGATGGGTGAAGATTCAAAAAGGGCTTACCGATGCCGAGAAAATTCGACAGAGGATACTTCACGCGAAAGCTATCCGAGACGTGTTCGCACGGGAGTTATATCTGGAGGCGTCTATTCCACGGAAGACCAAGGTCAAGGTTTCATCCAACGGCGCAAAGCCTTACAATGGCACGAAGCAAGCTCCGTTCTCATATGGTGGGATTGAACCCGGTCAGTTCAGGGTTCTCGTTTTACATCCTGCCAAGGATGCATCCTTTCCTCTTGTCTGTACACTTCAAGTCAAGTCCCTTAAAAAAGAGAGCAAACTCAACTACGCTGCACTTTCATATTGTTGGGGCACAGATTCAGACCAGCGTCGACTGTTGATTTTTCCGGGCTCGAAACGGACGGCGAAGAAGTGGAAATATGTCGCACGACACGCTACAGAGATGTCCATTCGAAAAAACTTGTTCCAGGCACTGCTTCGACTACGAAGAAAGGAAGTACCAATTGCTCTGTGGGTGGACGCAATTTGTATCAATCAAGAGGACCAAAAGGAGAAGACCGAGCAACTCCAGCAAATGGCCACCATCTACCGGATGGCGAACCATGTGTGCGTGTGGCTGGGTGAGGCGGATCGCGAAGGGAGAAGCGATCGCGCGATGAATTTTATCAAAAAGATTATGGACTTCGCGTTTCTTGAGAGGCTAGCGAATGACAAGGCACAGGCTGAGAACTGGTATGCTCTGGCCGAGCTTATGAGAGATCGCTGGTTCTCTCGTCGTTGGGTTGTTCAAGAGATCTCATTGGCAAAATCGGCAGCAGTGTATTGTGGTGCAAAGACTGTACAATGGGCAGAATTTGCGGACGCGGTTTCGATTTTTGTAGCGACTCGGGATAAGATTAGGGAGCTGTTCGATTTTGAAACCTGGAAAGAGGGACCGCAGACGCTGGGAGAGGTCCAGTCCTTTGGAGCGAGCATCCTGCTTGAAGCAACCAGCAGACTGTTCTTAAGAACGCCGAGTGGTGAAATCCTACAACCTCTCAAGGGAATCGAGTCTCTAGTGACATCTCTAAACACCTTCGACGCGACCGATCCACGCGATATCGTGTACAGCCTGGTGTCCATCGCCAGCGATACACGAGACATTTCTGTTTATGCCGATAAAAGGGAAGGACAACAAGAAACCATATCCCCGCCACTTGTCATTGACTACAGACTAGATGAGATCCAAGTTTACCAAAACTTCATCAGATACTGCATCGGGACTTCAAAATCGCTGGATATTATTTGCCGGTCTTGGGCAATGCCACCGAGAACGGCAAAGGGGTCCTTGCCCTCTTGGATTCGGCTTCTCCGTGATTCTGAGTTCGGCGAGCCAGAAGAAGTCTATGAGGGGCGAAAGAACGGAGAGTCTCTTGTAGGGGCCGTTGGCCATTCACGCTATAACGCCTCTGGCGGTACACTGTTTGAGTCGGTAACACCCAACATAGATGATCATGACTCTTATCAACACGATAGCTCGCTGCCGAATGGGCAACAGGAGGCAACTTCGTCCGATGTGGAGGTTGTCCAACGAAGGCCATCAAGATTGTGGGTCAAGGGTTTCAAGCTGGCTAGAATTGAAGATGTATCATTGGTGAATGCACCAGGCTTAATTCCACGAACATCTTTACGGGACATAGGTGGCTGGCCAGGGATTAGCAAGAGTCCTGATAGTGTACCGGATCACATATGGCGGACGCTGATAGCAGATAGAGACGCCGAGGGCCAGACCCCACCCGCTTGGTATCAAAGAGCGTGTCTACGATGTTTAGAAATCGCTGATACCTTTAATAATGGAGATCTCAACATCGGTCAGCTTCTGCAAGGCCCATCGGATATGCTTCGTGGCTACCTCACGCGAGTCCGAAATATTACTTGGAACAGAAAGTTCTTCAGGGCTGTTATGAGAACTGCCCATGGGGATGCCACTCACGGAGAACAAAACTCGGAAAAGACAGACAAGGTGCCAAAACCATGTCACATAGATGATGTAGAGCTCGCATCCGAAGAGGAAACTACTGAGAGTCTAGATGGGGAGGAACGAGATTCCTGGGCCGAAGATGGTCTTTTTGGGCTCTGTCCACCAGACACCAAACGTGGGGATTTCATCTGTATTTTGTATGGCTGCAGCGTACCGCTGGTCCTAAGACAGTCCACCAGAAAGCCGACATGGAACAGTTTTAAGGTGATCGGTGAAGCTTATGTTCATGGTAAAATGGATGGTGAGGGAGTAGTGGACTGTGAGAGTGGAAAGGCTCTGGGTCCAGAGGAGGTCTTTGCCTTGATATAGAGCTCCATGCTCTTTCATCTTGCGATGGCTCGCTATGGTGCCCATACCAGGATGATATCTAGACTACTGAACCTCCGGCCCATGCGATGATACAGACCTCTAACGGTGAATGCCAGCCTCATTTTGCCATTCTATCTTTGCTCTAGACTTTAATGAAGAATCTAGCTATACTATTCTGGAAAGGAAGAGGGAGGCAGGAAAACTGTCACCAAGCAACCCTCAAAAGAAAAATAGAAGTATTTTAGTGTTCTCCAACATAATGCATTACGTCAAAGGGCGGCTCTCTCTACAATTATCGTTGCCTGCTAATAATCCAATTGTTTGTGTATTACTTGGGGGTGTGGGAGACAATATATTGTGATTGGTCTTCCCATTTCATCCGTCGGCTGGTGTCTGATAGGCATAAGGATTCTCCCTAAGTGGCTGCAGCCACTTCTCTTTCGTCAAATAGGGCTTACTATACTCCAACACCAACCCATGTAGTTGAATCTCATCACGAATCCTATCCATGCGGTCCCATGGATACCCCTGCTCTTCCGTACTCTCCTTGTAGGACGGCTTAAAAATAATATCGATCTTCCGTAGTGCGGCCTTTCGCTCTATTGCAGCTTTGGCAAACTGTGCTACCCAGTGCTCTTCTTGTTCTCCAAAATCTGTCCAGGCCTCGGAATGTTGACCATAGATTGAGAAGTCCAGGATAAAAGTATGCAGGTTGGGACCAAGCAATATGTCAGCGTGCAACGTAGAAAACGTTAATTTCTCCGTGGCATATCGAGGCCAGCCTCCAAGCTGCCATCTTGAAAGTGTGAGAACTTCTGATTCGGGAAAGCCAGATGCATAAAGAAGGTATTCATTGCCTCCAAATGGCAGGTACCCGATATTGATAGATTTCAGAGCATCCTTGTGGATTGTAAGCCATTCACCAAACATGGCAAAGTCCATGTAAAAGGGATTATTATAGGAGCTGTCGAAGCGGAAATAGACGAAAGATTCTGGCCAATTGATAAGCTGCTGTGTCGCTTCAGCAGTCTCTTCGTAGTCCCTAAGAACGAGTGAGGTAAATGTTGCGGTCCGGTACTTCTAGGAGCAGGGTCAACTCTCATTTACGATCGGAGTGGAGCTATCTGGGATACCTTTGGTTCCAGCAGAATAGAGACTGCCGTACTAGTCGACTGTCTGTAAACTCCACAGAGTGTCAAATTCTGGAGCGATGGTATATCGATTTGCTCGACAATATCCCGTAAAAAGAAGCCACCCATCTTGCGCCTAAGATTGAGAGAGTGAACTTCGTGCATATGCTGAGAGACACGTTGGAGGAAGCTTTTATCATAACCACCACGGATGCTCAAGTCTTGCACTTTTGAAAGATAAGAGATGAGATCTTGCTTAAGAAGAAAGTCTTCGTTGGTCAGAGGCGAGGTAGGACTTATGTGTATATGGAGTTTCTTGCAATGGTCCCGGAGTGCTGAATTCTTCGGACTTGAGCCTCAAGATGAACGCCTTTTCAGGATGGAGTTTATGACGTTCGACAATAGTGAGGCCGTCCCGATGAGAAGGTCCGAGATCAGTCTCACGAACTGTCCTAGAGTCCTGCGATTTATTGGGAAGCATGTTGAAGGGAGATTGAGGGATTACCAACCGGTGTGGTGGTGAAAAGAGTGATTGAATGTCGTTTTTACGTCGAGTTCCCCGCAACCCCGTGCATCAAAGAATGCCCGATTAACTATTAAAATAGTACTTAACTATAAGGCTATTATGTTCACATGTCGACCAGTATTAGTACATGAGTCACTGATCCCTCGCTTGATTCTAATATCTAAATCCGTCTCAAATCCTCAACAGGGCGCCTTTCACGGAACGACTCAGCTGAGCAGTCCAAAGTGTGTTCTCGTTGAGAATAAACATCTGGCCATTACGGCCAAAGGAAAAGTTAGCCGCTCCATCTTTGATGAGAATCTTTCCCAAGAGCACGCCACCTGGCGACCAGACGTTGATGCCATCTCCACAGCCAGCATACACGTTGCCGTCCATATCAAGCTTAATACCATCAGGGACACCCGTGTCAGCCATTGCAAAAACACGGCGATTGGTGAGAAATTGTTCCCCGCCGATGATGGACACGTCAAAAGCGTAACTAGTACAGCAAATCAGAAAAGGCAAAGCGATATTGAACGGCTGAGTAAGGAAGTTAACATACATCGTGGACGGTCCCGTGGGATCATTGGTGCCATCACCAAGAGTATACGCCGTATCTGTGATATACACCGTCTTCTCATCCGGCGAGAACGCAATACCATTCGGCCGACCAAATCCGTCGGCAACGACACGCACATTCTTGGTGACAGGGTCAAAGCGATAGACCTGATTCGGTAACTGGGGCTTTGGACGGAATCCTTGTTTAGAACCGTAGATGGGATCAGTAAACCAGATCGACCCATCGCTATGAACGACCACGTCATTGGGCGAGTTGAATTGCCGACCGTGAAAGCCACTGACGAGTAGTTCTGCCTCATATGGCGAGTCAATCGACATCTGGTATAAACCGCTCTTTTCGGTTTGATTTCCCTGGCCACAGAAGAGAATCCCGTCTCCATGGTTCACAGCTCCGTTCGCCATGGGAATAGTAGTTTTTATAACATCACTGGTAACAGGATGAGCGTTGACCTTGACTTTAGAAATTTGAATAGTCGAATGGTTAGTGACGGGGTCCGTAAAGATATTGCTGGTCAAGAATAGCTCGTCAGTGGACGGGATAAAGACGCTAGCTTCGTGCGCAAATGGGACATCATCATTCTTGAGGAGCGCCTCCAGTTTAGGAGCAGAGCCTATAATGTTCAAGAATCTGTTATCGTAGATCTCAAACGTGGACGGAATCTGCGAGACGTTGGCCGGCTGGCCCGAGAAGGTCAGATTGCTAGCCATTGTGAATGGAGCCTGGTTGATACGTAACATCAGCATGTTGGGAAGGGAATGTGCACCTTATATTGAGCCACGGCACAGAACCACGCTAGTGAATCCTCTATCGACTGGGCTTCCTATTCTGGATTCATGGTCGATCATCTCCATCAGATTAGGATATGGGATCCACTTTCCAAGATTGACTTTTCATTCCTCGCGGAAATATTCTCCGAAGTTCTGCCGTACAAATTGGCAGCTGGATGTCGTTCTTGATATGCGATATATGCAAAAGCAATCGAGGATAGGCTGCGCAGCTGCTAGATTATACTATTCTTTGCTGTAGCACATTATGTTTGAAGACGGCAGTGAGCCATTTTGAAGATATTACCAGAATACCACCTCGGGTAGGGTCAAGCGGGTCCACGTATATAAAAGCGGAGACATGCCTAGTTTTCTGTTGTCATCAGGTTCGGTCACCGAGCCACAGGAATGCTCCTGATCATAAATTTGAGTAAATAGAGGGAAAAGCCGGTCGGAGGCGCTGATGGAGACATGTTACATGCAGACCTCTAGACTTCTCTGAGATTTGTGCAATTTTCGTTGCCCTGTTGCCGAACGAAATGACCGCCCTATCTGTTGACCCAGCATCATTTCTCAAACACCACAAACACCATGAGAGTGTACACTGTGGATGCATTCGGATCCGTCCGTGATGCCGCAGGGTCACGCCAGCCTTTTTCTAAGCAGGTGACTTGTGCAGCTCTCTTTGGTATCAAATCCGGTTATATATCAACAAAAGCAGATCTGCACAGGACAGCTTTCGATCGCAATAGGGATTTCACAGTTTGACATATATGGACAAGGAAATTTACCCCTAATTATACTTAGACGCCCCCCAGTGAACACCCACCAACCTACTGACTGTATACGCCGCCACACGCTGGCAGGTTAGTAGTTTTGGGGATTGACAATCAGCGAATCTTCTTCAGTGGTATATTTTCCTTCTATTTATTTTCAGCAATGTCTGGTGCGTCTAATTAACTCTGGATGAGCTTAAAGGCAATAGAACTTTCAAAATTGCACCTCGATTATAGTGTGGCAAAGCTAGATCCCCTCATTATCAACCTCTTTTGTCGCCTGCAAGACAATCCGAATTTGATCAATCCCCAATACAGTCCGTTCCTGGCCAGCAAGGAGAGTAGCAATCTGAACGACATTTTTTATCTGCCGTCCATTCATAGGTAGCGCCCCCAGCCGACTGTACTCATCGTCCGTTAGAATATTTTGACTGTTGGACCGATGAACAAACTGTCTCCAAATCTGTTCCTTCGCCTGAGGGACAAGCTCCGGGTAATGGAGAATCAAGTGGATCCTACTCTTAAAGGCACGGTCGATAATATCAGCACGGTTGGAAGTCATTATCAGGATCCCACGGTAGTATTCTAGCAATCTGCGGAATCCATGTTAGTCAGTAAATATTTATTAAATTGGCTGGTCAAAGAACTGTCCATACCGAAGAAATACTGCAACGATCTCATTGTGTGCCAGGTGTTGAATAGACCGCTCCTGAAGAAAGACATCACACTCGTCAAATAAAAGGACTGCATTCCACTTTTCGGTAAGTTGTAGGATATCAGTGAGGCGGTTTTCAATATCTTCGGCACTTTGGCCCAGCTCTCCGGCGCTCAACATATAAAGAGGCTTCTGCACTCGATCCGCAACCGCCTCACCAGTAAGTGTCTTGCCTGTCCCAGGCGACCCGACCAGAAGCATCAGAATGCCAAGTCCTTTGCCTTTAATCACATCGTCAAAAGCTTTCTTGCTGGTCGCTTGGCCCTCTACAAAAGAAAGTATCAGGTTCTTATAACCGGTTGGGAGCATCAGATGGGAGAATGCATCGTTATTCCATATGATGGACGTGATTTTCGTCACTTCGAACATGCCCCATTTCTTCAGCTTGAGTGAGTAGCCTCTAACGTGCGGGCTACACAGAAGAAGCTGCTCATCGGTGAGTTCTCGAACTGAACGAAGACAGTTATTAGCACAAGACAAAGGACAACAGTTAGATAATCATGACTTGCCCGTGACTTTGTTTTCCGGATTTGTCTGGTCGCCGAGTCTGATGCTTAATGTATTCTTGTAGCGATCGTTTCCCACATTGAAATCATCGAAATTATCGTAGACATCTGCATGACCATCATCTGAAATATGAAGTGTGGGCATCATAGAGTTATCATCGAGAGCAACCAGGCCTCTGTTCTCATCAGGATTAGCATCCAGATAAGAGGCAGCGTCTATGATAATGCGACCGTCGACCTAGAGACGATACGGTTGTGAGTATGGGGCTCTGCATTGAAAAGGAGACCCTGAGGTTGACAAACATTACGCTCTGCGTTCGTGTTCCCATTTTTCAACAGCATTGCTCCCGAGTATGCCCTGTAATGAATGCCGTGAAGCTTTTGGAATATTCGACCCCGGGAAATGGCATTCAACCTAGCCTTGTCTATGGAGGAGTGGAACGACTCTGGGAAAACAAGAAGTTCGTTGATACGACGAGTACCACTGAACTGGAAAATAGGAAGCATGGCGTTGGCATATCCGAACTCCTTCCCGTCCCAGTCAATCCCTTTCGCATGAACTCCGAAATATCCTTCATTTGAATCATATTGAGTGCTCTCGACAATTAGAAAACGTTCGTCCAGCATTGGGGCAGTTACTATCCGGCTACCAGGCTCAAAGAGGGCCCAGAGTAGCCGGTAGGTGATCACGCCGTGGCTAACATGGTCCTCAATCTCATCCATATCATCCTTCAATTCGCTGTTGAGCACATCATAGAGTAATTGCGTATAGGCAGCAGCATCTGGATCTTCCCGCTTCTGTCGCTCGAGGATCTCAGAGAAAAGCTTCCATCGATTATAAAAGGGGTGGAATGGGGCCTTGAAGACCAGCTTTTTCAATGATGCAGTGATGCCTGCGAACCCAGAAAAGACCTCGCCCAGCGTCTTCTTCAATGACGGACTCTGCACGACGATAGAATCCAGGACAAGTGGCTTTTCACCATCATGGTTCTTGCCCATGCGTACCACAAAAGCCTTCCGTTTGGTCTCGGGTTGATCTTCCACCGCCATACGCAGGTCATCGGGATATTCCTCAACCCAGTTCTTGCAACAGTGGCATTTTGCCGGTCCTTCATACAGGGTTTGAATAACAAGTTGAGAACCTTCGGGGGGCACGTCCTCCTCCAGTGCAGCCTGTGTTGTGGTCTCCTCCCCGGGCTCTGGTGCATCATAGCTTTTCAAACTTGCTATCGCACTAGACAGTGACGCGGCACCAGTCATCGCGATTGGTATCTCAACGCCATCAACATTTGCATCATAACTTTGGCTTGTAGACATACTGATAGCCCTGAATGAATAGTCCAAGCTTTGTGCAAGAAAGGAAGGCTATAACTGGCATGGGGACATTAAGGCGAGGATTCCAGTTATTAACCGCGGGCTTGAATCGATCCGCAGCCTCTTCTGCACTAGCGCTTACTGACCTCCACGTACCACCACGCTAGGAAATGGTCAGACAGACATATAATTGGCTTCCTTCGAGTTATTCACAGCCGCCTCAATGTCCCAATTAGCTCACATGGTGGAGTTGAGGGGATTGATGACGAGGCACAAACGGTCGGTACCCAGGATTGATCTCAACTCAACTATCAACTATCAAATGTTGCATGGCATCCGGTCGACGTTAGAAGCTACCACGATGGAAAGTGACTTTTCCCTGTCGTTTATTTCTAATCTGGGGGGTACCCCGAGCGACGGAGATATAGAAAAGGCATGGCAGGGCAGATTGTTCCCTTTGCTCTGCACTGCAGACTGTGAAACAAACTGGAAAATTCTGGCCGATCGGGGTGGACGATTCGTCACATCCTCAGGTGCTCGTTGTTCTGTCGAGCCTCGTCCTCACCATGAAGCAAGGTTTTCCAGCACAGACCTACTATTGGATGGGGAAGGTCGATCCCCATACTTGTATGAGGCTATCATTTTTGGGAAAGTAGTCTATCAAATATGGGTGAATGAGACGCGACAGAATGCCCGAACACCAGATCAAGTCAGCCGACAACTATTCATCAATCGATTTGTGCGCAAGCTTCCGGCTCGGTGGCGCACTCTGATTGTCCACTTCGACTTGCATCTGTATGACGATCATGCCTTTCCACATTCAGGAACCCCAATGCATGACTTTTACCATCCATTGAAGTCTGCGGAGAACATTCGACTTATTGCATTGCATCCAAATAAGAACTTCGCAGCGCCTATTGAATGTACATATGAGGAAGTAGAGCTGGATTCAAGCCAAGAATACGAGGCCCTGTCGTATGTCTGGGGGGACCGATCGTTTCCAAGGTCTATTTTGCTAAATGGCAAAGTGGTTGATGTCACAGTGAATTTGGAGGCAGCAATTCGACATCTGCGACCGACACAAGGGCGACCTCGGATGGTTTGGATCGACGCGCTATGTATAAACCAATCCGACGTCGCCGAAAGAACTGAGCAAGTGGCTCGTATGGATAGCATTTATCAGAAGGCTACTGGGGTCGTCATTTGGCTTGGACGGGAGTCCAACACGAGTGCACTGGCATTCGGAAACTTGATCGCTGCAAAGGAGTCTATGAAGGGGTACGAGAGTGTTTTTTATTCTGACTACTTCCTCAACTACCCATTCCAGCCCGAGCCATACTGCCCCCAGTGCGATGGTGTTCCACGCGAACTACCAAAACCTCTTGCTCGCGCACTTTCTGGCGTGAAAGGAATCGATGAGACAGCTCGATGGGCCCGGGATCTAGATACTATCCCTCTGGAATGGAAAAGCCAACTCATAGATGCCACTAAGGCTCTGGTCAACCTGCTAGGCCGTCCATGGTGGAGACGCGTCTGGGTTTTACAAGAGGCCATTCTTGCGCGCAATGTAACTGTGCAATGCGGTGCCCGAGTCATCGACTGGGCCGCGTTCCAAGCCATTTTGTACACCACCATACGACAGGCAAAGCGGCGAAGAGCCCACCAACATGGGTACATTCCTGACGTGTCTTCCCGAGGGGCGCTGGTCAATGAGGAGCTTCTGTCTAGGGCTAGCAGTACCTTTGCCTTCTTCTGTCTGCAGCATAATTCGAACTTTTACGAACAGGTCGGAAGTCTCTCCATGGCCAACCTCCTCTCACTCACTGGGTCTTTCGAGGCTACAGACCCTCGTGATAAGATATTTGGCTTGCTGGGCTTGCTTCCTCCGAACAGTGCGGAGCGTTCAAAGTTTAGGCCCGATTATACAGCTAACACTCGGAGACTGTTCATCCAAACTGCGAAGCATTTCATTAACACCACGCAGAAGCTCGATGTGATCACGGCACGACCACCTCTGCCAGATTATGAAGGGCTCCAGTCCCAAAATGCGGACACGCCATCATGGGTTGCCGACTGGAGCATACCGCAATACTGGCCACTCAACTCGATATGGGTCAGTGATTTTTCAGAGCTTTCAACCCTGCATCTCTATATGAAACACCCTGGTGGGAAACACGAACACGGCCCAGGTATAACAGGGGAACACTACACAGCAGGAGACACCCTGCAGGTCTTCAATGCGAGTTATTACGACAAGTCGCCGTTTCCCTTCCATTTCTCAGGTTTCGATGAGGTCCTACAAGCTCAGGGCATTACCGTCGACACCATTGAAGAAGTAGGCTATCCGTGGGACTTGGATGTGCCACCAGGCCAATATACAGGTCATGTGGAGAGACATATCCCACAGGAAATGGCCCATCAAAGACAAAATACGATCATTGAAAGTTGGAAGTCTGTTAGTAGAGTAAGAGATGAAGACACATATCATCATAGCAGGCAGTCACGCGCGGAAGCATTCTGGCGGACAATATTCCTAGACCGGGAGCGTGCTCTCCGTGGATCTAACAGCTTTTTCTCCATTAACCGAATCCCAGCCAAACTTCCCGCCACCCCCAAGAGAGATGCTGATGCTTCATCAATTCGTTTTGACGGGATTAGGATAGGATTTCCACCTAACGGTGCGGAAGGCGAGGAGGAGTTCCTCGGGTATCTCCAGCATGAGATCAATGAAACGTGGTCATTTGCGAGATTGAATCTGCACTGTAGCAATTTACGTATGTTCCGAACAACGCAGGGGTATTTAGGGTTATCCCATCCGAACACCAAATCTGGTGACAAGGTTGTCGTTCTTTTGGGGGCGCCAGTTCCAATGGTTCTACGGGAGTACAACGAAGGATATATTCTAATAGGGCAAAGGTAAGCTTGACTACTTTTGATACACTATGTCTATCATTTGCTTACCAATCGCATCCATAGTTATGTTCATGGCATCATGGATGGGGAGATTATCCAGGCTGAGATAAACAAAGGTCGAGGGCGTGAGCCTGAACACTTTGAATTATTTCACATTATTTAGGTCATTCTGCCGGTAACATATCCTTGTACAGTCTGGACCGAGAGTTCATCATAGTTGACTGTAGTTGATAGGATATCTCCTTTACCTAAGACATTTATCACGAGAATAGACAAAGTTCGCAGAAAGTGTTAATTCAAAGGTGACGATTAAAACCCTTTAATGGTGATTCACAGCGCTTTGCCATCATACAGTATGTGGCAGTATATCAAACACAATGGTAGACTATTTGGTGTCATATGAAGAAGCGTGAGGATGCAACTTTCGAGAGTTGATCGGGATATGTTAGAGAAAAGAAAAAAGAAATAAAAAAAATAAAGAGAACACAACGGGAAGGATATTGGCTTAAAAGATTCCCCGACTGAGCCCGAGGGGTAGGATTGTCGAGAACATGGACGCTATCACCTGCCCAACTACTTCTTTTTTTTTATATATTTATTTACTGAAATACGGACTTGGACAGTCACAGACTCACAGCCAGGATTTGATTTAGACTCTCATGTAAATAGGGTTTGAAAATCATGATACGTAAGGCGGTCTCGAGCGTCCCTGTAGTTACCAGGGCATAGCATTGCCTCGACAATAGGCAGGTCACGGATTATATATGCACGTATGCATGTCCGTCACTTCCCTTTCCTTCATATGTCAGAGTTAGACCATGCTAATCTCTTTTTGGAGTCTAAGCTTCCTGCACAGTAAGTCGAACAAATATCAGCCGCACGGCGCACGCACAGTCTCCAGGCAACTATGATACCTGCTTTCCTTTTGGTCTTTATTTTATTATGGCTATGTAAAGTGCGAAACATGAAGTGCTCGAAAGAAAGTACAGATGATACCGGCTAAAGTATGACGGCTGTACAGAGCAGGGTGGTTCAGCTTCAAGATCGATCGGAAAATGGGATATGTGAAAATGGGATATATATATGTTCGCGGCGTCTACAAAACTCCTTTCGTGTTACACTAGACGGGGCTCAAGGTCCTTTACGTGTCAGGGACAACGTTGAAACGGGCTGGTTCCCAACGAATTTAGACTCGGAAGAGTCGAAATGGCATTTTGATATTCTCATTCTTCTCGCTGTCATTGGCAGCTCCGCCACTCAGAAGCATATGCCCGCCATCACAGCCTCACCCTTCGGTCTTTTTCCTCGTCTTTTGCCCGCACCCGAAGCCCTCCTCGATACTATCCGGCTGTATCGTCTATCTTCGACTCCAAATGTCGACGTCGTCGGGGTATATTCCGGTACCGTTCTTACAGAACTAAACTACTTCGCGAATCCACTACACAAGATAGAAGACATCCAACCCTTTGAATTCCGATCCTGCGAAATCAAATACAACGGCAGTGACAAGGAAAAAGGAGAGCCAAGCAACACGGATCGCATCAAACCCACATCCTTCCTGAACGTAGTTACAATTTTGTCGATTTTCATTTCAGTGGGCCTCTTAGTCTTCGCCGGTGTAATCCATGACGACGTCGCGCTAATCGGAGTGGGCACCATGGCCCTGTCCACTAGTGCCGCTAGTCTGTCGGCATACTGGTCTCCACAGCTATCGAAACAGATCGTGAAAACTACAGTGCCTCAAGGAGATCTTGTGATTCGCACTCGTGGAGGGGGTTTCATTGTGGTCCGTGGCAAGGAGAACGTCATCTGCGAACTTTACACGGGCATGGATTCCTACAAGTATTTTTTCACGGATAAGATCCGCCAGATCTTTTTGGCTATGAGCACGCTACTGTTGATGACATCGGTCATTATGTTCAGCAATAGCAGCGAAAAGATGTAGATCGCCGTGGGTGCTGCGTACTTTATCTTGAACATCTTTTACTGTCTCTACATAGAAAATACAAGCATTTCGATTTTGGGATCTCATTAGTACAGTAGACATGAAACTCTAGTTCAGAAATCTCATATATGTATGGTCTTGTTTATAAAGATTACAATATGTATATCATGGCATGTAAAGTCTTAACTAGTTTTTCTCGATGTTAAAGTAAATTGAGAGAGATCTAGTTCAGATGATCGATAGACTTTAGTCTCTAAATAATTTTCTCATTAAACTAATCACGGTGTAGTGAGCACAGGGCACCAAAAATCGAGTATTAACGTACTCAAGTGGCGGAACAAGTTCGTCTATGCATGGATTTTATTGGCTAAGAAAGATATATCACCCTCACGGCTGTGGGCCAGTAGGAGAGCTTATCTGGTGCAGTACCTCGTAAAGAACTCTCTAAAGAGCACAAGGCTACGTGTAGAAAGGCACATGTACTTGTGAAAACAGTCATGAGAGTGACTGTTAGCTATACCAGCTGTTCCTGCTTTTCTGTTCCTACCTTAATTTCTTTTTGGGCCGTCATATGCCAGGTCATCGGCGTTAAGATTGGTCGATCATGGACCATCGAGTGTACTCCACTTGGCCTCGTTTAGACAGTCTGGCCCTGACTGGAACCATCATTAGTAAATTAAGACACTTTGCTGTCAGGTAGAATTAATTAATGACCCACCATGACAGTATAAAGACGAGTTCAACCCGGATTTTGCAACACCTCACATCTGTTCGGACTATCGTGAAGGGTGTTTCATTTCACCTGAGCTGGGCTTGTTGGTTAGCGCCCGGTCGCACGAGGCGGAGTCTGATACTAGTAGTTTTTTTTCCCCCTACATAAAGCCCCTCATCGCCGCCCCCCCCAACCCCAAATGCGCTGGCTCACGGCCCAACTTCCTTCCTGACAGCCCTGTGCCACAGTCGGAAAAACACAGCCATGCCGACAAACAACATCAGACAGACGGTCGATGAGATTATTGACTGGCTGAAAAAAGTCTCATGTTTCGATGACGGATTGGAATTAACAGAAATTATCCGTCGCGGCGAATTGGCGACTTTGACCGACGAAGTAGCCGTGCAGCTTTTGTACCGCCAGTTCAAACACGAATTCATACGGCTGAAACGTGTCAATTACACCCTCGAGCAAGGCGATGGAGATCCTCTTAAGGGAAGTTTAGATGGGAAAGCCCTTACACCGTCGCAGTTTCTTTTTGGTCAGGATTTCGCAGAGATAAACCGAACGGTGGTCAACTTTCTCTCATTAAAATGGCTACTCGAGGATAAATATCAGGCATTTACGGCGCATCAGCCCGGTGTCGTGAAGCTGTCCGAAACAACGTTCAGGCGCTTTCGCGACCTAGCGCGGGATATCTTGAAAACAACGGATGATATACTGGCCTTGGTAGTATCTTTGATACTAGGGGACGTGGGGAAGGATCCTGTACTAGAAAGATTCGTGCACAGGAAAGATGGCAAAAAGCCAAACCATGACCAGGTTCTGGCCAGAGCAATTGAACTAGGTCGGTTTCAGAAGCCGCTGAACTTACTCTCGGACAACAAGCGGGAAGAGGTACTTCTAGGGGTACAGGTCGGTGCAAAGCTCAACATTCCACAATTAACACAAGGTGAGAATGTCCCAGGAAGTCTAGAGAGTATTCTCATGCTGCGAGGAAATCCACAGGCATTTAACCTAAAGTATCTCGAAATTATGCTGGATGTATCCGGAGCAGGTGCTCATGTTGACGCGCGTGGTGCCGTTCGCATGATCGAGCCGGTCTGTCAATCCTTCTTATCCGCCTACCCGGTGTTGATGAATGTCATTACCGAGAAGCTTTCTGTGCGCGATGCGTATAACACAGTCCTGCAAAATCGAGGTCAGCTACTAGCCGACCAGGGCTTCCATGCGTTATCCACAAATAATCGCGGCGACCGGGCCTTTCTCCGCTTATGTGCGATGGGTAGAGTAGCAGATAAACATCTAGCTGAACTGTTTGAGAAAGCATTTATAGACCTCCCGCAATCCACACGAGAAGACCTTGTTAGTGGATTGAACGTCGACGGGTGCAACGGTGAAGATGCGGTAATTCTGTACTACATGCCCGCGATATTCGCGGAGGCATTAAGGGTCACTCGTACTGCATCAGATATAAAGAAAGTCCAAGTGCTTCAGAGCCTCATGTCATTGATGGCGCGAACATACAGCGATACAAAGCCAGTTGACGGACATCCCGGCGCCATTCTTGAACGCGACGTGTCTGGGGCAAAAGACTATATACGACGGGACGGCTTCATTGACGATCCCACCATTTTGGATCAATGCGTTCCTCCGGTAGCGACATGTTAATGCAGGGCTTCTGTGTGCTTTGATTTGCCCCCGAAACTTGCTTAATGTTAAGGTTCAGTTACTATTGGGCAACCGTTATGCGAGATTAACGAGAAATGAGCTCATGACTTCCGACTATTCTTACTTCAAACCTTTACTATTCGAGCCTTGTGTTCTTTTGCCGCCCAGAATAAGTTGTTTGTCCATTCTTATTCGGCTTTCTTATGACAAGACCTTATGCATATTTCTTTATAATGACGCCGCCACGCTTATTGTGAATCTGACTCATGGGGGAGGCCTTTTCTGTTTTTCATTTCCTGTTTAATGGTTTGTTTGGAGGAGATATCAATGTTTATACATGCTCGGGAAATACTTTGATCAATATTAGAAAATGTTCTATGTACTCATTTATCTGGTAGCGATAAGATAAGCTATGGGCGGGGCGATAAAGATAAGTCGTTGATTAAATCTCAGGCAACAAGGTTTCCAGCGTCGGGATCGCTCGGAATGAGATTCCATTTTTGCACTTCACCATCACTCTTGGTGACCCCATCATTCCGCACCAAGATTGCCTGATCACCCCTCGGAAGCATTCAGCCGATCCCTAAGAGCCTATTCTACGATCTAATTGACTAAGATAATCTCTCTAGTGCTCATCCATGCAGTCGGAATCTCCCACGCACAGCAACGTCACCTCGGAACCCCCTCGGAAAAAGCGAGCCAAATACACTCAGGTCGCTTGGTGCGTCCATCACCTTGGCGACAACGTTAATATTGGATGATACTTTGCTGATTAAATGCTCGCAGTAATGAATGCAAGCGGCGTAAATTGAAATGCAGCGGTGAGCCAACGTGTTCACGC
This sequence comes from Aspergillus caelatus, assembly GCF_009193585.1. Taxonomy (NCBI): domain Eukaryota; kingdom Fungi; phylum Ascomycota; class Eurotiomycetes; order Eurotiales; family Aspergillaceae; genus Aspergillus; species Aspergillus caelatus. The sequence continues at coordinate 146,015 of NW_022475265.1, forward strand.
TGCACCCGTGATGGCGTGCCATGCATTTACACGCCTAGTGCTTATGCGTTGACTAACGCTTCAAGTTCTGTGGAGGAACCGCATGATGAAGGGTATGGAAGTTTCGTGTTTGAGCTGAGCACTGTCGGTTGACCAGAATAGGGTATCTGCAAGGTTCCAATCAGTCGATCGCCAAATCGAGTCGCTTCAGCGCGAGATGCGAGCGATGGCTGCTCGATTGCGCGATCTCGAATCGTCTTCGCCGGGTAACAGCAACGCAAACAATCGCACTCCGAGGCGGGCTTCCGTTGTATCATCTCAAGCGCCAAACACGGGTCTCCAGCGTATTATGAACCGGCCAATGTCACCATATCACGTTGGACCCACGAGTGCGGAGTTCGGTCTCACCGCGCGTCGCAAGCCGTCGGATGACGACGATGAATTCGAATCCACTGCTGCACCAAGTCCTGTTGCAGCGCCTGATGCGGATATCGCGACTGATGATTTACTTGGAAACCTAGGGATGACGGAGGCTCTGAGGCTGGTGACAGTCTATGAAAACGCGGTGGGCTTGATGTACCCCTGTGTTGATCTGGACAGTGTGCGGGCGTATGTTGTCGATTTCTTTCGAGATAACTCTCGTCAGATTCTGAGCGCGGAGGAACAGGATTGGTTTTTTGCGCGTGATGTTGAAGTGCTGAAAATTATCTTGGCAATTGCTTTGGTGACGGAATCGCATGGTCGGAGTGGGCGAGCTGCGGTGTTGGCTGAAAGTGTTGAGGATCGTTTTGCGACTCGCGTGAATATCCCCGAGGTTGACATGAAGGAGCTTCTTATACTGACATTGCTGGTGTGTAACCTATTCGCTCTGTCCCCGTCACATATGGCTAACAGTAATCGTCCACAAGTCAATATTCCATTCGTACCGGGACGATGAAGTCATTTCGTGGCGATGTATTGGGATGGCTTGTCGAGGTTCAATGCAGCTAGGCCTACATTGCCAGGAGACCTGGTATAGAACAGGAGGTGTGTTCCCAGGGGAATTGCAATGGACGTGGGCTAGTCGGCTGTTTTGGTGTATCTACGTGCTAGATCGAAAATGGTCCTTCGGCACTGGGCTTCCATTTGCTATTCAGGACACGGACATGGACACTAACCTTCCGGAGCCGGGAACCGCCACACCTTACCTGACTTGTATGATCTCGTACGCGCGACTTAGCGGCAAGATATGGGGGCTTGTAGTCGGATGGGGCAGTCGATCGCGTGCAGCGACGTCGGATTACTGCTCCTACCTTGATTTCCAAGTCCAGCAATGGATTCAGTCAATTCCAGAGGAGCTACGGTTCGACCCTTCACGACAGCCTTCCCCTGACTCGGTTCAGAACGATAACATGATGATGCTGCAAGTCCTGCTTGCGCTACAGGCGAACCAACTTCGGATTCTAGTGTACCGCCAAAACTTACTCAGTAGCGAGAGTATCGAAACAAATGTCTCTGGCGCATCCATCGCCGTCGAGACCGCAAAGAGTACGATCCACATGCTAGACTACTTTACTCGTGTTTCGGATATCTACTTTCAGCGCCCGGAACCGTTCAATTACTTTTTAATTTCGGCACTAGCCGCGCTGTTTCTCGCCGTGTTTCATGCGCCGGGTCGATTCAGTAACGTCTGTCGCGCTGAATTCTATGCCGCCGTAGACATGGTAAGGAAGTCATCTACTCGGGCCAGAACATCCAGACGCCTACAGAAAATCATTCGCAGTTTGAAGTTGATTAAGTTGAATGTCGGGAAATCGCCTTATAAACACGGACAGCCGCCGGAAAGCCTTGGCAAGGTACTATCTCGTTTCAGCCACGGGCAGCATGACTCGAATCAATCCACTTTGTTGCAGTCTCCGTTGCCCCCGTCGCACCAGCATCAGCCATCCGGTATCCCGACTCCACAACCCTCCACCTCCCTTTGGTCCGTGTCCTCTCCACCGGCTACAGCGCCAGTTAATTTTGGCAACAACGACGATAGCTGCGACGACTTGACCAGTTTCTTCGAGATGGCAGGAGGACTCTACTTCGATCCCAAGACGGTTCCCCCCGAGGAGGCACCTGCATCCGAGGGCGCTGGTGCAGGGGTGGAAGGGGTTGATGCGTTTCACGCTGAGAATGAGGCGCTAACCCGTGTAATGGCTGGCCTGTTATAGATGGAGGTGGAGGTCTCAGAGTTTGAGTATCGAATTCTTCTTCGTATAGTATTTTAACCCAGGGCGTCCGTGACTTAAGTCGCTTGATCCTAAAAAGGTCAAAGTATCCCTGCCATTGGTGGAACTAGTCTAATGCACGCGAGCCAAATAGTGTGAAGCTAATGCATCCCAATCCCGGGGTGTCTGCCTGAAGAATCCACTCGGGTAATTGCCCAAGCCAAAACGATCAGCAATCCCCGTGACAAGTGTGTTCGATTACCGTAATGGGCAAAACTCCTGGATGAGTGGCACTACGAGCCAATTACTGTTGAATTTATACCCTTGCTCTGCAGAATACCCCAATGATGTAATTTCTCCGTCGCTATATGAGGAGTCCATGCTAATGACTGGCCAAATGACCGTCTAACCGCGTTCCTCGGCCATTTCTTGGCTCAGTGTGGAGGGGTTATTCAATCACGCCGAAGATGCGGTTTACCCTCTCATACGTCATTTATTTCGGACATATAAACTGTTATCTTTCTTAGACGGAACTTTCAGTGGAGTACGCGTGAAACATACATACGATGGACTGTCTCCGCGTCACGACCGGTGGCTTGTACCATGCATTATATGCATGTACTATAGATCGCTCCGTCTCAGCACCAACAACCGGGTCGGACATTACTAAAGGCACCCGGAGACAATACATCGGAGGATTGCGTTCCTCGAATCGATGCATCTGTTGATCTCCGGCGGAGTAAAGCACTTTTCTCATGGAGACTGCGCGCACATACACACAGAGTTAAAGACAACAAACTGGGAGTCTAGTATATATAGTACCATGTATCTCGTAGGAAAATCGACTTTTCAAGCTACACATCTCTCCATCTTCGCTAACCATGTATCTCCAATCCTCTCTTGCATTAGCCCTTCTACGGGCTGCGGTGGTTCATGGTTACGCTAATCCGGGGGCTTGCTCTGGTGCCTGCAACATCCATGACCCTGCTTTGATCCAGAATGGCGATGGAACATACTACCGCTTCTCGACAGGGAATGGCATTTCCTTTGCTTCTGCTTCGTCCATTGAGGGTCCTTGGACAGCTCTTGGATCTGTATTGCCTGATGGATCCTCGATTGATAATTCAGGGAGTAATGACCCTTGGGTACGTATTTCAATTTTTTTTATCTTGCATTATCAGCTTCACAAATTGTATCCTCTTTTCGTTCCATTTTCTTATTTTTTATTTTCTATTTTTCATATTTTCGCTGGTGTCATCCTACGAATGTTGAAATGAACGACCCTTGTCCATCTTCCCGCACTCTTTATCTAGCATCTTACGGCTAACACCTCTTAGGCACCCGACGTGCAAAAGGTGGGTGACCTTTACCACCTCTACTACGCCGTGTCGAGCTTCGGCACCCAAGAATCCGCCATCGGTCTCGCAACCTCCGAGACCATGGAAGAAGGCACCTGGACCGACCAGGGCTCAGTTTTTACATCCACAACTGGTGACCAATACAACGCCATTGACGCCAACCTGCTAGTGGACGGCTCCGTCAACTACCTAACCTTTGGATCCTTCTGGCAGGATATCTTCCAAGTCACACTGAATGGGGACGCCACGTCTTCGACGTCAACGCCGGTTAACGTTGCTTTCGATCCGGCTGATACACATCCAGTTGAGGGTGGTTACCTCTACAAATATGGAGATTATTACTACCTGTTTTACTCATGGGGAACATGCTGTGGATATGATGAAACTAGACCTGCTGAAGGGCAGGAGTATAAGATCAAGGTTTGTCGGTCGAGCACGCCGACTGGGGGCTTTGTGAGTGCCCCTTTTCTCTTACTTTGCAATCGATCGGTTAAGATGGATAGCTAATAATGTAGGTTGATGCGAACGGTGTTGCATGCACGGATGGCGGTGGTACCGTCGTTCTTGAGACCCATGACAATGTCTATGGACCTGGTGGACAGTATGTGACATCACTATCTCCGCTTGAGTTTATGTTTACTAACCTTCATAGGGGTGTATACAACGACCCGACCCTTGGCCCTGTCCTCTACTATCATTACGTCGATACGACTATCGGCTATGCTGACTCCCAGAAGCTATTCGGATGGAACGCCATTGACTTCTCCAGTGGATGGCCTACTGTCTAAGTGCATCATCTGTCCAGGTAGCGAGAAGCATTTTGTATATAATTCAGCTTTCTGTGGAGAATACATTTCAATAACGGCGAGAGAGCCGATTGACCTTCCCTTTGAGAAAACGTTCTTATTTTTTTACTACCCGTCATCCCACTTGACAATTTTCGCTTATCTACATTTTAAAGTTTCAGTATCAGCAATTCTTCAACATTCACCACTCGTCAGTCATACTTATTATACGTCACTGAGCCAAAGAGCTCATGTTTACCTATCGCGCCTCAAGGGATGCCGATTCATTGGATAGGCGGCACAGCAGTCCAAAGATCTTCAGGGATGAAAAGTTCGATCACCTTTTCCGCCCGAGCATGGCTAGTATGAAAGAACTCCTTGTAGATAGTCGTCCTCACGGACAGGTGCCGAGCACACTATTTATAGCGAGTAGCCCGTGCGATCGTCGGATTGACATAGATCTTCGGCGCTGTGACTTAGTGTGTCACAGCTTATCTACAACACGGGACACAAGCGGAACGTCACGATGGTCATGGGTGGCTTATAAGCTCATCCGCTTCTAGTGTATTGGAGAGCGGGAAAGTACCCCTATGTCTCCTATGGTAGGTGGTGATATTCGGGTTGATGATTTGTTGGGCTGCGCAATATGTTGCCGATTATAGATTTAGTTCCTCGAGCCTCGTCAGCAGTCTCCTTAATTCCTTCTTTCTCCTTTCCATGTATATTTTGTTTCCTTACAAAGGTATAGAGCTGTTTTGTCTTACATGCGGTCATATGTGTACTGATAATCGTGCCCCGACGAGCCTTCTTGTTCTAGGTTATCTCCATTTACCTGTACTGATAGTAGAGTATTAGAATCAAATTAGAAACTTCGCTACAGAGATAAGTCCCGGGTACTACTAATAGATTATCGATATCATATGAATGAACTGGCATCTCCCGGGCAGACCTTAGGACTTCCAACAGGCTCGAAGCCAGGGTCATTGGAGTCGTCAGAGTCGTCGAACAGGCCGTTCTCCTGATTAGGAACCTCGCAGAGCGTCTCGAGAAACCGTGGGAACTTGCCCGCGTTTAGGATGCGGTAAGCAGTTGCGGGCTGAATGTGGTCGTTGGGACGCAATGCTATCTGCCAGCGGGCGGCGTCCAGGGAGGATTCTCTACCAAAACCTTTCAAGAGAGCTTATGGAAGGATAGTGGGGGTTGTCTCTTCTCCGGAATCGATACCTTCTTTTCTAACCCCGCGATCGTGGGTGTTTGTGGAGGCTGATGTGTCCTGCTGGGAGCCCCTTCCCGGGCCCCTTGGCACTTCAACATGTGGGGCTCAGAGAAGAGTCATTGCGCGTTGAGCACCTCACCTGGGCGCATAATCTAGCGAAAAAAGTGATAGTGGTAGTGATCTTGGCCTGATGCCTGAGGTGTCATTATTTTGAGCGTTGCTTCTAGGTCACGTGGCCTGGCCAACCGAGCTCTGACCAGTAAAACATACCTCCCGAGTCAAGCTCCTTCTCATATTCCTCTTTATCTCAGAACTCACAGGGCGATGTATAGCTGCATACGCACCGATGAAATGTCCTACATAGGACTGTATGAATCCTAGTTAAGAAATCCCTCGGCAACTTCAGGCTTGGCACTTTTCATTTTGTAGGGTTCAACCCCATAGCTGAACGAAGTTGAACCCCTTTCCTTCCCTTAGGTAACCCTCGCGCCTTATGGCATTTCTATGCTTCAATGCAGAATCCAAATTTATTGCAACCTGGGTAAGTATTTCCACAATAAATTATCTTGACACTTAATTTGCAGAACGGTCTAGCTTGTGGCTGTATACAGCGATGCCGTTGTCGTAAGTATACAATCGCATCAACAAGCAAGATTAATATATATTGATGCGCTTCAAACGTAGAGCAGCTTGAATCTCGGTATTTAGACTCACTTGAGTTAACTCTTAAGGTCCAAAAAAATTCGCTTGATCTCAAAATCACTACTATTGTATATTTATCTGTCCAGCAATATGTTTTAGGATATCTGTCATTGCAATGGCACATGGTTCTTATTAGATGCATGAATCGTGCTTTTTCCGACACCTATCCAGACCGCCACCCTGCAATTACCCTGTCAAACAAATCAGCCGTTATTAGCTCTAGTAGAAAATTCTCATGTTGAGAGCTCTGCTCTACGAGACCTTTATCAAGCGAGCCGGAGTTTGATGCTGCTGGGTGTCGGCCTTCGCCGGTCTTCGGGGACAAGACAGTCACGAGAATTTCTCGGCCGAGGGGGAACTTGATCAAGAACCATGGAAATTGGTATTTAGTATCAACCTTACTCCAACACAACCACGAAATTCATAGAATTGTCTTCAACGACGACCAATTCGATACTACTTTCCTTACCCCACAAATAAACTATCTTGTCAGGATCAAATGCTCAGGATGAAAGACAGTGACTCGCGTCCTCATGCAGGACCCAAAAGCAAAAGCCTTCTAAAGTATACAGCAGGTTGGCGGAGAATCGTCAGCAACTTCAGTCCATCGTGTGTTAAAGTCTACATACCTGCGGCGGCAATTGAATAGTGGCTAACGAGTCGATCCCACAGATGGTTTTCCACGACAATGGGGACAGGCATGGCCGGAATATTGTTCCATCTGATCCCATTCGAGCACACAGCGCTACATTACATAGCTATAGCCCTGTTTGTTCTGAATGCCGTACTGTTCCTCACTGTGCTCGGCATGTCAATTCTCCGCTATACTCTCTACCCTGAAATCTGGAAAGTCATGATACAAGACCCAGTGAACTCGTTATTCCTGGCAACGTGTCCCATGGGATTTGCCACCCTGATCGAATTGTGGGTGTTTATTTGCGTCCCGCAATGGGGAGACTGGGCGAAGACAACGGCCTGGGGATTATGGATTATCGATGCGGTCGCAGCGGCCGCGGTCACGGCGTCCCTTTCATTTATCCTGTAAGTCTTTCCAGTGTTCTGAAGATTGCCTGTTAATATCATGCAGTATATCGCAAAATTACGTCACATCGTTGGAACGAATCACCGCGCTGCAATTGTTGCCGATCGCTGCCACAATCGTCGCGTCCGGGGTTGGGGCCGAGATCGCGGATATCTTGCCTAACGCGCAGCATGCTATGGGAACCGTGATCGTGTCCTATGTGTTGTGGGGCATGTCTACACCAATGGCCATGATGATCCTGGTGATCTATTACCAGCGCTTAGCGGTCCACAAGCTTCCATCAAGGGAAACCATCGTGAGTTGCTTTCTTCCACTAGGGCCTCTTGGCTTTGGGGGATTCAGGTTAGTGCACGCCACAATACGACCTTCAGAAAATAAGTCTGACTCCGAGGTAGTATCCTTTACCTGGGTAAGGTGGCTCGACAGCTCCTCGGTGAATCCAACGCAATCGATCCAATTGTCGGGCACATAGCATACGTTTTTGGTCTCTTGCTGTCTCTGTTGATGTGGTCTTTCGGGGTGATTTGGCTCGTTTTCGCGCTGGCTACCATCTACTACCGATCACCGTTTCCTTTTAACATGGGCTGGTGGGGGTTCACATTTCCGCTTGGAGTATATGCGGCCAATACTATCCTGCTTGGCAAGGAAATGAATTTAATTTTTTTCAAGGTTTGCGGGACGGTAAGTTGCCGTAGATAATCATGGGAGCCCACGGAAAGAAAAGGGGGGCTGACAGTTGATAGATACTCAGCAGCGCGATGATATTATTATGGCTGGTGGTTGCCGCCCGTACCCTGCATGGGGCATGGCATGGGGTTTTATTCCATGCGCCGTGCCTACAAAACTTGAAGGACAAGATCGAATATAGTCAGGATGACGCGACGAATGATGAAGCATAGGCTAAGCGCCCCAGAACCTTGTTCGGGCTAAGACCCTGATTTTGGCCGATTGATTCAAATGGTAAGCAATCATGCCTCTGAGAGCAACTTCTTGTTTTACTCATAGTCTACGGAATTGACACCAATCCTGCAGCTCATCACGTGGTATGCGGGCTATGCCAGGGGTTCACCAATCATATCGGGCATTTGAGGATTAAATTCCGGCTAGTATGCAGTATCCAATCCGCAGCAGATACCGACGCCATTTCCCTTTCAAACCCATCCCGGCAGCCTCGTGTGGACTCCCAACCGGGTACTAATAGGCGAAACGATGCCGCCTCACTTATGTTGTCAGATTGTAACCCACATGACTTTTGCTTGATGATAAGCTCGAGCCGTCTTGCGGCTGAAGTCTTGGTAGTACCTATAGAATCCGGGGTTCCCGCCCCATTGAGCCCATTTCTCCATTACCTCTCGATCCATTGAGCGGCAACCATGGTAGGTACATGCAAAGCACCGTTGTATATAGCTGTTGCTAAATGAAGAAGGCTTCAACAGAGTATGAGTTCCCATTCCTAGAAGAAGTTTACACTCCTGCGGAGCAACCTAAAATTGAGTAAGTATTTGTGGAGTCTTACTCATCACATGATACATAATGACCGCGTAGCTTTGTGTTCGTTCACGGCCTCAATCCTCGCGGACGGGTGGACCATGCCTTCGAAACATGGACGCATCAGAATGGAACCTTCTGGCCGCGGGACTACCTCCCTCAAGATATCCCACAGGCGCGAGTCTTCGTCTATGGCTATAATTCATACGTCACAAACCCTCAAGTGATGTCGAATGCGAGTGTGAAAGATCATGCGAATACGTTGTTGAACTTGCTCGACCTAGAGCGGAGCCCGCAGGTGGTACGTGGTTTGCCTTTACTCAACTTTGAGACAAGGCTGACTCTACACAGAATGCGCGGTCTCCGAAGATCATCTTTATTGGACACAGCTTAGGTGGATTGGTTATAAAACAGGTATGCTTGTCCAGATGGATCACGGCATGGTTTGGAATAGATTTTATCGGATAGTTAGTCGATGACGGACTCTGCGCTAACATTTAGTAAATAGGCTTTATTGAACGCGCAAGAAGACCCTAAGTATACTTCCATCCGCACAGGGACGTACGGTCTTGTCTTCTTCGGTACTCCACATCACGGTACGAAAGGTGTTGAGTTGGGAAAGATTGCGGCCAAGGTTGCCAAGTTCGTGTCCAAGGGCCATGCCAGTAACGATCTCCTCGACTGCCTGGAGCACAACTCCTTATTCACAAGACAGATGAGTAGCCGATTCTGTCACCAGCTGGAAGACTACCGAGTGATCAGTTTCATTGAAGGAAAAGAGGTGCTACTGGGAGGTTCAGGCCCTGCTTCTATTAGTCATGTGAGTACCTAGACCGTCTTTCTTTCACCCCACTATCATTACACTAGGAAGTACAGGCCTAACGGGCGCAGTTGGTGGTAGACGAAGAGTCCGCAATCCTTGGACTCCCTGGGAACCGCGAGACGCGTCTCAAGCTAGATGCGGATCACTCTCAGATGTGCAAGGTCGGCACCCGAGGGGCCATGTACAAACTCATCAAGGGCAATATCAAACAGATTGCCGACCAGCTACTAGTCACAGAACAGGGCTACATTCCCCAGCCGTCTCCATCTCCGCGCGTGGGACCGCCATTGCCACCGCGACATACCAACAGCAGCGCTCCATATCCTCCTCCAAGCATAGCGTCGCAGCCGGCGACAAAGCGAGTCATCGGGACCCTTTACAATCCTTTCGACAATGATCCACGGTCGATTGAAGCGGCCGTGCACAAAAATAACTGGAAGTGGGATGACGCACGGAGGGTGGAGTACACCATCTTCCAGGAGCACCTGCGCACCTTGGGTGCAGACCACCATAGCACTTTGCAGGTCGGCTATAATCTGGCAGAGATCGATCTTGAGTCGGGATATATCGGCAAAGCGGCCGAATGGTGTCAATGGGTGTCCAACAACAGTCAGCGCGTCCTTGACAAGCGTCATCCACTAGCAATGAGAGCGGAAAGCTTGATGGGTGAGATTCTGGTCTCTCAGGGCAAACAACAGGAAGGAGAGTCTGTTTGTGCCAATGTCCTCGCCCGACAGCAGATGGCGATCGGTGAAGATGATATCGACACACTAGAAACGCGCCGTCGACTAGCGAACGCATATAGCTCGGTCGACCGACGAGAGGAGGGCATTGCCACCGCCGAAAAGCGTACGGAGGCCCTCAAGCGATTGCTGGGTGAGAACCATATCAAGACGTATGCCTCGGTGCTTGACACTATCGAACTGATAGTAGCCAAACTTTCAAGCAACAACACCGAGATGGCTATAGCCCGGTTTCACGCGGGCACAGAAGATATAGTCAATGTCGTTCTAGAGGCCTCCCGGGAGCTGAACAACTTACTGGGTCCTCGTCACCCACTTTCTATTCGAAGTCTTCGACTGCTTGGTGCATGCCAAATCTTTGCTTCGGGCGGAATTACAGAGCCATCGGAAACGCTACGACGAGCGCTCGCCACGGCTGAAGAATGCCTCGGTCCTGACAACCCTGAGACTATTCAGATCGTAGTGTACATGGGTCTCATGTATGCGAAACAGAGCAATCCATATAGCTACATGGTCTCCCAGCAAAACCTCGAGCTGGCTTTGCCTTGGTTCCGACGGTATCTGGACTGGGCCCGAAGCAGGGATATTTTGAGCAGTCCCGATCCCCAGGCGGTCTTGGGCATGCTAGCCAATATGTACATGGCCAAGAGGGATTACCAACAGGCACAGAATTATTACGAGCAGCTCGTCAGTGCATGCCAGAAGGGGAACATTCCCGTTTCACCTGACGTTCAGAACATGCTACAACTGTGTCGGATGAACACCCGACTTATGTCGCCTTACAGATCCTCGTCGGGATTCGAATCGCTTCTCTCCTCGTTTAAACGACTATGAATGAATTTCATAATATTCATAATACACAATTTGTTGTATTCATTATCCATGCATAACCAGTAGTATAATACACTTCTTTGCCTCAATCATGACTGTCGTAACGTATTATATCTAGTTCGAGATCTTCGAGGGCACATGTTTACTGTAGGATGTATCGTTAGTTGTACATCTCGTATAAAAGAAGAAAGGGAGGAATTAGCAACACGTACCCAGTAGCACTCTCGAACTTGTTCCTGGCGCTATCGGTGATGCGTTCATTCGTCTGTCGCACCTTCGAGTTATGGGGGTCGACCTTGCCATGGCCGTACTTGGTTTCGAGGGAGTCGAGGCCTGTTTAACCGTTAAATCTATGTATTCCTCATCTTGAAAGACGGGCAAGACTAATACTTACCCTTGTCAACATAGTCCTCATTCTGGGCACCACCAGCACCACCGTGCTTGTGACCACCGCCGAGCTTCGAGGCAAGCTTATCCATTTTGATGTGTGTTGTTGGTCTTTTGTGGTTTGATATGGGGTGCAGGAATATGGATTGTCTTCTCGTAAGAGGATGTCAGAGTGCAAGAGAATGAATGCTATGAGAGATTCGAATTTGAGCATCTCAACTGCCCATATTTATAAGTAAACAAACGTCGGATACAAGCGACGTGATTGATATTAATGATGTCATCTGGGGTAGATCAGTGATGTTTACTAGTTTCTATTCTTGTATCCCTTCTCTCAGGCGAAATCTGAGCGGAAGTTGATTTAGGAAGTGATAGCCGCCAGTTGGGATGGGCATTGGATGAGGTCTACAGGGCTGCGTCGGAGGCTTGATTAAGTTGCGTAATGTGGAACCCTCTCAGACAGGAAATCGGAGTTATATTTAGTGTGGGTTATGATTATGATGGTGGATGATGTTTTCAGGGCTGAATGTTTTGTTGATGATGTCATAATGTGGATAGGGCTGGTTGGCCGAAAAAGGAAATCGATTGTCCCCTCACAAAAACTCCAGTTCGAGAGATATACTAGGCTTAGTAACATTACTGCGAGGCGAGTGAGCCGAATATTCTGTAATTTAAAGGTTGTAATAATCGAGAGCGTATGCAAATAGGAGCCTTGACAATTTGTCCAAATTAGCACCCCTTTTGCGACTGAAGATATATAGAGCGTAGTGACTCTGGAGGAAGTTTCTCTCAATTGGACACAACCATGATCCTTCTCTTTCCATTACAAAGGAGATTAATGTAGTTGACCTCCTTGAACCAGGTATATGTAACTAAATGCATTCATGTTCATATTTGACTAAGATTATTTGCGTACTATGTCTTACCCCTAACATTTCCCGCCTTCCCACGAGTTACAACCACAGGTCCTATAATATCCATCCATAGTGGATGAACAATGCCATGGAAAGCTTCCGGTTGCCCCCGGTCGAACCCGGTACGACCTTCTGTTTTCAGTTTCTTTCTACACCCCTTCCTAGGGTGCTCTTTTCACGCAGTTATTTACAGTTCGCTCGGCACACCAGATCTCAAGCACACCCGTCGAACCATGCCATTCCACAGTAGGTTGTGAGATTACACTGAAGGAGGAAGTCACAAACTTTAGATCAAAAGCTAGATGATAATAACCAAATATACAAGAGAACCTAGAACATCACTTCCAGAACTTGACATCTCTTATCCCAACACAGCGTTAGTGTATTGTATGCCTTGACCATTCCTTATCTCCACACACTCCAATCAGTTTTATGCTTATGTGTGGATACTCCCGAACAATTATCTATGCCCTATGTCCTCGAACACATGGGACAACCCTGACATGTCCTTACTCCAGTGACTATGAGTGGGGTCTATCATCTATACAAGCGTGAATTCACTTTGTACTCCCTTTGACACACTTCAAAAGAGGAAGGGGACGTGCTCACAAAAATAGCATGCCAGGATGTAGTGAATGGATATGACTTGACCTTTTATTCAATGTTTGAAACGACCCAAACAAGCTGGACTGGCAAGAACAAACAAATGTGTTTTTCCTACTTTTTGGTGCACAGCTTGCACATATTGTTTGCCTTGCACGGAAGGCATGCCCGATCGCCTATCGTCGTTCGGTATCCAGGACTACATGAAAGACTGTCCATCTCTCCTGTCGTTAGGTCTTTTGCTGAACCCACAGCATTTTTACGTTGTTTACAATCCTGCCGGCAGATCCGTCTTTTTCAACTTTGGATCTATTCTTGCCCATCACATATGATCAATTTTCTAAAGCTGCTGTCGGATAGCCTGGTTAAATATCTTTGCAGTAGCTACGACCAAATACCGAGCTTCTCACACATGACCATTACACCTCTTTCACAAATAGCAACAACTCAAACAGAAGGTGCGACAGCTATAAATTCGTGACGTCAAACACTAATAGTCTTAGCGATGTGCGACTTGCTCTGTGAACATTATAGAGGCCGAAATGGCTGTGGCCATATGTACGTCTATGGTGTTCAGCGGTGCAGAGCTTCTTTTATGCGTCCTGATCAGGCTCGCTGTGTGGTCCCCAGTGGAAGGCTTCGCGACCTTCCTCGAGTTATCGACGCCCAAGATGATTATAAGGACGGGCTTTGTCGAGTGTGTCTCGGTCAGACCCCTCCCAGCTCTGAGGGGTCCGAATTTGGTTGGGTTATATAAATAGCAAGGCACATTTTGCTAGGATATTATTCACTCGCCTGTTGTCAAACGGGATACCATTTCATGAGTTTGCTTGTGCCCAAGGATGCATCACCATTCCCCTAGTTACTTTATATTTGGGATTGCCAAGGCTGAATTTGTCAATCATGTTTTCTCGGCCTCACCCAGATGTTCCACGTGCTGCAGTCCTTTGGATGTTACCTTTCAGCAATTCAGTAAATGAAAGTACCATAGACAGCGCCGTGATTTGTGCAACCTCTGTACATGGTCTGGATAAATGTGACCCTCAGTGAGCGAATAGGGACCTGCTTATATCCCGCATGACCTTGTCCCTTGCACATATGCAGTCTAACATCCCTTGGTCTATATTTGTTCAAGTGTTGGACGGCCAAACAAAGAAGATAACCCAAGGAGCTGAGTTGATGCAACCCTTTTCATAGCGTCCAGCGAAGTAGCTATAATATGCACGGGTGTTGCGTTCTGGGCCTTGAGATGATTTATCTCCTAGTGTTACCTACGATGATTCTTTTCGGTGTGCCATGGTATCCCTTACATTAGAAGGTGAGTTACAGATGACATGACACAACGCTGGTAGTTCTTCCCCCTCTCACATTGTAGTACGGTAGCATCAATATCTTGTAAGGCTATAAACAGGAAATATATACCAGGTTCGTCCAGGGGGAGAGATATCATCGTGCCCAACTATAGCATGGCAAATCGATATGAATGATCTAAGGAAATCCTCGATCATGAGCCGGAATTAACAACGCGGCTTACCCTAGGAAACACGTCTCTGCGTGACCGATTGGTGACTGCAGCTACAATGTCTTAGCTCAAACCACAACACTGTCCAATCCAACTCAGCCAGCCTCGCGATTCCGGAGTCTCCGAAATAGCTCCCCGTTTTTCATCCACCATCACATATTCATCCTCCTCCTCCTCCGGATCATCGCGGTAATACTTAAATCGGACCGCAGCGAGCGAGACAATCTCCAAGCTAAAGTCTCCTTCCTGTATTCCGAAGAAACTATACGCAGTCAATACCACACACCGCATTTCGGTTATATAGAAGCTACTCACCTGCGCATCATAAAGCTGATCTGCTTCACCCCAGTCAAATCCAACGGCTTCGCATCCTCCTGCTCCTTCCCCCGATACGTAGGCTTAAAATCAGCCCACTTGATAAAAATCCTCTTCTCTCCATGCGCATGGAAATCATACTCCCAGCTCAGGGTACTCTCCTGTCTCCCATCCGGCCGCTTAGGCGCAGTCTCATCTTTAAGCGTGATAGTATACAACTTATCATCCCCGCGAGCAATATGTAATTCCAACCCGTCGTAGCGAGAGAGATCCCAACTCCTATCTTCGCCCGTTGTCTGCTGCGATGCAAATCCTGCTCCGCCGAGTGTGGTGATGTCGAGGTTTCCGTGGAATCGGGCGACGAGAGAAGCGGGGGAACAGCTCATGTGGGAATGCGAGGATCCACCGCGAACGCGGTCGTCAGTGGAAGTCCAGTCGGAGGAGTGCCATGCTCTTTTTTGTCTTGTCAGTGGGCTGTATGGAAGGCGGCTGATGTTCTGGTTGAACTTACCTGGGGCCCCCGAAAAGGGGTAGTCTTGCTACTTTCGAGTCCATTTTGTTAATTTGATGTGATTGTGTTGTGAGTGGGTTTTCGATGAGGAAATGCGGAGTAGCTTCGAGGCTGGTCCTGTGACGTCAGGTGCTCATCCATCGGCGCTAGTCGACATCGGGAATTATCCCGATTGGGGAGGGGTTGAGGTTGAGATGTTTTGCACTGTCATTTATCTTTATAATAACGAAGCTTGTTGAATATCGGAGAGTAAGTAGTCTATTCTGGAAACATTCATAACGCTTTGAAAGGTATATCATTGCAAAAACAGAATCTCGAGTCATATACTGTGCATAGTCGGCTGGGATCCACCAAGTGCGTTACGCTAATGAATCTCTAACGAGTCGATGAACATCCAAGACCCGATTCAGTTGTGGGGTGTTTATACTGAACCTTAGAATTTGGCAAGGTTGGGCGATAGCTACAATAATCCTTAAATGTCTGTCGCTGAATACCGTCCGTGGTATTCCAAAACCTGATTGTCTCATCGCTAGAACCTGATGCCAGTGTCAGTCCACCGCGAGAGAAGGCCACTATCCAACCCTATGTGATTGAATATTGAACGTTCGTTGGCCTGGGGTCCATGTTTCTTCCATACTCCGTCACTGTGGGTAATGCAACAGAGCACTAACTGCATAGTAATTTCTAGCCATTTGCAGAAGTGGCACCACCTGTCATTCTTCTCACCTCGTTGGCCTGGATTCTTGTGCGAACGAACTCTTTATCATGATCGTCAAAGCGCGGCGTGCATACTCAGTTCGTAAAGGAACAAGGATGAAACGTCGTTGTATCCCCTACGCAGAAAAGTTCTCTAGACGATTTTTCTTTTTGCATAATTGTCCTGCATTTGTTCAACTAGGATTGGATTCAAAAGGGAGACAAGCTTTACATTTCTCACTTTCAACGCTCTGGGGACTGTCATGTGAGGTAAGGACTTCAACTCTCATAAGACACCACATGAACAACTGTCGGATTTTGTGAGTCGTGCTTCATTGTATGCGAACCTCATAAAGAATTGCTTTTACAATAGAGCTTGATTGCGTCTACAGGTGCCGGTTAGGTCCGTCCTATATGAGTACGCTTCACGGTGGCCGATCACATCGATTATACGACGGAGCTATGGATGACGACTGTGACAACGGATCGAGGCAGCTTAAGAATTGAATCTTTACACCCGAGCTTTGGAGGAAAAAGGCTCTTGGACTGAACCCGATCTAGGACAATGATCTTCATTCGCCAAGGACAGAGAAGCTCAGTGCGCTAGCATCAAGCGCTTCGTCATCCTCCCCCTCGTCAGAATCCCCCTCCAGGAAGACTTCCACAATCTCTGAATTTTCCTCGGCAGAACTTCTATTGTCGGAGGCCATTCTCCAATGGCTATGTTTTGCTAGACGTGCATTTTTGGCATCTTTTGTTTGCCAAGTGTGATACACCACCTTCTTTAATCGTACTGCATATATCTGCTCCCCCGGCAAGGTACACCGATGTGTGGCACCCCGAGTACGTTCGTGACTGGAAGAAAGCCCGACATTGACGGCAGGTGCAACTGGTAAACCGGCGACATCACCGACGGACGCCGAAATGTCTCCGTTAAGATTTAATTTTCGTTCCAAGTTGTCAGACACTGCAGCGTCAAATATCGTATACAGTCCGATCACGAAATACACCTGATTCCCATACTCAATCTGCTCCTGAAGCCATTTCTGTACCTCTTCCTTCTCGCATAGCTCGTTGAACCACCTGGTCGGTTTGCGCAGGACATAAGTGTTTCCGGTCTGCGCAATTACGTCGAGGTTGGTTTGGCTGGAACGATACGAACTCAAATTGAAGATGCGGGAGAGAAATGCGGCGAATTTGGTCTTATCGGTGGCTTGGATGGTAGCAGCAAGATTATCGCGTTTCTTCACCGTGTAGTCCTTCTCTTGTAAAGGCAAGACACTTTCGAGAGAGTCGAGCTCGATATCCTCGATGTTTGGGATCAGACTGGCAAGCTGTACATCCTCCGGAGAGAAAAAACCATGGCCCAGAATGAGCTGCGACGACGACATGCTGAAGGCGATTCGCTTACAGATCAAGAGACTTGGTGGATGGACGTCTTTGGGCCAATTGTGGCTTGTGGGATGCACAAGCGACGGTGAGAACGGAAATTACTAAAGCCCAATCTATTTGGAAAACGGCGCGTGTGTGGGATGAAAATGTTGAGGGGGTGCTCCACGCGCTATGCTTGTTCTGTTTATCCTGCTCCTGCGCCGCAATTCTAAAGGGATCCATCCACCAACCAAATGACTCCTGATACTCGAATCCCTGCTTAGGCTGCCTACACGTGCGTCTTTGAAGTCACATCACATCGTTTTCTTCACGATGCGTTTTCATTTCTTTCTCTCAGCATGTGCCGTATCGCAATGGAGTACGGTGAACGCGGCAATTCGCCTTTGGCGTTGGTTTTGGCGAGTCAAGGGCGGAACCTATTACAAGAATACTACGAAGGTGGGGATCCAGCCTGCCTCGACGAATCGATCGATTGTGCACGACAGGCGTTGGACAATTCAACTCTCCCAGAACGTGCAATCTATCTTAATGACCTAGGCTGTCGCCTTCGCGAACGATACGACGCAACCGAAGAGATACATGATATTTCAGAAGCGATTGATCTATTAGAGGATGCATCCCAGGCCATCCACGACCGTACAAAGCGCGTATTGATCCTTAATAACCTTGCCACGTTCCTAGGCGACCGCTTTGAGATACGCGAAGATGTACGTGATTTAGAGCGAGCCATTGCGGTCGGGCAGGACGCACTGAGCGCGAGTAGCTCAAGCCAAGGATTACAGGCCATGTGCCTAAACACTTTGAGCCTGGTTCATGGCTATCGTTATAGAAAGCTAGCCTCCCTGGACGATTTACAGACTGCGACGCAGATGGGGCAACGGGCCCTGGATCTCACACCCGCAGGCCACCCTGACAGAATGATGTATTTGGGAAACTTGGGTGTTTGCTACGAGCGCCAATTTGATAGATTGCAACGTCCAGCCGATATTGAAAGGGCTATAGATTGCGCAACGGAAACAGTCGCCTTAAGTGACAATGCAATGGACAGTGTGCCCTATCTCACGAATCTCAGCAATTCGCTCGCAAGTCGATTCCTGCTTACGGCGGATCCTCAGGATTTGGAAAATGCGATAGTTCACGCGAAAGAAGCTATACAATTGACTCCACCGGAATATCCAAAATACTCTGAATTGCTCCACAACCTCAGCCTTCATCTTGGGGACCGCTTCCGGCGATATGGAGACGTGGCCGATCTAGATGAGGCTATCAAGTTCCAAGAGGATGCCATTGCCGCCGGTGACTTAGATAACCCTAGGTTGGTCACGTATCAGGACCAACTTGGTGTCCTTTTGTGTCTCAGATATGATCGCAATGACGACGTAAGCATCCTAGAGAATGCAATTGAGCTGGCACAAGATGTCTTGCACTCCACCGGCAATGAAACTGTTCCCGACCAGGCACAGTATCTGTCACATATGGCCGCATGCATGGGTCGCCGGTTCGAGCGAACGGGGAATGTAGCTGATCTGGAACGAGCCATTCATCTCGAAGAACAGGCCATAGAAATTATTCCACACGACGATCCACACAGAATGGAACTCCTCTTGGATCTGAGTGATGATTACCATAACAGGTCTGTAAAGCTAGGCTCAACGGAAGATCGCAAAAAGGCGATCGAAACGATGCAGATGGCTCTAATTGCTGGCGTATCCTATCACTCGCATCGATCAAGCCAACTATGTAGAATCAGCCAGCGGTTTAAAGATCGATATGAAAGTACAAGAGACGAAGCTGATATCACAGAATCGATGAAACTGGCTCGCAAAGCGGTTGAACTTGTTCCTCCAGATCACCCCAGACGCCCATACTACCTCCATTGCTTGAGCCTTACACTAGAAACACGTTTTCTAGTTCTCGGGTCATTGCCAGATCTAGAAACCTCTATACAAAAGAGTGAAGAAGCACTTGCTGCGAACCCCCATAATCGGCATGACTACCTCTACGCCTTGAGTATTCAGTTGACATGTCGATACGAACAGCTTGGTGCTCTAGTCGACCTACAAGAAGCTATTCGTTTCATGCAGGATTGTATAAAGGGTGTTCCATCAAATTATGCACATCGTATTGTGTGCTTGAAAGCCCTAAGCGACCAGCTTGGCTCTCTTTACGTGAGGAACCACAATCTGGAAACCTTGAATGAGGCGGTAGACGCCGCAAATAAAGCAGCGGCGCTTGTTCCCAAAGACGACATGATGCGTCCAAGCATCCTCAACAGTCTTCATTTGCTTCTCGTATCTCGCTCTAAGGCAACCAATACGCCAGCTGACCTAGTAGCGGCAATTAAAGTTCAACGCGAGGCCCTCGATGCTCCCGATACCCTTAGCGACCGAACCATTCTGCTTCATAACCTCAGCCAGACCTTAGCTTACACCCAGAAAGAAAGTGAACAATCTGTACCAAGAGAGGCCGTCGAACTAAGTTGGGAAACTGTCAATACAGCTGTAAAATCCCACCCGAATCGAGCAATGTACCTGAATACATTTGGTACGTTCTTAAAGGAGGGCTACGGGCACTCCAGGAAATTGATTCATGAGAACCAAAAACCACAAGATTTGTTCCAAGAAGGCCTCCGTAGTGCCAACTCTCCCCCTCTTGATCGTATCAAAGCTGGGCAGAACGCCTTTGACTGCTATATCGCAGACGGGCAGTGGGCCAACGCTGTTCTAGTGGCGACGGAAGTTGTGAGGCTTTTCCCTCTCTTGGTGCCACGGTGGCTGAGCCGAGATGACCAGCAATATCTGCTGAAAAATATATCCCATTTCACATCTCGCGCCGCATCTGTTGTACTTCAGGCAAATGGGTCTCCTGCAGAGGCTATTAATGTACTGGAAGCAGGGAGAGGAGTGATAGCTCGCTTCACAACAGATCTCAAGACTGACATATCGAAACTCGAGAAATTGCATCCCGCATTGCATGCCGAGTATATCGGGCTTCGTCGGCAAATCTTACTTCCCCCTTCGCCAATACTCTCATGGGAAGCGGAGCCCACCAAGGCTACTATAATAACGAGACGCCACAGAGACCAAGAATCACGCACTTCCCAAATTATCACTACCGGACGTCAAAGGGCAGAGATCCTACGGAAGCTCGAAGAGATTGAGAAGAATGTCCGTGAGCTTCCGGAGTTTGAGCAGTTTATGAAGCCTCTTTCGCCGGCAGACCACATGTCACTTGCCAGGCTTGGGCCGATCATAGCATTTAATGTTACAGAGCTACGGAGTGATGCGATCATTGTGACTGAAAGTGGTATCGACTGTATTCGCCTTGAGCGGCTTCAATTCCAGGATTTGAAAGCCAACGTGAACAAAGTAGTTGGGGAGAACCAGCTCTCTAAGGGCCCGCCCAGTGAAAGACCCCGGCGAAATGAAGAGCTCCAGCGCATATTGAACTGGCTGTGGGAGACCGCCTTACACCCAGTACTTACTAAACTGCGCCTGTATAGCAACGCACCACCGGGTCCGCTATCGCGTGTCTGGTGGGTTGCAAGCGGCTACATGGGTCTACTTCCGCTACACGCAGCTGGAGATGGTAATACCTCTACGATGGACTACGTCATCTCAAGTTATACTCCTACACTTCAGGTGCTGAAGTTCTCCCGGGAAAGAGATAGCTTGCTAAATTGTGATCCCGAGCTAAGGATGCTTCTCATTACTGCACCAGACAAACCCGGGCGTGGAGGTCTAGACACAGAGACCGAAATAAAATCGATTCAGAAGAGTTTCAGGCGTAACATATCCTATACGCTGCTCAATAACCCGTCGAACGAAGATGTTTTGCGGGAGCTGTCCGAACACCACCTGATTCATTTTTCATGCCATGGTTATTCGAATGCGACTGACCCGTCAGAGAGCGCTCTTGAGATTGCTTACGCAGCGGGATCCAGATCAGGCTCGCTACTCACCGTGAGGGATATAGCTACTATTGACCATGCCAAAGCTCAAATTGCATATCTTTCTGCATGTTCCACGGCCGAAAATTCATCCGATGAGCTCCTAGACGAGGTTATACATATTGCTGGTGCTTTCCAGCTTATTGGGTTCCCCCATGTTTTGGGGACGCTTTGGGAGGTTAGCGATAGAGCTGCTGTTGAAGTGAGTAGGCTATTTTACGAGGCACTCAGCGACCAGGTAAGCAGTGGCAGCCCTTCTCATGGAAACATCGCAAGCACCCTGCATGAGGCTCTACGGACATACAGGAAAAGCAAAAAGGCGAGGGAGAGAGATGTTTTGTCTTGGGCCCCGTTCATATATATGGGCGCATGATTTATAAATAGTTTCATTGCAGTATCTTTCACCAGATAGCCTATTCTTCCTAGCATCTTCATTCAGTAACGTCGATGTGCAAATACCGAGCGAGGTGGATATAGTCCTAACGCGTAATGTGCGGTTCTCTTGACCAAGTACTACGCCAAGTGGCACATATTTAAATTTTACATATATGTAAATTTCTGGATACAATCTACCAGTCTCTAGAAATTCTCTAGAGTTTAGAAGTATAATTAGAAATTTAACATTTCGCTAGTATTCCAGATCTACCGAGCAAACCTAACCTGACCCAACCTGTGAGGGTTCCCTGGAAAATGGAGATACAGCACCCGCGCAATGGTCTTCTCTTCCAAATAACATATTGCGATAAGGATTATCTTATCACCCTTGGTATTCGAGCTATTCTACCTGGCAGGGCGTACGGGAAACCGTTATTAATCTTTAGCGGTGGAACGGGCCTTTGGCCGAAGTTGACCAGCCGCCGCCTCATAGGCAATTTCCAATAGGCACCCATCCTAAGCTGATTGGTGAGATCGCCATGGGACATGAAGGCGAGTGATCACAATACCGTTGAAACGGGCGTCTTATAGCCAAGAGTGCTTTCATACCCAACGCTTTCCACGCTTTCCAAAGAGAGACAGACATCCGTTTGGTATCGCATATCAGCCTACACGCGTAGTAAAATACTTGTGCGTGAGAGCCACTGTCTCTTGCCCAGCATAGTCCTACAACCAGAAGGGCTACTTCTGCTATGTGAGCGGGCTGGGTAGTCTATTTTAATCTCAAATAGTATCAATATCATATCTATCACAAGCCGCAGGATCTCGCAAAACTCGCTCACCGAAGGCTAACGATGACGTCCATGAGTTTTATGGCCTACCCTCTAATGGAGTGGCAGTACCATTCCACTTTGTTCTCTCCCAACTCCAATTCGTTGATAGATGGGCCGCGTTGGTCCTTTGTCCAGCCTTGCGCCCATCTTCAGCTAGCCATTCCCCCACCTTCTAGGGAGCATACATTCAATCCTGTTTTCATTGGCTGAAACTTAGTGAAGCGTACCAATACCCAATGCAAGGCTGTGAAAATCGAGTACTCTCTGGAAAATGAGAGAAACTTCCATACGGCGCAAGGCTACATCGCCCCATGTCGCGTTCACATCCGACAAGTCTTCATTTCTTTCTTAGGGTCCGCTCTCATATATTTAGGTTCGGGCGAGTCCCGCAGTAGGGTCGACTCCCCGCTTTCTGTGTCCACAAAAAGCACTTAAAAACATGGAGGACCAGTATGACTTCTCTCGATTCCCAGGCTTCCAACCTAACCCATCAGCCTCGGCAACTAGTGAATTCGCTCGTCTAGCACGTCATATGAATTGGAGTCCACGCTCGAAGACCTACAAACGCGAGCGTTCCAATTTCATGGGATCCGAGTTCGGTCTCCACTTTGGTACTGAAAGCAAACTTCAGAACTGGCAAGCTCTGTGTCGAGAGCTACAATTAGATATACCAATGACTTCTATCACCCAATGTCGGAAGGTTAGATACAATGACACTATTCAATGTCATGCTGGGATAGTTGTACTGACCGCATTAGGCGCTTGCGCGAGTTCATGTGAATCTGGTGGACTTGATCGATTCGCGCCGCACCGGCACAATGATCCAAAAATTCTCGAGTTTAACGGCATTGAGGGTATATACCATGGACTCAGGGAAGGTGTTTCCTAAGAATGCTGCCAAGAAAGATGGATTCTTGAAAGATTTGCTCCGAAGGATTTGGTGAATTCGTTTGCTTTTCTCTCTGTCCGTATCAGTGGATACCCTAAGAGTGACTCGCTATATTGTGGCAGATCTTTATACACCGGGTCGAGATATCAGGGTGCATCTCAATCCACATGACGTGCTAGACAAACTAAGGTACTAGTTCTAGTCAACGGATACGGTTGGAGGCCTACTTTGCTTTTCACGGCGTAGGGAGTACAGATAGTAGTAGTAGTAGTAGTAGTAGTATTCATACACGCTGGTCCCTCGCCGAAAGTGATATGAAGGTTACGACAACTGTATGTATCCGCGCATGTATAAATAGAGTGTCCCACTTCCCGCCAACCACCTTGGAGCCTTGCCACAATCAATTAATATCGGAAAACAGGAAGGCTACTTTTCAGTACTGTTCGGCTCAGCCATAGCACCTACATTAGTTTGGTTTATAAACCGAGTTTTGCCTCTATGTCCATTAAACGGTCTCCCATCACCCACTAAGCTGTACCCTTTCCCGCATTACTGTTTGTCGACCCTTGACTTCCAGGTGATATCGTACCTGATGAAATCAAAGATATATGTATGCAATATAAAAACACTCCAGAGAGATAGAAACTGAAGGATGATATTGCATAGAAAAGCATACAGCTAACTTTTGTGTCGAAGATCGATGAACAATCAATGAAATGAAACGAGCTCATCCAAATCACTGCCGATTTTCATGAATAATGGAAGTTTCGTAACCACAGTTCTTAGGATTTCTACGTGCGAATCTAGTACATTCTGAAAGGCTAGCCAGGGAGCTATTCCTACCAAATCAAAAGAATTGGATTATACAAGACACCGCTTGGCGTTACAATTTGTATACTAAAGACTAGCATCACTAGAGAAGGCCTAGGCTTAGACAAGCACCGTCAAGACACACCTAGGCTTATACAACATTGTGGTCAACCATACTCTGCACCGCATCCCTAACACTCTTCTCCAAATCAATATATTTCCACTGTCCCTCATCCGTCCCCTTCGACAAGACATCTAAGCTAACCCGCATATCCCATCCCGTCGGATGCACACCGTCCGGTAGAACCTGCTCAGGCTTACCCTCCGGGACCTTTTCCCTCAGTGCTGGAAAATGCTTTCGAATGATATTCACGACCAGCTGAGGCGTAATTAAGCCGGAGATGAGCAGGATCCGCCGGCCGCCAGCAGCAGGGTTAGTCAAGGCGTCAACGTGGCTTCTTGCGACATCGCGAACATCGACCTGATGCTTGTTAGCTCTCATACTAAATCATTCTGGATACATGGAGTAGAACGCACAAAGTGATAAAATGGAAACCGCACATCCTCGACTTTCGGGTTAGTCCCATCAATAAAGCTCGCGATCGCGAAATGATTGGTCTCGTTAATTGACCCTGGGCCGGAAATTGGATGAATCATAGGACCCGTGATAATGTCTGGATTGATCACGGCCAGATCGAATGCGGGTGTGTTGGTCTTCATGAACTTCCACGCCGCATCTTCGGCTTGGGTTTTGGAGACGTTATAGCCTAGAACGGTGTCCTGTCGCTCGATGGCTTGTTTCGCGGTGACCTAAATTACATGAGTCGGTGGCCTTAAGTTAAAAGAAAACAAGCCTGACATACTGGGTTCCAATCCTCCTCAGTGTAAGGGCGTCCTTCGCGACTCATATCCTCGAAGGAGTTCAGGACGGAAACTGCACTCCCTAGCAGGACAAATCGTTTGAGTGATGTTCCTCCGTGGTGGTGGGCACTCTCGAGTATTTGCGTCGTCCTGTAATGATAATTACTCTCCTTGCCTCCAATATGAGGAAGTAGAATGGCAATCTCTTACCCCATCACGGCAGGCTCGATCATCTCCTTCTGGATATCCTTGACATTGAAGTTCAGGGGAGATGCTGTGTGGATAATATAGGTGAAGGGCACTTTTACATCTTCGAACAGGGCATTGAATGGTCCCTGGGAGGTGAAATCCGACACGATCGCAAAGTTGATCTTGCCCTTCCACGAGGGGTGGGTTTTGATGATATCGTCCGCCTTATTCTGGGAGCGCACGGTGGCAGTTACAGCGTATCCACGCTATCTCAGTTAACGTTAACTTGTCTAATCTATACATGAACTAGGGCGAAACCGTACCTCAAGCAAAATAGCGAGGATATGGGAGGCGACGAATCCGTTTGCGCCCGTCAGTAACACATGTTCACCACTTCCTAGGTGTGACATATTGGGCATAGGTATGAGAAACCAGAATTCTGTGGCGACTAGTGTATGGCTTTCTTGGTGAAGAATTTACAAACTTCCAAGTATGTGTGGTTGAATGGAACATTCCTTACCTACCTTTCTTCCTCTATAACTAGCGGTGCCTAGAGAATGAATTTATGCGCGGTTTAAGGTTATAAGGTTAAATCCCGCCAAATCCCGCGCACTGAATGCTGACGTAGTCCGAGTGATCTCATAACGTGGCAGAGTTTTGGTAACCACTCACATCGTATAAGAACAGAGTACGCGGGTTATGCCCTAGGGCGTAGGGCGTGATATTTGAAAGCCAGACACCTCAGTATCTACTACAGTGTCTGACTATAAAACTACCAATTAGGATCTTCATTTTACCGGTTATTGTTGGTCAGATGTAGCATTCTCTGTAGCTCATGGATATACTGGTTCGAGTTGGTTATCGTTACGTGGGACTACGCTAACATTTAGGATGCTCAGGACAACACATTGCATAAGCTGAACAAGAGTGCACCACACAGACAGTTATATCAATCGAGATACCATGCGCATGAGGGCCTAATAATCCATACAAGATTAACAAGGTCCATATATACTCACAGAACCCAAGTTCTCTCCGAACTTCAACTATGAAGGCAAGTGCAAGCACCCGGAAACTTGCGTGTAGCTCCTCTTATCCATTAGTACAACATCGCTGTCCCAATTGCCGTGGTCTAATTACTGTTATAAGAATTTTAAGACAAATGCGAGGAAGAGAAAGGAAAGGACAAATACAGAGAGAGACAGAGGGAGGAGCAGAGTATAAAAATTCGAGTGGCCTTTTCCCACAGCCTTTGATCGATGCGACTTCCACCGCACAATTAAGCCCAGACTCTCGTTAGTACCCCGTGATTGACATTCGACATTGTGGTGTAGGAACCTGTATTGAGATATATACAGCAACAAATCCAGCCACCACAGCAATGTAACCAAATCAACTGCATAAAGTGGAGATTTAAATGGAGATAGCATTGGAAGAATGTCTATAAAATCAGCATTAGCGAGTTTAAACTGCGCACAATATGTGCAGGCAAAAGAAACAATGGAACGGCAAAGAATAGCCTTCAATTAAAGTCTTTTTAAATCATGTACATACCATCATGGCTCATAGATGAGAGCTCTCATCACGCCCCTCTCATGAAAACATCCAATTGATTTATTTGTTTTATAATGAACTATGGTTGCCGGCCAGTAGGCGGGTAGTATGGCCACCAAGGCGAATAGCTACCTCTATAGCCGTTATAGTAGTTAACGTATGGCCCAGGAGGCGCCGTGGGATTTGCAGGAGCCATCGTGGGATGAGCATGAGGCACAGCGGGATTAGGAGGATGCACAGCGAGATGAGGAGGAATCGGCATCATTGCTTGGGCAGACCTTAGACCAACGTTTACCAATTGGCCCAATACTTCATCTAGGTTATGGTCGTGGTCCCGGTTCCCATCCCTCTCAAAGCCTTCATGCGCTTTGCAATCAATGCAAACTCGAAGATACCTTCCAGGGCATAATTTAGCGTGTCTCCCACGCACTTGACCGCTGGTGAATCGGGAGTAATGGAGGAGTTGGAGACAGCGGCTGCAGGCGAAGTACTCTTGGTATCTGTAGAAGTCAGCCTTATTGCGATAGGAAAACGTACACTCGTTGCATCAACGAGTGCTTACCCGAGCCATGTTTCCTTATCACAAAGATACTGTCTTCTCTGTTGTGGTGTGGAGGGAGGTTGTATGGAAATTAAGGATCGAAGGTATTTGTTTGTCTGCGAAAGTGATAATCTGGAGGGATAGTCAAGCTTGTCGATGATTATCAGTTGCAACTCTGTCGGTAGATCAAGGAGTGGAGAGGCTGGTAATTCTGCCATCACGCGAGAAGAGAATGTTCACAAGGACAACGATTCCCAGGAGGTTGTGTCGGGTTAAATACTTAAGAATACCGAGAACTATAACGAAAATCCGGTAATCGTGACCTAAGGTGGCAATGCCAGATGTCAGTGTTGCCTGTTGATATTCGCCTATATAAACGTAGTGATAATATCATACCCTACTTCCAAGAGTTTTGAGAGGCAAAGTATTGATGAGGCGGATTAATCGGTGGAGGGCAGTGACTCGAGAGTAAAGCCTTGTGAGGGAAATGGCCATGCTCGTTCTTTCCTTTGGTACGTGAACGATGCATGACCATTTGATGATTAGACAATGACCCGCTTATTTCTCCTGATATTTCAAACCTCAGTCTTTGACAGCGTCTGAAAGAGCCTGCTGCTGTTTCACTTTAATTCTTCCATTTTAAACGACCATAATCCGCTACAGGCTGCGATGATGTGTCTGTATAACTCCCTCTCCAGTGAACAGGGATCACTGAGTCGAAAATTAGGGAACTGTTAAAAGACACGAAAAGGCCTAACTCTCTATAGGACGAATCAAACTTTCTAAATAATATTGCCAGCCCCAACAAGATATGAATTGAAATCACCCCGAGACTAATAAACGCCTTGGTTACATGACGGTCCTAGTCCGTTTCACGCGTAAGGGCTTCCTGGAGGTCCGTAAAGACGCCAATGTTTCTCCATCCATTGTCTACAATCGGCACCAGCTAGCGACCCGTCCATACTGAAGCAATACCGGATAGGCCTGCGTGTTTCGTGTCCGTTTCTCGTTATGGAATTAGGTAAGTCGGGGCCGCTAATACTAGGAAGATGTGGCTGCCCTAGGCCATCGAAGTAGAGCAATTTATCTTCCCAAAAATCATCAAAAAGGAGATACTGCAGCTTTCTCATGTTTAATGATAGATATTCGAAGATTGATTGAAAAATACCCGAGTCGAGGCGTATCTGTTCATAGTCAGGCTGCGGAGGTCTCGGCGCCGGAGGAAATAGTGCAGCTTCTCCTCAGAAGTGTGGACTCCTCTTCAACACTTTCGCGATCTCAGCACATGCCAAACTGCAGCGGTCAATACTACTAAATATGTCCAATGATTTCACATGTAATTTGCTCCTACCAAGTGCTACCGTACTGACACGAAAGAGCTTCGCTGCAGCCTCCCAGGTGCTCTTCCAGGGTGCCCCGGCATTTTCCTCTCTTTCAAATGTGAGAGTAAGGGATTCCAGAAGGCCATGTCCAGAGTTGACGCGCAGGTTTGTCAAAGCCCATTGTAGAAGGACTACGGCTCGTTCTTCAGCTATAGTCTGATCATCGCCAGCTGGCACATCCACCACCGTCAAGTGCTGGAGGTGACATCCCAGCCATTCCTTTTGTGTCACGGCGACAAAGGCCTGGAGATTTTCCTCTGTCAACTGTATCTTCTTTCGATAAAAGTTATATCTAAACGTAACTAGGGATGTTTTGTTGGCTACCACTCATGAAGTTAGTCGAAGATTGTACCTGGCATGTAAGTCAAGAAAAGATACTAAGTCCTCCATTAACTCCAACTCCACTGGGAGAGTAACAAGCGTTGCATAGTCCATAATTGCGCCACGTCTTGTATATCGCTGACCATGCATTTATAAGTCTTTGTTGGGATAACGCGATGCTCGAACACAGAAGAACCGTTGACATTTAGGAGAGAGAGGATAAAGAAGGGAGGGTAGAAGGACATTCTCACAGAGGCGAACCAATTATCTTCACCGAGTGCCTGAAAACAAGACACCACACATGATGGCGCCACTATGAGTGTCTTTCGTGCGTCTCTGTGCTGGGTTATGCAGAACTTTGTAGATCATGATTCAAGCACTAGGACGGGCAGTTTGACGAGCCAGCTGGACATCCATGGATTGCAATGCTATAAGACCTGTTTGCTTGCCTATATAGGATATTTGCAATCTGTATTGAACAGATGCAAGTCTCATTTTTATTTTTCTCTATCGAAAACTTGGTCTCGTTGCTGTATACCAGAAGGAGCCATTAGTCCTGCAGCTCAGAGGTATTAATACGGGCACAGCGTCCTACTTACAACAGCGATGCGCATCATATCCCCGGTGTCTCCCGAGGTGAGATACTTTGGAATAGCTCTGCAACCTCGTTGCCATCGAGTAAATGAAGTTGTTCGATTTGATACGATTTAGTCGGTAAGCATAGATCTTAAGTGACGGAGTACAGGTTGCAGATAGGCCTCATTTGGGTGTTGTGAGAGGCGGTTTTGGTTATGGTTCACAAAATAGGATACTCTATAACTATCGCGGAGTGGTCATGCCTTTTAGTGCTTAATCTGTTCCTTTCAGTTTTTTCTTTGTTTTCCTTTTCATACTACGGTTTCATTAGTATCTCCACTCTTGAAATTAGACGACCTAGCGTACTGCAGTCCCTCATGTCTTTCCACCCAGAGAACCCTGTGACTCCAAGGTAGATATTATCAGTACGGCAGTCATAGGCGTAGTATGGGCTCCCCGTGTGGCTAACATTTTAGAAAAGGAGATTTATTCTTTAGGAAGAAGTTCAATACGAGTACGATTAGGGCATTTAAGTGGATACTTGTCTTACCAGCCCTACCCAGGCACTAAACACATTTGGACCCAGCAACTTCTCAATAGCGTCATACTATTGGGTTTGTCGTCTCTAAGCAATAGTAAGATTGCAGCTCAGCCTACATTGTCATGATTACAGTACATGAAGCAAAATAATCCCTCCGCGGATGGCCCCCACGCTAAAGAATTTATCGAGAAGGTCGAAATGAACCAACCCTAGACAAGGGCGGCTTAGTGTAATAATACTCTCCTTCTAACAACAAAACTTGTGGGTGATGTCAGTTATGGACAATTTCTCCACGGGTCTCTGATTGTCAAACACGCTATGACATTACAGTACAAAGAAATACTATGTCAGAGAGGAGGTCCTATTTTTGCGGCGGGTTTAGCGGCCCAAATGGGAAGCCTGATGGGTTTGCTAAGACGCTATTGGGACGCTAGCCCTACGAATGTCGGTCTGTCTCTTGTCAGCTACATAGGGGCTTGGCTTGGCCTAAAGGCAGCTCTGATTTGCCGGCGTGATCCTTGAGGCATGTTTCGGGTCGTCCTTTTGTTTGATTAAAGATGCAAGGGGCTTGGGGAAAAGCCATAAGAATGATTTTAATGGTTGGACTGCAGTGAAGCGGCAGGAAGGAAGGGGCCCATCAGGAGGCACAGAAAAATAAAACAATATCAATCAAGAAATATTAAATAAAATTGCCGAGAAACATTGCAGAAATTTCGTGAAGCATCAGTGGAATGTTTATTGACGGCCGCCTAAAGCCAGTCGGATGATGGAACATCAGTTACATAAACATAAATATTATGTATACATAAAGCAAACAAACAAAGCATAAATGATGTGCAGGGTCTTTTTTTGGTGCAGACGTCATGATCGGATACGTCACATGACCGGCAAAGACCTTCGAGTCATTTCTTCGAGCCAGTCCTCTTTCAAAGAACAACTTCTCAGCCACTTCGCAAATCTGGATGTCAACGGTTGCCAAGAACCAGGAAATGAGAGACTAGGGCCTTTATGATGCTGCCTAAATGAACAAGTGGCAGTGCGACAAGGCACAGTCAGCTCGAACAGCGACCATGGTGGATGACCCTGCGCTTAAGGTGACATTCCGAGAGGGAACACAACGAGGAAGAACCATTAAAAAGTGCTGCCTAATCAGCCCTATTCGACTGCCGGGTTCCGAAGAGGAAGGTGATTGGCAGGGGATGCTCCACTAGAATTGCTAGAATGGAGACGTTCAATTCCACTGCCTTCCGGTTGGTCCACGCCCAAATGTGGTACAATCCAAAGAATGGGGCCTCATGGCTGAACCGCCGTCAATATATTACTTCACGGCGGCATCCTTCTTTGCTGCCCCTTTGGACGCCATTCTCCGTCTTTTCCTCCATTTCCCATCCGTCTCTGCCACCATGAAGGTCGCCCTGCTCACCTTAGCGGCGGGCCTGGCCAATGCCGCCTCGCTCGCCGTCACTCCACGGGCTTTCCCCAACGCCCCTAATGAATATGCTCCCGCCAATGTTTCCTGTCCGTCGACTCGCCCCAGTATCCGCAGTGCCGCCGCCCTGTCTACCAATGAGAAGGATTGGCTGCAAGTGCGTCGGAATGAGACCCTTCAACCCATGAAGGATTTGCTCGGTCGGCTCAATCTGACCTCCTTTGATGCTTCTGGGTACATTGACCGTCATAAAAACAATGCATCGAACATTCCAAACGTGGCCATTGCCGTTTCGGGTGGTGGTTACCGCGCTTTAACCAATGGCGCGGGTGCTATCAAGGCGTTTGACAGCCGTACCTCCAACTCCACAGCCCGTGGACAACTCGGAGGCCTTCTGCAGTCGTCTACTTATCTATCGGGCCTGAGTGGTGGTGGATGGCTCGTAGGCTCTGTATACATCAACAACTTCACCACGATCAGTGACCTGCAGGCCAGCGAGAAGGTCTGGGACTTCAAGAACTCTATTCTTGAAGGCCCTGATGTTAAACACTTCCAATTGATTAACACTGCCGCCTACTGGAAGGACCTGTACGATGCTGTGAAGGATAAGAGGGAGGCTGGGTTCAACACTTCGTTGACCGACTACTGGGGCCGCGCTCTCTCCTATCAGTTTATCAACGCTACCACCGACGATGGCGGTTCCAATTATACCTGGTCGTCGATCGCCCTGACCGACGACTTCAAGAAGGGTAAGATGCCCATGCCCATCCTCGTTGCCGATGGACGTAACCCGGGCGAAATACTTATTGGAAGCAACTCGACCGTGTATGAATTCAACCCATGGGAATTTGGCTCCTTTGATCCGTCTGTATACGGCTTTGCGCCATTGGAGTATGTCGGATCAAACTTCGAGAACGGTGAGCTCCCCAAGGGGGAATCGTGCGTGCGCGGCTTTGACAATGCGGGTTTTGTCATGGGTACCAGCTCGTCCCTGTTCAACCAGTTTATCCTGCGTCTGAATGGCACCGATATTCCTAATTTCCTCAAGGAGGCTATTGCCGATGTCCTGGAGCACCTAGGCGAAAAGGACGAGGACATTGCCGTCTATGCACCCAACCCCTTCTACAAATATCGCAACTCAACGGCAGCCTATTCGTCGACCCCGGAGTTGGACGTGGTCGATGGTGGTGAAGATGGACAGAACATACCCCTGCACCCCTTGATTCAGCCCAGCCGCAATGTGGACGTGATCTTTGCCGTGGATTCGTCCGCCGATACAGACTATAGCTGGCCCAACGGGTCCTCTCTGATCTACACCTATGAACGTAGCTTGAACACCACTGGTATCGCCAACGGGACCTCCTTCCCTGCGGTGCCCGATGTGAACACGTTCCTCAACCTCGGCTTGAACAAACGCCCGACCTTCTTTGGATGCAATTCGTCCAACACTAGCACCCCGACCCCGTTGATTGTCTACCTGCCCAATGCCCCTTACACCGCCGAGTCCAACACCTCGACTTTCCAGCTGGCGTATAAGGACCAGCAACGCGATGATATCATCTTGAATGGCTACAACGTCGTTACTCAGGGCAATGCCAGTACAGACGCGAACTGGCCATCGTGCGTTGGGTGCGCCATCCTCCAACGGTCCACTGAACGTACGAACACGAAGCTTCCTGATATCTGCAATACCTGCTTCCAGAATTACTGCTGGGACGGAAAGACCAACACCACCACTCCGTCGGCCTATGAACCGGAGATTCTGATGGAGGCGTCGACTTCCGGAGCCTCGAAGGATCAGCTGAACCGCACAGCTGCGGTCATCGCGTTCGCGGTCATGTTCTTTATGACGATCTAGGTGCAGGTACCTTTTCCTGGGATACGTTAGGTCCTGGCGTAGTATGCCTCATGAATACTTCGACTGATTCATTATCTACTATTGCAAAATTCTGAATATTCCCCGATTGCGTTGGTTGTGTTTTTATAGCGCGTTTCAAAATTGAGTGTACCTTAAATGCATATTTTGGCGATTACTGTGTCGTACATCTCAGGATAGACCTAAAGTTGGTTCATTATCTGATCTAACATTTTACATCTTTTTCTTCCTAGTTCATCTACTATCAGGTAATGTAATTTAGCCGTCACCTCATCCATAATTGGGATGATGCGATACGGCACTAGACCCGACCGGGAAAATGACAATACGGTCGGCTGTGGCCATAAAACCGTAAGACAAGATGGCAATAAACTTCATCTTTCCTCCATATAATTAATTGATCGCAACAGAAGCACTGATTTACATACCATGGCTGCGAATACATCATCATTTACTACAATCCCCATATTGGACTACTCCCTTTCCACCTCGCCAACGACCAAGGCGCAGTTCTTATCCGACCTTCGGAATGCGTTGATCAATGTGGGGTTCTTCTACCTGATCAATGCGCCCATTGCACCTCGAATTCAACAGGATGTGGTGGATAAATGCAAGAATATTTTTGACCTCCCGTTAGAGAAGAAGGTCGAGATAGAAATGGTGAACAGTAAACATTTTCTGGGCTATTCTCGACTAGGAGCAGAGATCACTGCGCGCGAACAGGACTATCGGGAACAGTTCGATGTACGGCTCTCTACAAAGATATATATTTGGAATAGCAAGATGAGGCTAATAGCACCACGAGTACTAGTTCGCTACGGAGTTACCAGCTCCAGGGCCCGACGAGCCACTCTATCGAAATATTCGGGGTCCTAACCAGGTACGGACTTTCAATATTGATTGCTTGTTATTCTTCCAGAACAACATTGCTCACTCTCACAGTGGCCCGATGAAAGAGTAATTCCTGGTTTCCGCAAGGCCATTGAGGCATATCTCGCGGAAATCAGTCCACTATCAGATGCATTTCGGGGTCTCATATCAGAGGCACTGGATCTGCCACCAACAGCGTTGGACCCATATTTTGACGACCCACAGCAACTGAAGTTGAAGTTGATCAAATATCCACCACCGCCCGTGTCCTCGACCGAGGCAGAGGTTCAAGGTGTCGGGCCTCATAAGGACTCGGAATTCCTCACCTTTCTCCTCCAAGCATCGCCCCACTCAGGATTAGAAGTGCAGAATAAATCCGGCGACTGGATCTCGGCAGCACCGGTGGAGAACTCACTGGTGGTGAATATTGGGCGGGCGTTAGAAGCGATCACTGGGGGCGTGTGCACCGCGACGACCCATCGGGTAAGTCTTGCGCCCCGGAATTTTATCGATAAGGCGGACGCGTCTCTCGGGCCGCGGTTTTCCATCCCTGTGTTCCTGGGAATGGGGCTAGATCTCTCTGCTGAGAAAATTACCTTGCAAATTCCACAGCATGTCAGAGATCTGGTACAGGATGAAAAGGTACGATCGGACGCGGAGGCTACGTTTAATCGCATATTCAGTGGCCGGACGGGCGAAGGGACGCTCCTTCATCGGGTGATTAGCCACCAAGATGTGGGTCGGAGATGGTATCCCGACCTCTTGGATTTCGCTCTGAAACAATACGAGAAAAAGTAGCGACTAGAAAAAATAGGTGCATGTCCACAGGACAATTTTAAAACCTCCAGTGTCTGGTGTTAGCGGTGTATTTGTACAGCACAACTGCAACCACCCGAGTATATGACTTTTATAAGTCTTGCAGCTTGTTGTCAGTAGCTGGCCGTGATCGGCAAAAACCACTCCAATCAGAAGCCGGGTGGCTGAGTATACCCCGGACATCAGGAGATCGAATGGGAGAGAGGTTGGGCGTTGCCTAGCGACTGAAAAGCCCATGTGGGGAGATTATGGCGTCTGAAGCGATTTTTCTTGCGATGACCTCCGGAGCGTCGCGGAAACCCGACGGGGCACATGTCCGTGGGCATAAGCCCTAGTTTGGTCGCGATTACGGGCCATAAACCATTAAAGACGATCACTGACTCTTGGGCATCGGTTATATCGTACGGAGGAGTGTCGTGACGTATCCAATCCAACAGAAAGGGTCCAGGAGAATGGATGCAAGGCTGAGAATCAGTTCAGGGCCCCTGCGGCTTACTACGCTGGTCATCCCGAAGCAAAGGGGACTTCTGACAGGTTGAGATCCTCCGCGGATCTGCAGATGCCAGCATTGCCTCCCAACAATCGCCAATCAAAGGGGGGCGCGCGTCCAAAAATCCCTACACGCCGACGCAGCCAAGCCGCTTAGCCATTCCCCCACCTGGCTCGGGTCTGGACATGAGTGGCATCATACGTAGGTGCAAACGTAAGCTCTCGTGGCTGTTGTCTCTGAGCTGCAGAATGTTCCGGTATAAATAAGTAGGACTTTATGACACTGTCGCTTCCCAACCCCCCTTCCCTAGATATCTATCAATCTATCACCCACGATCTCTGCCTGAAATCAGATCAAACCTCCACAATGCAGATCAAGTCATCAACCGTTCTTGTCGCCCTTTTGGGCTCCTCCGTGGCCCAGGCTGCCAACCTCCAGGAAAGGCAGTTTGAATCGACCGACGTAGCCGCAACTCCCACCGACACCGGCTCGGGCTCTACGGAGACTGGCTCTGTCTCTCTCCCATACTTCACCGGTACCAGTGAGACGGGTGTCCCGACTGGAACTGAATCTCCCACCGGTACTGGATCTGCCACAGGCACTGGATCTGCCACCGGCACTGAATCTCCCACTGGCACTGAATCTCCCACTGGATCAGGATCCCCCACTGGGTCGTCCAGCAGCGGAGCCGAATCTACCTCGGACTCGGCTACTCCCACTAGCGGATCGGCCTCGCCCACCGAGTCCGGATCGACTTCCACCACTACCGAGGCCTCAACCACTACTAGTGGAAGCGAGACCAGCAGCTCGGGAACTTCTTCCTCCACTTCCTCATCGGCTTCTCCCTCGTCGACTGACTCCGGTGCGGCCTCGACCTTGCCTCAAGGTTGGGCCACATGGATGCTTCCCTTCGTTTTGGGTGCTTTCCTGTGAGATGGGTTCTTAATGGAATGGTGTGATGCGCTTAATGAATATCCGAAGGCATTTGGAATTGAGATATAATCCATCTGTGTGTTTTGTCGGACTGTGAATATCGTTGCCTCTGTACCTTCGCTCAACTATAATGATTCTTTCGTTGGCTATTTATCTCTACCGCTATGCAGATAGTTAGATGCACTACACCTAATCATGTGGACCTATGCGATAATACGAGACGCTTTAATTGGTAAAACTGTTGTCCACCCCGCAATTCTCCTCGTAAAGGGGACTCTTTGAGCAAGATTAAGCCTCGTGCCTGAGCGCAACCCAGTCGCGCGACGACAAGCACCCACAGAATGCATATGTTCTTTATCTGAATACGACTTTTTCGGCAAATAAATCCAAATGTGGAGTTTTTGGCACTCCTTTGTGTGCGGGTGGAAATTGGCTGCAGACCGTTCTCCCTAAGAATAACCTCGTATTGTCCCTGCTGAGCCTCAGCCATGTCGTGTTCGAGCCAACCACAACTTTTCCCTCCAAGTGATCTTCCCTTTTTAAGGTTCTGCTAATAGATAGTAGGCCCTCAACACGACCGCCGCCATGATTCACCGGTCTGGGCAGATTGAGTATCATGAGGCTATGTGCCCAAGCGTGGCACGGCACTTAGTGTATAGACTCAGCCTTGGAGACTGGCTTGCCCTTATTATCCCCTGAGCGCCCAATTTCCTTCGCAAGCAATTGATTCATTCTTTGTGATTCCTGCAACCTTTGCATAATGGCACCGAGACGTGGTGGCGGCTCCTACAGTGGCAGCAGCTCCAGCTCTTCCAGCTCCAGCTCATGCAGCGGTGCCGCGTTTAGCGCACAAGCAGCCCAAATTACTATCGCGTTCCATGCGCTCTTCTTCCTCGTCTTCTGTGGGCTGTTTTGCTTCGCGGCCTTCAAGTTGATCCGGAGCAAGCAGAAAGGAGTAGCCTTACGACGATGGTTCCCTCTCGGCTTCTCGATCGTCTTCTCAATTGCGTGAGTTCTAGCCCTTGTCGCCTTTAGCAGATCAATCTCGTCTAACAACATGCAGTGCGGTCATCCTTAACATCGTCCTCTTTACTCTAACGCAATGCGACATTGCATCAATCACCGTATATCAACTTGTCAGCCTTCTGCCAAGTTGGCTCTCCGCCCTGGCTAACTTCCTACTCATTGCCGTGATCATGATCCCAATCTGCAAGCGCCTGGTTCAGGGCAACCGGAAAATTGCAAAAATGGTCACCATCGTCCATACAATCTACGTCATCGTGCTTGGGATTATCCTCCTCTGTCATCTGGCCATCTACACTCATATCATCGATGCATCGTATCGCACCGGCGACCGGGTTAATGCCAGCACGTTACGACATCACCAAATGAGACTAGCCACCGCATACACTGTGCTCTCTGTAATAGGAATGCTGATGGCAGCTGCGAATATGCTTTTCGCGCTAGCCCGAGGCCGTCATCTGAGAAGAGGGGTATGTTGCTACTTTCCCTAGTCCACCTCAGTATCATTTATATGGCACGGATGACTGACATGAAATATGATATAGATCCTCTTCCCCGCTATCATACTCCTCATCCTATCGTCACTGGGAATGACCGTTCTCGACCTCGCCAACCACATCATCATCGATTACCTACAGAGAGAATATTTACAAAAGGGCGTCGGGGCATTTAACCGCTCCTTGCTGGCTCAGAATTTCCTCCTGTATTTCTTCTACTCTGCCACTTTCCTCATGGCTCTCCTCGTCGCTTCGTCCAATCAACTATCTGATAAGGCGTCAACGGGTCCCGTTAAACATCTCCAGGACCAACAGAAATATAACGCTGGTCAGCAACCTTATCGGGCGTATCGACCTCAGGGTACGACCCAGATGCCGCAGGGTTATCGGTAGTTTCTGTCATGAGGAGACATGTGGAGCTTTGTTAGTGTTTTATGACGGGAGATAGACTTGGACCTGATGCTGGAGTCTATTTGGTGGGTTGCATGACGAAGATGGCTTATGGGCGTGGTTTTTGAAGATGGATATTTGATGATGATATAATGTTCTTTTCTTTTGTGGTTTGATTGCTTGGAGAGGTTTTTGATATACCCCAATACCCCGATGCTGATTTTGAATATATTATTGCTTTGGTTGATATATTGTTTGCTGTAATTTGAAGTATT
Organism: Aspergillus caelatus; assembly: GCF_009193585.1. Classification (NCBI taxonomy): domain Eukaryota; kingdom Fungi; phylum Ascomycota; class Eurotiomycetes; order Eurotiales; family Aspergillaceae; genus Aspergillus; species Aspergillus caelatus. The sequence continues at coordinate 184,934 of NW_022475265.1, forward strand.
ATTTATGATACCATGTCTACTGAGGTTCGGAGTAGGCCGACATATGATCTGAAGAGCAAGGATAATCTAGTAAGATATCTGAAGAATCATAAACAGACGTCACTTGACAGTATATAAATAGAACAGTGGCTGCACCGACATACATAGCCTAGGAACCATAAGCACAACTAGAATGCGGGTCGGAATGCTTGATTGGGTCGATAGAGTGGAGCTGCTGAATCCTAAGAGCGAAAGAGATTCGATGTAATAAATGGGTCCGCAAATTAAATATAAATCGGTACCTATCAGTTAGACATGTCCTTACTGGTACAACTATCTGATATCAGCTGATACTGTACGGTCCGTCTGTTGAATTCGACCCAGTCGGGCTTCCAGCGCCCAGCCATAGAGAATCTATATAAAAAGAAATTCGTATCAGTGCCTTCTCTCCATGTATTTTCATGGTTAAGTGGAAGACTTTAGGCTGTATCATAACGTTATCATAGTACAAGAATAATTGTCAGCACCAATGCGCAACACTCAGATAGCAATATAATCACCTCTCAATCCTCATAAACCTTGACAATCCTACCATAAACACTCGGTTCACCCCGATGCGTAAACCCAACACCCATATCCCTCACTATCCTCATATCCTCCAAAGTCGTATTTACCAACTCAACATCAAACCGACGTACAAAGTACGCGAGAGTCATGTAAAGTTCGAGGAATGCGAGGCTAAACACATTAGTAGCTATCTCAGGCTCCCGATGATTTCTGTATCATACTTCATGCCTGCACATATCCGACTACCTCGGGAGAAGGACGTAATGTATTTGAACAGGTGCTCGTTGTTCTTACCGGCGGAGATCCATCGTTCGGGAGAGAATTTGTCAGGCTGTGGGAAGATATTTGAGTTTTTGTGGCCGAAGTAGCTTGAGGAGCTGACTGGAGTCTGTGGGATTCGGTTAGTGGTGTGTTGTTGGGTGGAAGGAGGGTTGCTTACGCCTGGAGGGATTGTGTATTCTTTGTAGATTAAGGGTTCGTCTGGTGCTATGCGAGGGGATCGGGTTGTAAGGAAGCCGCCGAGACGGAGGGATTCGTTGACGGTTCCAGTCTGTAGAGTAGGGTTAGTGATATTATAGAAATTCTGCTGGAAGAGGGTGAACGAAAGACTGGGCTTTAAAATGGGAGAGATAATGTTGTAGGGAGATTTGTCTGATCACCTACTAAATAAGGTAACCTTTCCAACTCGGACCACGTAATGGGGCTGGTAGGCGTCGACAGGACGGTCCTCAGCTCATCTCGTAATCGAGCGCGTACATGATCGTCCGATGCGATATGGAAGCAGGCAGTTGTCAACGCTCTGGCGGTTGTTTCTGTGCCAGCACTGATAAGCAGGAGACCTTCATCCTGCAGACGCTGGAGGGATCGTTCCTCAGCTGGAATGCTGGGATGTGTCAGCTGGTCGTAGATGGTTCTATGTTTGTTATTGTCATCATGATGATTGAGGCTATATTTATCCCCATGGAGTGCCTCGGCTGACTGCTCATAGATTGTCTTCTGGATATCCAGTACAACTGATTTTCCAGGTTGAATCGCATGCAACAACCGAAGTGGTAGCTTTTGGAGCACGGCAAGAAAAACCGGAAAAATGCGATTGAAATGAACACTACAGGTGAGATTATGAACGGCCTTGCGAACATCTGTGCGCAGACCCGCGTCATCGAGATAATCCCAACTCTTGCCATAGCAGTAATGTGTAATGACATCAGAGGCCATAGCTGCAAAGGCATCATCGAACCGGACTACTTTCTGAGCTTCATGAAAGGCTTTAAAGCGTTGCATAAGCTTGTGGACCTTCTCTTCGACAAAGTGGGATAGCCCACGGATCGACTTCTTAGAGAAAAGATTGTTCACGAGGCCACGACGATAGCGATGGAGGTCGTGATCTGTTGTCGAGAGGGTAGAATGGAGCATGCCTGAGAATGAAACAAATTCTGCATCCTTATTGCGCTTGCGGGTGCTTGAGGCGTAGATTTCGTCGTAATAGTGCGGGTCACTGATGTGGATCTCTCGAGGGTTGATACGCACGATAGGTCCTGGCTTTCGGTCAGTTGGGTATCGTATGTATGGGCATTGAGAATTGATAATTACCGTATCTCTCGTGCATTCTCTCGATCTCGAAGAGGTATCTACCTCCCAGGAATAAATCATAGTACCACTCATATAGGTGGGTAGCCGCTGCTAACCTAGGACCCGGTATGTTTCTCAATGGATGGGAGTAGAGTCGATAAATGCTAATCACGATGAGGTAGCTGATCAGCCCCATGAGGGCCACCCAGAGCCTTGCTGAATCCATTTTCCTGATTTATGCTAAGTGATAGTCTGCACGGCACGCCGCGCATTCCACATGCCCCGACCATCCTTTATATAGTATGCTGCGACAGCGAAGACTAGGTATTGAGTGGTGGAAAGTAAAGCCATCCCGTCACAGCTTGTGTTGCAAGGTGATCGAGGATAAAGGCCAGTTGACGGACCTTTATTAGGATCGTTGTGTATCTACACAGGCCAGGCGCCGGATTTGCCCCTCTGGTGGCAGGTTTGTCGATAAGCCATTTCGGATAATGATTCCTTCGGTTTGTCATTGGTAGCCTGAACCAGTCTACAGGGTATCGAGTGCCACCTCATACAATGGATGTGGCGTACTGTTACTTAAATGAAGGTGGGTTAATTAGCGTTTATCACTTTGCTGGTAGACCAGTTACTCTGACATAGTCTGGTGCTTGTTTCATCATCTCCTGGAAGTAAGAATTGGTACCTGCGCGTCATAATACATGAAATTCGTAACCTTGACCTTCCCATAAGCATGTCCATTGATCTAAATACATGCTTAAAGTTTGGATCTGGACCTATGTCACAAACACGTATGCTTTATCAAAGCATTCATCCCACCTTGTTTGCCCCGAAGTCCAAAACCTATGAAACACAGCACTCGCCAACATAGGCGTCGGGCACCCCATAACTTTGCTCAGATCTGACAATAGCTCGTCAACGATACGACGGACATTAGGACTCGCATCAACGGCTTGCATCCCCGCTACGACCAGTGGCCATATCGTCAAATGTTTGATACGGGGGCGGTGGGTAACCTTTGGAAGAAGAGTATATAGACAGGTCCCATGTACAGTCCTCATAGCAGTATAATACTTGCTGGAAGGAAGGATGGACAGGTTTTGGAGAGACGAGATACAGTACAGTGCTACGGAGGACTTGTACATGCGTCCTAGTAGCAACCAGTCCTCTCGGGCTTCGGAGTTGGTGCCCGTCCAGTCTTCGGGCGAGAAGGCCTCGATGTGCTCGAGTATCTTGTGCGCTGTCGCTCGTGTGATTTCAGTTATGGGGGAAGACGTCGTTTGGAAGCGGAGGTTGTTAATCTTGATTACATCCATTAGGAGGTAAGGGGGGCATAGGAGGATCGGGTATATCCCATCTCCGTATAGCTCTGTCATGATGTCAATAAGTTCGAGTTGCGATGTGGGTGGAATATGTTGTGATGGAGGAGTAGTCGTGTTAGCCATCACCCCCAGGCTAAGTAGTGCGAGTTAGTAACATGGGAGGCGAAAGATGGGTAAAGGGCAATAAGAGTCAATGTTAACTAGAGCTCTTACATGAGAAGATGGAGTATCAAGGGCTTCAGATACTCGGAGGAATGTGCAAGACTTGCTAGACCACCACGCAGCTTAATCAACTCCATGGCGGCAGTGAAATGGTGCTGCCAATCCACTGACGGCAGCTGTCTGGCCTTCCCGATCACCGTTTCATTTAGCTCCTGACCCATTTAGATGAGAATGGAGGAGGCGAGCTTACATCTACAATTAAGAATAACATAATGCTTGCAATGGCAAGATCGATGGTCATTTGGTTGCTCAAATTCCCCATCAGCTCAGTCAAGGATCGAAGTGCTAGTCCTCTATGTTGATAAAGGCTCGGTCGCAAACGCGCCAACGAGCGACAGTGATCTTCTGGGTACACACGATGGATGCGGTGACCGAGGGCAAGATAAACTAATGTGTGACATATTGACATGGGCATTTGGTGCAGCGCATCTAGGGGAAACTGGCCAAGGTAAGGGTTCGGCGCCAACTCGTGCATAGCGCGAAAGTCAGGATAGACATAGTCGTTGACTAGGGAGAACTATGAAAATCAGCTGCATTGAGCGGCTCTATGAGACACATACAGTACCGCACAGCCTCAACCATTGTGCATGTTTCGCTTTTCAGCTCTCGGCCTGGGTTTGGTATTCGCAGTAGTTCACTTCCTACGCTGGTTTGCGGAACAGCCTGCTTGTTAGTCGTCTCTTCGCTACTGACTGATGACGAGCGGTCCGTGCCAGGAGGAAAACGTCGCTTCCGAGGACGAGATGTCGCTTTGCCAGGGGCTAGCCATCTGAGTGGTTTCTTTTCGTCATATCCGGGGCAAGCAACACCAGCCGATCGGCATTTGTTACAAGTAGGACGCTCGAAATCGCATACGAGCCGACGGCGCATACATTCCCAGCAATGTCGTTGATGCACCACGGGGTTCAGTTGCGCTCGGGTGTCCATATTACTTACTATATGGAGTATACTGATGGACGAATATAAAAGTAGGAGAGTAACATAGGGTCCAAGGAGGAGTTGAATACTCAGCCTTGCTGACTTCGCAAGATTTGGACCCACGGTGGGCTAAGGGCTTGGCGTCTGTCAAGCAAACCCTAGTTACCCTACTTCAAGAGAGGCTCTCCCAATAACAAGAGATGAGAGGCGAGTCTACATGAAGCTTATTTTTAGACATAAATTATTTGTCAATATGTAGATTCCGTGAATATTTTAATGAGTATCATAAGAAGAAGCTTGATATTATCTCCAAAATGGCCCCCATAAAATTAGAAACATTTCGGCCCCTAATTGTGGGTCTTCCTTGCTGGGAACCAAAAAGAAAAAAAAAACAAAACAATAATCATAATAATCATGATAATAATATATTCTAGTATAATCTATTAAGCTTATGAATAAATGAAACTATTTCAAACGAAAGAATCCACATGATACGGCGTGACAGCTGCAAATGAGCGGGTATAAGATGAAGACCTTCTCAGGCAAGCTCATGGGGGCGGGGCTCCGGTTTCCCAAGCTCAGCCCTCTGTTGTGAATCCAATTGATGGGTTTCCGCCTCTGGCCCGACCCATAGAGGTTGAAAAGATGTAGGCTTCGATGATTGCTGTGACTGTGGCGGTTTCCGGCGTCGAAAATACCAAAATGCACCAGTAATTGCAATCAGAAATACACCCGCTCCAACCCCAACCCCAATGCCAGCCGCAGCACCGGCTCCAATATGACTGCCGGAACTCGAGGATTGTGTGGAAGTGACGTCGCTTGCTGTCGCCGTAGGATAGCTCGGGGTGCCGGTCGTAGGCAGATATTGTATGGTAGCGAGGTCGCTCGGCATTGGAGCCGGGAATTTCTCGTCCGTGGGGTTCGAGCAATTTTTCTTTCCATCACTATTATAACTACAACATGCCCAGAGCCCTGACGATTCGTCGTACGTCAAATCCGAAAACTCGTGGCCACCTATAGGTGGGCACTGTTAGCTTCTGCAATCGCTCAGATAGAGAGCCCATCTCATGGAATTACCGCATCGGGTCATGCAGGCCGGATCCTGAAGGGTTGGATCGGTGCAATCGGCGGCATAGTAGCCTGATACGCCGTTATTCTGATATTGACAGATGCCATTGCTCATGCAATAATCCCCCTTCACACAGCATTGTACATATGGGTGTGTGGAATTTGCGACTCCACAAGCCGAATCCACATCAAAATTGGATGAAATCTTGCCTGAGTGGAGTGTATAACAAGGCATCCTGAGAGTGACTTCCAAAGGGGGAAAAGTAAAAGGAGAGAGAGGAGTTGAGAAGAAATGCGGCTGAGAAAGAATGTATGCGTGCTTAATAGCTGCGCGCTACTAGTACTCGGACCCCTACCTACCCTATAAACTACTAGTCGTTAGTGAGTAGTTAGTCGGTAGGAGCAGAATGACAATCTGCATATCATTGGCCATTCAGAGTTTGGGAGATTTCATGTGGGTATAATGCCTTTCCTAGTATCTACATAACTCGTATAATGGAAGATTCTGTGATGATAAAAGAGGAAATAGAAAAGGAAAAGAAAATGAAAATGAAATAGTCAGGAAACACATACGCGAACATTGTGATCGGAGTGTGGATGGAGTTGCGCGTGGTGTTTAGATTCCGAACCGTACCTTTTCCGTTGGGGAGGGGGGTTTCTGCCTCAGGACTCCACAGCGTCGGCTCGGCCTTAGGCAGGTGGAGTGGGTCTTGTTGCGCGATACATCGCAAACTAAGAAGCCCGAGCACTCAATCCAAGAACATGGATGTCGAGACAGTGCCGATCAAGCTGATGACTCCACTGAGCCCTACAAGAGGATGCACAGGTGATTATCAACGCTCATATTGTGGATGGGTTACCGCTGTGAGCTGGACTGGGAAAAAGTTACTCCAGCGGAGGTAACTTATGTGCTTGTTTATGAAATGTATGCATTGAACAACTTAGGTTGCACTGACAGGAGAATATGGAACACATATTATGAGTTTGAGTACCTACTAAAAACACTCAAGCACTCCCCCATTGTCATATCGGCAGCGGAAACGTGATAAGTCATTTGTATATCATTCTCCTATCCCTTGAAGTAGTTGTTCTCTCCTTCGGTTCTACCTCACTATCTAAAAGCATGCTCAGCATGTGACCCAGACATGTGACACCCATACCCTCTGCCAGCCTCCTCAGCGACGCAACATTTATCGTCGGCAACATCACTGACACTTCCTCCTTTACCCTCCTTTACCCTCCTGTACTTTGAGGATCAGATTGGATCTTCCGCTCTAGGCTTTCGAGGTATCGCAGCAGCACTTCTCGGCAAACATGTAGCAACCGTCACTGCTCAAATGGGAGAACTTGTAAGGCGCGCAGTACTGTTCGCATTTGCCAGCCCAGAACTTGCTGCAGGAGCTGGGCTGGTGGCAGGTGCCGGCTCGAGCGGCCAGGTTGTTCTCGACATTTGCTTCAGGGTGGGCGAGCACACCGGCGGCAGCCGCAGCGAGGACGAAGAGGTAGTTTGTCTTCATTGTGATCTGAGGTGGATGGAAAGAAGAATATATGTGATTGTTGATAATGGCCTGAGTGGAGTTGGAACTGGAGTTGATAGTGGAAAGGGAGAGGAGGGCAGATTTATACCCCAGCTGGACGGGCGATTTACTATTAAATTACCCTTCTGTTCTCAATCTCTGAATTAGAAGACTGCGAGAGATCTGCATTGCTAACGGAGAAAATTTCTTCTTGGGCTTTAGATCTTCGGCTGTTATTGGGTACGCATTATGTGTATCCTGTGATCGTCGTCTCAAGTTGACAAACTATAAGGGAAGCGAAATAGCCATCCGCGGTTCGTCTCCATAGGGGCATACGTAATATAGCTAGTCAGGTATCTCTGGATATCTTTTTCCTGAAGAAGTGCACAACTGTGGGGAGCCAAGCGATGCTTTTTCGTATCGACGGGTGGAAGAATGGAAGCGACCCACAATCTTGTCAATCACTTCGTGTTTGTAGTATCGATGTAGTTCAATTAATCTTGAGCCACACTTTTTGCTTCACATGAGGCCTACTCCTAAAGTCTATGCGTTAGGTTAGCTTTTATGCCAAGGGACACTTGTGCGAGGAAGGTTTAGGTGGTCATGAGCGTGGGGTTGAGGTGGTGAAGCATAGTTGGATTTACCCTATCCCGAAAATGAGGGGGGTGAGAGGCAGATATTATCTTTCAATGGACCGTGTAGCGGCCATGGCAAGTCTAATTCCCGTCTCAGTAGAATAAGAACAACTCACAGATGGCTTGGGCCTTCGATAGGCATCTAAGCTAGTTGTTGGTATAGTTAGAGAAAGACCAGCTTATGCGGCACATGTGGAATCAAATCCAATCATACCTCGCCTGACTTCTCCTTTGCATGTCGGAGTATGGCACCGGTGAATACAGCAGACTTGTCAATGATCATCACGCGTCCTTGTAGGCTCGGCAGATTTGTTTCCATGGTTCTCTCCGAGACCTTTCAGGCAACCTTAGCTATGAACTCTGGGCACCCGGTACTAATCTGACAGATCTGGTAAATAACATTCGCTGATAGGTGCCTCAATAAGGGTAGTTTTGCCGGTGCAGTGGGTCGGCAATGTAAATACTTCACACTCGTTTCCTTTTAACGTTCATGCTGAAGCAAAGCACTCTCAACCCCTATGCGAGCGATAGTGCATTATCTACATTCCAGTAGTATCGATGCCCTCGGCGATGCTGTCGACTTTTATAGTTGATTATGTAGCAAATTGAGAGATAATTATACCCTTTGCAGTAGTTTGAGGAAGCTAAGAGTTGTCGGTAAGTTTGTTTGGTGTCTCGTGGCGTTGTGGCGCATGGATTCAATGATCAACTTGCTATATATAAAAGTCGCAGCGCTACTACAGCAACAAATTTATACCGGCACACCACTTTACTAGAACATGGTGTGTCAGCTTTGTTTCCATACCTTTGCCTAGCCATATCGAAAGGTTTTCCAAGCCAAATAGGGGGTTGCCCTCCTCAAAACAGCAGGAATGATTCTCAGTCGAAGTCGGCAGAAAGAAACTTGTTTAGTGCCCGGCAAAAGTCTCGACTGGTAGCTTTTTTTACATCTCCGCTCAGCCTCCCCTTCTCATTTTGTCTTCTGTTTTCGTTTTTTACGTTCTTTTCGTGTATCTTTGGTTTATGTGGTAGAAAGGCTAGTAGATAATCGCTATATCTCTAGTTGATTCATTAGATTCTCCAATCATTTAGCTGTATAGTGGGAGAGAGACAAGTATATATGTGTATAATGGATCTATGTATTAGGTTGATTAGTGCAGCTAAGGTGTAGACTTTATTTTTAAATACCAATACAAAGTCCGACAAAAAGACATTACAACATAATGATAGTGAGGCTGTTGAGAGGTATACAGATATTCATAGTAAACCAAGGTACTTCTGAATTCAATGAGCAGGGTAAAGAAGCCCATGCTGATCACCTTGCATTACCTAGTCCTCATGCAATCGGAATGGCCTTTGTCACGATCTGGAACTCGATGAGCCACAGATGCACTGCGGTGATGAGAGTCATGATCTCCCATTTTTCTCCCAGGATACCAGTAAGTCCACTACCCACAAAGGCAAATTTGAACCCCTTCGACAGGCTCCACGATGCGTTGTGGGCGATGACAGCGACAATCTCCTTTCCATCGCTGGAACACCCCATCGCTCGATGGGAGCGACTCCCGTTTGCCTCGCCCACTGTTTCCGACAGTCGAACTAGCTTCCAACCGGATGAGTGGCCGGCGAGCTCCTTTATTTCTTTACCGTGGCTTGAGCGCCACTGAAATTGTTCATAGGAGGCGTCTTTGCCGCTTCCGCCAACCGCGACGGAGAATGTCGGGCTCATGCGTCTGCCTGGCTTGACATCTTCTAATGGCTCTACGATAGAGTTATCTTGAAGCTCGCCCTGCGATGCAAAGGTCACCGAGACGGGCTTTGCTCGGAGATATGGATCACACTGCAGTGATGCAAGAGGCGGATCCTTATCGGTCGGCCCATCGCGCAGGATCATCGTCTGTATGCTCTTACGGTGCTGAACATCTATTGACATGAAGTATAACTTCTCCGACGCTGATGGTCCCAAATGAAACTCTGGAGTGAATTTCATTGGTATGTAACCATTCATCGTCGGGGGAAATTTGCTCGTTGCAGCTTGCAATCTTGTTGAGTCGATGGTTGAGTTGTTGAAATGGGGGACTTCATATTGCGGAGCCTGCTCTGTAGATACACTGTTGTGATCATATTCTGCATACGGGGGAGGCGCGGAATCCCAGATAGCTGGTCCCGATGATGGGATAGTATTTTCGCTCATTGTTCAGGTAGAGTAAAATTGGGTATATTTGAAGGTTGAGTAAGTTAAGAGTAATTCATAGCTCAGAAGAAAGGAGGGGTGTTTTGAATGGATATATTATGGACATCTCGTATTTCGTGCCCTAACCGGATTTGGATGTATGTTGCGCCAGTGAGCCTCACAATGGCCCATCGTGGCAGTGCTGCCCAACCTTTCTAGCCTTTTCCTCCAGCTGAAGATGTCTTGGCCATGTATTGAACCATTTCTGGTTTAGCGTTCACCGCTGATCTCCGCAGTATGATTGGTCGGATAGAAAAGTATCTCTTCGGACAAGATTCCAGTGCCAATTCTCAGAGAAGATAGGACGCTTCAGCCCTGTACGATTGAGGCTTTGAAAAGCCTTATCTCACAGCCTGAGCTATTCTTAAGCCATGTCAGTCGTTAAACGCGGGACATTGTATCTATATAATCATCCCTTCGGTCCTCCTGCAATCTCTGGTCTATCATACTCCTCAAGCCCGACTTGTGTCCCGATTGAGCGCCACTGCTGCTTTGACCTCGTTACGAGAAAAAAGATTCTATAACAATGGCTGGTGGGTAAGTCTGTATTCTCATGTGAATGATTCTGTATCACTAAGAGCGCACTAGAGGAGGAGAGCATCTACATCTACGTACCCAACAAAATAGCGCCTATTATATTTGCTATAGCATTTGCTGCCTCGTTAGTTCTACACTTCTGGCAATGCATGTAAGTTACAAAGATTCGAGAACCCTGCATCTGTGCGTATGGAATTACTAACGGTCGAATGATAGCCACTACAAATGTTTTAAGCTCATGATTCTGCACCTCGTGTGCTGCTTGATGTTTACTATTGGGTTTGCTTTGCGAGAATACGGTGCCTTCCACCATTCATTCAGCAAGCCAGATCTATATATCTATATTGCTAGCACATGCCTGATCTATATGTCTCCGTAAGATCACCTCCTAGAGCTGATTTTATCAATTTCAAGCTAACATACATGGGAAGACCTCTCCTGGAGCTAGCCAACTACCACATTCTCGGCCGTATTCTGTACTACGTTCCCTATCACTCTCCAATCCACCCCGGTCGGGTCCTGACTACTTTCGGCATGCTCTCCACCGTCGTGGAGGTCTTGAACGCTTTGGGCGTTTCCTACATCGCGAATCCAGAGCTGCCAGAATCCACCATCAAACTCGGCCATATTCTTATGAAAATATCACTCATAGCTCAAGTCCTGGTCATCACCGTATTCTGTTTCCTAGCGGCAATCTTCCAGCGGCGCTGCTACAGATCGGGTATTCGCACTCGCCGTGTCTCCGCTCCTCTAGTCACCCTATATGTCAGTACCTTCCTTATCTTCGTACGATGCATCTACCGTATCGTCGAGCACTTTGGCGCCTCGAAGATCCGCCCCTCATCGTCGGGAGAACTCGATGGTCTCAGTCCTATTCTGCGTCACGAGTGGTTTTTTTATGTCTTTGAGGCGAGTCTCATGCTTGTCAATACTCTCATGTGGAACTGGCGGCACCCGAGAAGATACCTTCCGGAGAGATCTAATATATACCTTGCGCAAGACGGCGAGACAGAGCTCAAGGGTCCTGGCTGGAAGGACCAGCGCCCGTTCCTGGTCACGCTTTGTGATCCGTTTGGTTGGTTTGATTCGAACAAGAAAAAGGAGCGCCCTTTTTGGGAGACTAATGGGTATACACTTGTCAACAGTGCAGTATGATATGTTGATAAGTGTTGTGTTCATGCGTGGCGTCCCTGGTGGCGATCTAGTGATTTCGGTTTGATCCTTGCTTTTCGTGGATTAGTCGGCGTGTATGGGTGTCTTTATAATTTGCCTATTTGTTGAACTTTCCAGTATAGCATAGTGTATCCGGGTTGGGCATTCATATTTTCGTCGCAGGTGGTGAGTTATTGACTTTTTAATTCTAAATGGTCAGTTCTATAAATATACAGAGACAAGCCATGATTGCTTGTACCTAGACTTTGATTATTTGCAGGCTCATGTCCTGACCGCAGCTGCATAAGGAAGTGAAACTATATTAGCCTGAAGAATACTATTTTCCATCTCAAGCTTTCATTAGAAGTGCCAAAAACTATGTAATTTTTCTTGATCGTTACTGACAGAGACTGTTCCCTCCATTTCGACGGCCTAAGTGAATTGAATGCCAGTTGGAAACTCCTTCACTTTTGTTGTCCTCCTGGTGGATTATTCGGTGAATAGTGACAAGGAAATCACCACCAAATCCAAGTCTTTGAAATGAGACGAATGATACAGTGCAGTGCAAAACCAACTTCACTGCCTCATACTCTCTTCTTTATTACAATACTCCTTGGGGGCTCTTTTGTCGCAATTAGCCGTCTGTAGTAAGCAGCCCCACCTGCCCTTCGGGGGGATGGCTTGCGACACATTGGATAATTCCCGTCCAAACGATAAATTTGACACTATCCAGATGAGTACTTGACACCACCCTCCGAATCTATGAAAACCAGTGGCTGATCACCCTCTTTAACATCCTGGCAAACCTCCTGGTTATTTAGATTTTACGTATCTGCCTATGTTGCTGAGAAATCGCGATTTAAAGCTTGCGCGCGCTTAGCTTGCCGAAGGATCTCTCATCTTCTTGGCCACGGTCCTGAATATGACGCTTAATATCAAATATGAAAGTGATGACTGTGGCTCCCCTTGAGCGCAAGGACCCGATCTGGATTGGAGGTTCTATGTTAGCATCACTCTCGACATTTCAAGGTCTTTGGATATCTAAGGAATATGGTGAAATAGGTCCTGGTGTTGTTCACTGAAAGTGCGTCCAGAGGATAAACGCTGCTAAAGAATATGCGATCGAATAGCGCAATTACTGATAATAGAATGGGTAAATATTACGAATTGAGCTACAGTCTTTAGAGAAATCGCCTTCACCGTCAAACATATGATACTTCGTTTCTAGGCCCGCTGCCAAGATCTTGGTACGAATAGTTTATTGAACAGTCACTCTTAAATTGAAGGCCTATGTGCTTTCTCTTGAACGGGTTGTTTGATATAATAGCATGGAGAATCCGCAGTATTTCACCCCTATCATGGCTGTTGTGTAGTGGTATTATTCGCGTAGTAACCCCCCCAGTAATTGCTATAGTACTGTGATTGAATTGGCGCAGCAATTCCAGAATTTGAGTCATCTTGGTCATTTGTGCCTGAAAAGTTATATCAGCCACCAGCCACCAATCATATGGCACGAGTGGGCATATGATTGTACACGGAGATACTTACTGAGCTGTGGTGTCCCGGGTGCTTGCAGGTCTCCGATTGAAGCGGAAGTTTCCTGAATTCCATATACTGCGGTGTCGCTCTTTTTCCACTTCAGCAAGTTAGCATATCAGATAGAACAAGGTAACCATTTTCCAGTACGTACGCTACACTTAATCGGTCGGCCATGAATCATTTGGCCCTGGAGCTGAGTAATGGCCATGGCCGCATGCTCGTGTGTGTCGAGTCTCACGGAAGCATTTCCCTGGCCGGTTTGCATTTCGAGGCTCTGTATATAACCAATAGATTGAAATAAGGGAATAAGATCAGCCTGGGTACAATAAGGGACGAGATTGCCAATATAGATTGTTGTTTGGTCCTGAGGAGCTTGCTGCACGATCGAATCATATGAAAGAGAGTTCTGTGAAGGAATGTCTACACTCTTCTGAGGTTGTTCGTTGGGCCAGCGAACTGTAATTGTATGAGATCCCAGCCAGTCACCGTTCATAGTAGCTATAGCTTGTTCCGCATCTCGCTTATCACGGAACACAAGGAAACCATAACCGCGGGATTTACCCGAGCTTAAATCAAATGTGACTCTAGCATCTGATAGCGAGCTGAACGCAGAGAAGGCGCTGCGTAAGATTTGATCATTAACTTCACCGCTGAGATCCCCCACAAAGACACGGTATTGACCCGTTGCGTCAATTGTATCTTGTAGGACTTGGTCAACCAAGCTAACTTGAATTGCCTGTATGTCGACATTAAAAGGTTGGAAAGCTCTAGACCGTCTTTAAAAAAAAGGAGAACTTACAGTATCAAACATTCTATGACTATTCAAGGTCTGTACCGCTGTTTTGGCAGATTGTATATCAAAGTATTTGACAAGGCCGTAGTTTAGACCCCCATGCTGGTACTGTTTTAACAAGGTAAAGTTAGAGTCCAACCAATCTTATTGATTAAAAGTCCAATAGTAGGCAAGATCGGGTAGTCGGGTATGATAGGTTTTTATGGATGGGTGGGAATTAGTGGGCATCCATAATGGGTGACAGCGCCTGACCAGTGTAGGTATAGAGTAACTCTCACAGCTTTTGCTTGCTACTCACATTTCTATCGGGAATAATTCTGACATACTGCACAGTCCCAGTAGTGGCCAAGATCTCGGTGAGCATATACTCCGTCACTCGCGGCGACAGGTTACCAATATAGAGGTGTGCATCCCCGAGTGCCCCGGGTGTATCCTGTGTGGTGAGGTCCATGACTTTAGAATGACTTAAAATGACTTAGAATCCCAAGTCATGTAAAGTATGCTCTATGGGCGGAAATCGGTAGTTACCTGGAAAGAACGGGAGGGGCGCTGGAAATAATGATGTAGCCTAAGCGAATTTATCACGTTATATATTTTGCCCTGAAACGAGAAATGATGAAGGCTACTGCTAGATCATGTGATATTCTGCTAGGAGGAGTCATTCTTTCAGCTTGGAGATCTTTCTTCGCTACCAACCTTTACAGTGGGGTTTATCACAAGCGTAGGTAATGCGTATCGATATAGGCCAATAAAATTGATCCTCTGTCATAGTGGATTCCAGATCTGGGGCCTCCGATGCAGATCACGCGGGATTAATGATCTCAGCTGAAAACACATCATACCTGTAACCTCACCGATAAAATGACAAAGAAAGAGTCTTATTTATTTCACAAAACTTGGGTAGCTTTGCAGCGCACCATTGCCAGAGCGGATAGCTAATAACGGCTTTGGACTACTTCGACCATAGAATATACGAAACTGGCATGTCTGAGATATAATATGTAATAGATAACGACAATCCACGCTACCCACCCACAGCTAAGTATTATCGAATCAAACACGATAGCAATGAACCAAGACCAGGCAACGTGACTGTACTGCCTGTCGCAGCAGAATGATTGGCTATATATGCAGGGTCGTGTACATGTATTATAGATGGTGAAGGTATATTTCTAAGTACATACCGTACGGTAAACATTTTGGGAATATAGTTGTTCCTTCAAATCAAAGGAGCTTAGCGGTTCTTAAGGAAACAGTTCAAGGACACAAGCCCGGGCGCCGGTTTTGAATTTAGTATAGAGGGAAAGTGTACAAGCTTATTTTGATATATAAACGTTGAAGTCTAGAAGGAACAATTATAGATAAATGGAATATTGTGGATGAATAGATATTTTTAAGCTTACGGGTTTATATTAGTTAAATAGTTTATGTCTGGTAATGGTCCTTGTTTCTAAGGCTTGATATTAATGGCTATCAGCTCTCGGAGGAGAATGTAGATTATATATAGTGTTCATGTACTCCTCTCTATCTCTGAGTGACCATTTAAGGTGTAATTGCGATAAAACGCCGATGGCATTATATACTAAAGGTTTTATTTAGGTATACCTGGAAGAGAGTGTAAGGCGGTGAAGCTTGGTTTTGCAGGTAACTGTAACTCTGATCGGAAGCACGAGCTATCTACGAACATAAGCACAATGCAAGGCATTTGTTTACCTTCGCAGCATAAGAAATCCTTCAAGCATCCGAGCAGTGTCACAATCAGTATCCACCCTGGCCTACGCGCCCACGCTTTTCATGATGCAGGACTTAAAGATTGCCTTGACTCTTCTTGCTGCTTTCATTGCAGGCATCTTCGGCTTTGTACCTGAACTGGGTGGCTTGCAATATGAACGCCTGGTAAGGAATGGTTCTCATATTGAGCATTCAACGATGCTTACGATCCTGCTTTCCCAGACTAAGCCGAGCCAGCTAACTCAAGACCTCGGAGCTTCACAATTCGTCAATCCAACGGCAACCAATTCGTGGTGGGCATCGTCTTTTGTTCATGCGTCAGATGGCCATGATTATTTGATCGTTTCCCACGTCATATTGCCAAACCTGAATGTCTCTACAGTTTTACTGCGTGCTTCTATCCTAGATATTAATGACACAGCATACTACTGGCAGGTTAGTTGGCTACAGAACGTGTCTAGTAGGGCTGCGCACGTGCAGAATGGGGCTCCTGGCGTGGTTACGAAATACTTCGGATTTGTGTCTGTGGATCCAACAAATCCGCTGGACAAGATGCGTATCTGGTGTATCACTGAACACGTTGAGCTTAACATCACCTTTCAGCTCTCTGCTCCCGTTATTTTGAATGGAGGTACTGGGACATTTCCGTTCGGTGATGAGACCACATTGGAATGGTCAATGCCAGCTGGAATCACAGATGGCCATTTCACTGCCAATAGGAAGCTTCTCACTATTGACTCTGCTAGCTCTTTGACCTGGTATGATCGTCAACTCATATGGCCGTTCGCCCCGATGGGTGGGCCGGCGAGATCGAACTGGACGTGGTTTCAAGTACACCTCGGCGAGCGGACAATGTCTATCTGGGCGTGGGATACCCTTGATGGACAGCGTTTCCAGTTCGCCACAGTCAGGGATGAACCAGGCATCCATCATGTACTTGCTATCACTGAGTTCACACCGTCAAGCCGCCAATGGACTTCACCCTGTTCTAAAACTACCTATTCTCTTGACTGGGTCGTGGCTCTAGTTGATGGAACCAGGCTGGAACTATCGAGTGTTCGCGATGACCAAGAGCTGTGCACTCAGGACGGAACAATTGCAACATATGAAGGATACATTAACGTGGCTGGTACACGCCGTGATGAAACTATTTCTGGGTACGGGTTGGTTGAGGTAGCTCCAATGACTATGATAACAAAGCCAACTTGAACTTGACTCTCAATATTATAAGGCTCAATGACAGCGAAACTTCTCCGCAGAATCTTTTTTTTTTTTTTTTTTCAATGAGGCCACAAGATCAAGTTAGAACTATCTTGAAATTTATTAGGTTACTTATAATAACTAGAGTAATATCGGTTCTCCAACAGTTTCATTTTCCATTCTTCCTCGTCAGTCTCATCCGATGCGCGATCCTAGTATATTGAGACATTGTCTCTGAATGGTCCCACTCTAGCTCCTGGTATCTCGCACTAAATAAAGATAGAGTTATGCCCCGATCCATCTCTCCTCGAAAAGAGGAAATCAGAGTCCGAAGTATCCGCACCGCGCAGCCCAAAAATTTCCGTTGTCCACACAACTACCCATACAGGTAGACACACCAAACCCACGAGTTCCTTTATTCCAGTATTCCTGGGAAACCGAATGATCCTTCTCCATTGCTGCAGTAACGTTATGCCAAAATGCGGGTGTGACCTTGACGTTGGTATCTTCCGCAGTCACAAGGGGAGAGGTTTGGGGCCCGTACTTCGCTTTTGCGGAGAAGTAAGGGGTCCATGTTTTCTACCAATATTTGATGTGAGGCACTTTAATGCATGGCCTGTGACGTAGAGCCATGGTGGCAAGCCTCGGGTTGAGATTATAACTTGTGCGGTGAGAATGATCATGTAATTATTTAAAGACCAGACCTGTTTAATTTCTTTGGACTCTTTAATTTTAGATCTATCCGAGATCGACAAGTTTAATTAAACGGCTTGTACGGCTGAGGTCATCTGAAATCACTGACTTTCCTATGTAGACGCAATGGCATATCGAGAGGTTCTGTATGGAAGGTAGAACCCGCGTGGCAAGTTAAGGATACTAGTTTTACTACAGGCTCAAGGCAGGTTTAAGTTACATGAGTTCCAAATTATATTTTGTCAGAGATTAATTTTATTTCATTCCCCTATGCAATGCGAAGTTATAAGTCTTTAGCCAGTAGAAGAGGTGATACCGCCATCCACAACAATCTTCTGCCCGGTGATGTAACGAGCAGAGTCCGAGAGTAGGAAAGCAGCACAGTTGGCAACATCAAATGAGTCACCCATGCAACCCATTGGTACTGCCTTATTTCTTTTCGCAATGAATCCTTCCAGATCCCCATTCGCATACTTGTCTGCAAGATAACTGACCAATGGTGTGTGCATCAGGCCTGGAACAACTACATTGAGGCGGATGTTGCGATTGGCATACATCACAGCGGTAGCTTTGGTGAACTGGATCACAGCGGACTTGGTGGCGGAGTATGCAACCTGGGGCTTGCCAATATACCGAATGCCGGCAATCGAGGCAACATTAACAATGGCCCCGCCGCCCTGCTTTTCCATGATCGGGAGGACTTCGTGGCAGCAAAGATAGACAGATTTGAGATTAATATCAGTCTGGGCATCCCTGTAACCCAAAGAGCATTAGAAACACCATTTCCCTTTCCACGGAGCTTGCTGTGTATACTTACCAGACGTTTTCTGTCATCTCGGCAGGACCACCTGGCTCCGAACGGCCAACATTGTTGATCAGGATATCGATTCGACCGAACTTTGCAACGCACTCCTCGACCATGCGCCTCACGTCTTCAGAAGATGTAACATTCGCCGTCGTTACCTCACACATGCCACCCTCGGCCTCAATACGCTTTTTGGTATGCAAGGCAGGCTCGAGGTGTAGATCACACCCGAAGATTTTAGCCCCGTTGCGACTCAACACTCGTGCTGTTGCGGCGCCGTTTCCCCACATTTGGGGATCACCCATCTGGCCAATACCAGTGACGAGGGCAACCTTGCCCTTCAGTTCGGGGAATGTACCAATGTGATCCGTCATGACTGAGTAGATTATATTGTTGTGATCAATAGGAATGCGGCGTATCGACGGTTGGGGTGTACATTATATAGAGGCATTCCCCACAACAAGGGCCAAGGTAATTCTGGCATAATAGGAAGATCTACAAGCATGCATATGCCACAATTAACTCATGTGACAGGTAAGATCCTGTCTTCTCCGCCAGCTCGGGGTTTCAGGATTTGTCGGAATTTCTGCTCGAATTCCGCGGAAATGACAATTCGGTCACCACAAAACTCAACACATTGCCGACCGACTATATGGCCGCAATATGCCCTGAAATGTAAATGCAACCTGCAGAGTATGATTCCGCGGAAATTGAACAACATACTAAGATATAGAGCCCACAGATTGTCTGTATGGTGAGAATCATGTGTTCAACGTTCGCATCTTTCATTTTACAAGGGCCATTTTGGGCGTAAACCATTACCCAGATTGACAGGGTGAAAGGGTCAAGGAATATATCAGCTCTAACACAGTAGATAGCTTTGTAAAGGTCACTGGAAGCGACAAGATAGCGTGTATGAGGAATATGGTCCTAGTCAAGGTCGAAGCGTGTCTGGACTTGCAGATACACTTCTACGGCTAACAGTTCAAATGTACTAAAGGGACAGAAACAATACTTTAATAGAGATTACAGCTACTTAATCGAATGAAGAGATTATATTCTTAATATGTTCTATGTAGCTTTCATGATTCTTCCCCCGTATAAGAGGATTGTCGAGTTTGAATCAGTTATGCTTTGCCAGAAGATCTGAAGAGATCCATAACCCGCTGGACAGACTTAGAATAAACATCGACAGCCTGGACCTTGAGTACTGTCAACTCCAATTTGCCAGCATTCTCAGCGACAAACTTCGTATAATCATCGCGCACTGTTCGGTTGACGTTGATCTTCGAAACCCCACAGTCAATCGCCTTGAGGAAGAGGTCATCCTCAACGGGGTGTGTTCCGTGCAGCACAAGTGGCTGCTCCACAGTCTTCGAAATCTTGCTGAGACTATGAAATAGAAAGTTTAGGTTAGAGCAAATTAGCACACAATACTGGCGAGACCGACTTACAGAGATGTGTCCCACGACTTTTGGGCACCACCAGGTCCGTAGCCTCCGTGAATATTGCCAAAGCTTGGAGCAAGGAAGTCGGCGCCAGTCTCTTCTATAAACTGTTTAGCATCCTCAGGGTTTGTAAAGATAGTCCCCAGGTCCACGTTAGGCAGCCCATCCTCCCCGCCCTCTATCCGTCCCATCTCGACTTCAATAGAAATGCCGAGCTCGTGTGCCCGCTTGATATATTGTGCACAGATTGCCACATTCTCCGCCTCTTCCATTGTGGAACCATCAATCATGATAGAATCGAAAGGAAGAGTTAGGGCTAACTCCACGTCCTCGGACTTGATACAATGATCCAGATGTACTGCAATGGGAACTGAGGCGGCATGGGCAGAGTTGACTACGTAACGGACAAACTCGGGGCCTTGGAAATGTAGGGTCCAGGGGAAAAGCTGAATAATAGCTGGTGACCTTTTGGCCTCTGCAGCACGTATAACGGCCATCACACCGTCACAATTGTAGCTGTGCAGGTTCGGAAGGATCAGCTAGGTGGGTTTCACTCTAGGACTATCTTGCAAAATATGACATGCATACCAGTTGTATGCACCAACTGCATATTTACCCTCCTTGGCTGCATGCAGAATGGAACGAGTGCGGTTGCTTGCTATTGATGGGTTGGCCATGGTGTGAGATCGTGCATAAACCGGAAAATCGCGATAGGGAATAAATCAAATGAATTGGAGATCTAACTTGACAAATTTAACACTGGCTCCTGGCCATTGAAGCAAAGATGAATAAATAAGGGTCTTTGAGGCGTGACACGGAAACATGGTACCTCAAGTTTGACACAGATTCTAAGTTTCTCCAATGTGTTGCGCGGAGAATCCAGAGCGGAGCGGAAATTGAACCGGAAATTGGACAGTTCTTAGGCCCACGCACAGAGCACTCGCAGCGGGGATGGTTCAGTGTAGAGAATAAGGATAAATACTACTGCATAAGAATAATTGATCTAGCAATGGTAAGGTGAATTTATGTGCATAAATTACCAAGTCTCCCATCTAAGGGAAATGCCCGATACGTGTAGCGATAGCAGCTTGCCTAGATTGTAACTAGCACTCTCATTAAACTGGAAGTGTGTTCAGTGAGATACTTTGCCTCGAGGTTACTACACCACGAGTTTTTATCTCGGAATAGGCCCCTGCGGAATTCCTAGATCTAAGCATCAAAGCATCATCTCCTGGATAACCTAGTGATATGTATATCTTATGAGCCATGGCTTAGTCGCAACAATTCTAGCAGTAATCTTCGCTAGATGGTAAGTAGATAGAAACTGTCCTTACAGTGTTCATCAATACTACCTGTAGTAGGGATAAAAGATGGAAGGATAGGACAGTGCTCAATATAGACAAGGATAACGGAAAATGAATGTTCGATCAGCGTGAACGCAATAAGCACGATAGTTTTATTTACAAAAGGATCTTCCTGATTATCCACACGTATTCTATAGTTGCACCCGGGGCCCAACGCTTATTAAAGAAGAAAGTTGCCATTAGTTTTGGCAAGCTGCTCATCATAATACGGCTGAAATGCCAGCCAGCCCTTCTCAGGGCCGCCCACCTGAAGTGCTGCGTAAGCAGCTTCATCATCATCGATGATTATTTTCTTGTAACCAGCTGCAGAGGCTGCATCCGCTAATAGCTGCGCATGACACGTCTTGTCGAGACTCATGAACCAGAATGCTGCCTCATCAACACTCTGACCTACGGTCAATAAGCCATGATTCTGGAGAATAGCAGCTTTGCCTTGACCCAGAGCCTTAGCTATGCGCTGTCCCTCTTCTCGATCCAGAATGACACCCCTGAAATCACGGTATACACCGTGGCTCTTGTAGAAGCGGAGTGAGTCTTGTGTTATCATATCGAGCTCCCGACCAAAGGCCGCAAATGCCTTGCCAGCAACACTATGGGCGTGGCACGCTGCATGAACATCAGGTCGAGCCTTGTGAATCTCAGAGTGGATCGCAAATGCTGGGGCATTAATGGGCTCGTCACCTTCCACGACTAGGCCATCCTCGTCTACCAGGATCAGATCGGATACCTTGATCAGGGAGAAGTGAGCCGAAAGTGGATTGATCCCTAGAATATTTGTTAGTAGTTATATCAAGAGGTCATTTATTCTACCATATAATAATGACTCACAAAAATGGTCGGTAAGAATAGGATCTCGAACGGAAATGTGCCCCGCGACGCCCTCATCGAAGCCACGGTCTGCAAAGACTCGGAAGGCCGCTGCCAAGTGTTGCTTGCGGTATAACCTCTCCTCTTCGAGCGTATCAAACTTGGGATAGCTTCTGATTTTCAGATCCCTGCCATCCTTGGTCTTACCAAGCACTTGCAGCTGGGGTGGGGTTGCACTTCTGTTATCGGGCGTAGCGGTCTTCTGTTGGACGGGGTCAGTTCCAACCACCGACGGGGCCATGGCGAAGGATCTCTTTCTCTAATCAATTCTAAAGAAGATGGACAAACCGAGCACTGTTGGACTAACAGGCTCCAGCTCGGATGATCAATCGAGAGTGTCTAAATCGGGGAACCCTTCGATATGCGTAGATTTTTATAAAGCCCGGGGTAAATGCAGGCCGAGACCCCGCACTTTTCCCTACGCAGCTCACTTAAGCAGGTATCGCACGACATCCTCGGCGATCACTGTAGACTTGCCGACTAGTATCTCCAGTACCGGAATAAATTCTCCGCGGAATTTGGTGACGACTCTGGAGAAGGCTGCGGGGTGCCGGAGTAGTGGGGGGCTTTTCCGCGCACGTGCCACGCGTTAACTCTGACGAATATGTTGGCATCAACACCTTTTCCGGTGCGAGCAACTCTCGACCGCCAAGTCGCCGCCTTTTCCGTTCCCTGTTCAGATTACCCAAAGATACATTATCACCCATCCTACTCTCTATAGACATGACAGGTGGCACGGAATCCCCGGGGAGCGGAAACCTGCCCAGCCGGGCCCAGAAGACCCCCAAAAAGTATGTGACTCGTGCTTGTGATGAATGCAAAAGGAGGAAATGCAAATGCGACGGTTTAGAGGTATCGAATATCTTGTTAGTTACATAAACTATGGATGCTAATATCCTTTGTAGCCCTGCTATCGTTGCGTATCTATGGGACTTGGTACGTTCCGTGTACATAAGAGATGCGCTTAGAGGCTGTGGGTGGCAACACTAAGATCTGTAAATCTCCAACGGATAGACTGCGCATATCACAGCTCATATAATCGTGTTCAGAAGCGAAAAAGACATGTGAGTGTTCCAGCTGGGCGAACTTCCCATTGTCACCTGTTTTGGCTTTTCCAATTGGTGTTCTTGAGTAGGAAAGGAGTGCGTCTCCGAGAGAAAGGCAACAGCTGGGACGCACCAGTGGCGCGCGTCCGCAGGAAACAGAAGGGCAACAGCAGCCAGAGGAAGACGATAAAGGTATGCTCTTTCTAGTTCACGGGACCCTTCTCTCATTCATCTCTCTTGCTTATTTGGCTGGATAGGGGATGCGAGTGCGCACACCTTCTTGAGTCGGGTATACAGCCACCTCAAATCTATGGGTCAATCTTTACCGCGGAATCTATCACGACCGGCTGAGGAGGTTCTTAGCGAATACCCGCTAAAGACATCTCTGATTCCCCTGGACCGTCGCGTGGCAGAAGAGTACATTGATTGTTTTCACAGTCACTCATGTGCGACTTATCGCTATATTCCTCGAAGTCAGAGCAAAGAATTTCTCGGAAAGCTCTATTCCGAGGATGAAAGTTTCCTGCAGGATGATGCCAGTATGGCGGTTATCTTCCTGATCCTTGCCGTTGGGTGAGCCATTGTCAACCTAAGTCTGGGCTATCATGGGGGCTGACTGATAAATCCAGGTGCATCTGGTACCCTTCTTTGCACAATCGCCACATATTCGAGTATAAGACCAAAGCGTAATGCTCATGTCTTGGTTAATTCTCTCTAACCGTGCTAACGCTCACGAAGTTCACGACTATACGAAGCCGCTCAATCAAGGTTGGAGAAGACAGCATCCATGTTCCCTCCCTCAATTCTAGTGATGCAAGCGCACTGTCTTAAAGTAAGCGTGTAATAATGTGCCACAGAACCTCGTCAGCAAGTTCTAACAGCACACAGTGTCAGTTTCTGCTAGCCGTCAATATTTTTAACAGTGCTTGGCTAGCAGTAGGGACTGCTGTCCGCCTTGGTCAGATAGTCGGTTTCCATAAGGCCAAAGCCGCAGGCTCCAATAGCCGAGATGAGTTTACCCGCAGGGGTGTGTTTTGGTCACTGTATATTATGGACCGGTAAGGCGTGCCTGATGATTTCCAATCATATATAGGCTGACAAAGCTTTTGAGATATCTTTCTGCCGCTCTTGGGCGTCCAATGATGATAAATGACGAAGATATCACAATATCGTACCCAGACGCTGAGGTGTCATCCTCACAGGGGATAGAAGACCCTCATGAAGCCAAGACCGTCCCCGGAATTGTTGCGCACATAAAGTCAGCACGTCCTTCTTATCATGTCAGAGTAATGTTACTTACATTAGCCTCGACATATAGACTTGCTCAGATCACATCACAAGTACTTAGGAGGCTTTATGGCTCCAAGAAGCACGACAAGGTTGCCCGGGATGAGTCGGTTTCCCAAATCGAAGCACAGCTCAGCAACTGGTTAGAAGAAACCCCGGGATTCTTCAATCCGGAAGAACAGTCAGGTCGGAAGGAAAGCGAAGTCTTTTATGATGTCCCCTGGATATTCAAGAGGTATCTAAAAGGTCCCTGGTATCTTGAGACAGTTCTTATTGATTCCACATAGGCAACAACGCACTATTCGTGCTGCTTTCTTTTTCACATCCATGCAGCTTTATCGAGGATACTTGTTGGACGAGTTTCTGCAAGCAAATTTTCACGATCGGCCCGCCTTAACCCCAGCACCACCGGTACAGAAATGTATACAGGCCGCGTTGCAAATGGCATTGTTTGCAGCAGAGATTAAAGAAGATGTTACATACAACGCAGTCTTTTGGGTATACTGTCTCCATTTGGTTTGATCGTTGATTCTGTTCTCAAATTATTATTTGGCTAACTGGTTTTGACTATCTGGCAAGACAACGTCTTACTTTACCTTTTGCGCTATTTCAATCTTGACTGTCTATCTTACCTTATACCCCGAAATCGAAAACCGTGCCGTCATTGAGAACGTCCTGGAACGGGCGATAGAGGGCCATCGAAAGCTTGACAACAGCATGAATAAACATTCTCAGAGGCTACTTGAAGTAAGTTTCCTGTGGCTTGGGAACATGACCAGACCATTCTCTGCCATCAGCTATTGACATGATCCTTTGGGTGGTTTGTGAAGGACGCCAGGGCTATTGCGCAGCGGGCATTCAGATCATCCAGGACCAGGCTAAGCACCTCGGGTGCCAATGATAGAACGGCCATCATTCCCAGTGATGCTAATGCATCCGCCACTGTAGAACAGGCAATTCCGCCACTAGGCTCTGTCTACCCACGGGTAGAACCGCGGGAAGAATGGGAGGATACCCAAGGCGTAGTGGACAACATTGACGAAGCCCCAGTCCCCGATTTGGTAAGCCTTTTCTCATGGGTCATTTCACAGTAAACGCTAATTGGTTCTTCTGGATAGTATGAGCTTGCAGACATCGTCAATGGTGATGACCTAGGTTTCATCATGAATATTGGCTTTGATGCCTCGCCGCTCAATGATGTAGACCCACTTCATTTTTTCGTTGCCGACAAGCTCTCAAGGCCTGGACCGCAGGCGTGAAATGTGTATTAAGGCTGAAGTTCCTCATACATAGTTACAATAGTCGTCACTGGGCAATAAACGGTGGCTTCACCTAAATCATTTTACACATGCGAAGGCAAGTTTCTATGCTACAATCCCGTTTGATGATTCGACCTTCTAAAATACAGCCATTGCATTTGGAGGGCTGGCCACTCCACCGGGCACCTTGAGTGGCACGCTCGAGAGGAAAAAAGTGTATCTCCCAGTTTCCCTACAATGTTTGGACAGCCGTTCGAGGTCAAACAACTCGCCAATAGGACAGCCCCAGCCGGCAAGGACCCATTCATGCAAGTTGTACCGAGGATCAGCATGAGGACCGCGAATCGGTGCTCGCTCAAAGCTGGGCGCATCCCCAGCTACTGCTCCGAATTGATGCTTCCAGAGCCATCGTAGCATATTCTCAGTTGCCTCCACTCCAATAAAATCCGGCGACGGTCGCTGTGCCAGGTCTATTCTTTCCTGCTCTTTTAATTCATTGTACGCAGCCGTAAATCCACTGCGAATGAGTAGGATATCTCCTGGGTGAATGCTGATTTGGAAATCTTTAACCATAGCCTCGAGACTTTCAACCGTGATTGGGGTCGAAGATAGAGGCTGGATCTCGAGATTCTTGCTACTCGCCCACTGAGCGTAGTCAAGAAGCACACCGCGACCAGTTATTCCTCCTGCCTCCACGACAGCTGATTATTACGAGTATCAGTTCGTTTATTCTATGGAAGTGGGCAACATTCTGTTCAATAACTTACTGTGTAGCCCAATTACATCAGAAGACTCGATCTCCTCTTGGGTTACATTGTTGTAGAATCGACGAGATTTTTGATGAGCTGTGGCCACCGATCAGCATTTGACTACGGTGAAACGAAACAATTCTTTCATACCGTAGTGCCTAAAACCATCCCATTGACTAGAGCCTTGCGTATTGAAAGTCAAGATGTCGTCGTTGATGCAATTTGGGCTCCTATGCACAACCTGCTGCTGAAAGCCCTTCCTGCCGAAACTCGGATGTGATGGCATACTTAAAAGCCAGTCGAGCGATATGCGCACGCCAGTCTGGATCTCCTTTGCCGCACGAACAATAGTATCCGGTGTGATCAGGTTTAATGTCCCCAGTTCATCTTGATCTCCGAATCTGCCCCAAGCATTTCCTGGTGGCCCTTGCGGGTCCAATGGGAGATCTTCGAAAACAGGCGTCATTGCTCCAAAGTCGACCGAAAGACGATAGCTGGTGGGGAAAACGTGTTAAGGACGACGGGATTTAAGGGATGCTTTTATATTCAGAAGATATCCGTCGGAAATCCTATTTTCCATGGCGGGCGGAATTTCAATAATTTTTCTTGCCACGGAAATGTGGGCGTAGGGGCGGATTTGCGTATCGCAACAATTGGAAATTCTGTTTTTCCGCAAAGAATCTCCGCGAATATATACTGAAGAAAATACTAACTATCAGACAAGCTTTCTGAGTCTCCATAGAGCGGGAATTACCCCATGGGGCGGTTGCACCAGCGGTGTTGAGGTATACGCGTCCAAGGCTTCTCTCTATACAGAAGTTTGACTACATAAAGAGGCGCTCAAAATGTATCCCTCCCGCTTTCGAGAGTGAAGAAAAAAAAAAAAAAAAAAGGATCCATTGCTCATTTTCGGTGGTGATACCTTACCAGAAACAGTATGAATGAAGAAGATCGTCAAGCTCCGTCGCGGCTCTCCAAAGACATCCAAGCATCGCACGAAGAATCAATCAGGCCCCAAGAACTCACTCATGAGCGAATTATTGAGAAGCGTCTAGTTCATCGGATAGATTTTCATATCCTGCCACTGGTGATCCTGGTCTATTTGATGAATTACATGGATAGGTAGGAATGCCGTTCTTACCTCATCCTATGCATAGTAGGCATTGACTGGGATGGTTGAACAGAAACAACTATGCCTCAGCAAGGCTTCAAGGTCTTGAGACCGACCTTGGTCTTAAAAGGGACCAGTATGAAATTGGCCTTTCAGTTATGTATATCAGCTACATTCTCGCTCAAGTTCCCTCGAACCTCCTGTTAAACTATTTCGGCCGCCCTTCCCTCTATCTCGGTTTCTTCGTTCTCAGCTGGGGTCTGGTTGCAACGTTGAATTCGCGGCGCACCGACTTTGGGGGCATAGTTGCCTGCCGTTTTATGCTTGGTCTTGTCGAAGCACCATTCATGGCTGGCGTTCTCTTCTATCTATCAAAATGGTACAAAAAGGATGAACTGAATCTGCGAATGATGATTTTCTATTCTGGCTCCTTGATATTGGGAGCATTTGGCAACTTGATTGCCGCCGGGATCCTCAATGGACTATCAAGGAAGCGAGGGTTAGCTGCTTGGCAATGGTTGTATGTGATTGAGGATTCTATCACGATGTTTTTCGGCATACTTGTGTTATTCTTGTTGCCAGACTTTCCTCAGACATGGCGTCTTCTAACCGAAGAGGAAAAGCTCGTGGCCAACCGTCGGATGGCTCTTGATACAGCAGATGTAGACGTCGATGAAGAAAGCGCGATGGCCCAGCTCAAGGGTCTCAAGTTGGCGGTCACCGATATCAAGACCTGGATCCTGGCTTTTACCTACATGGCTATTACCGGTGCCGCTGGATTTCAAAACTTTTTTCCTACATTAACGGCTACCCTAGACTACAGTCACATTATCTCTCTACTACTAGTGGCTCCTCCCTATGTTTTCATGATGTTCTGGAGCTACATGCATGGAGCTTTGTCTGACCGGCTGGAGAAGCGATTCTGGTAGAGTTCCCTCCCTTCTCGTAGCAGAGGCCTAATCATCAGAACAGTTACTAACCTATTTATATGATATAAGGTTTTTTATGTACCCGATTCCCCTCACAGTCGCCGGCTTCGTAATATTCATGACAGTGGATGAATTTGGTCCCAAATATTTCTCATTCTTTCTTGTCATTTTTGTCTTTGCCATGAACAGTACGCTGTTTACCTGGATCGCGATCTCAATCCCTCGCCCTCCTGCTAAAAGGGCCGCGGCTATTGCGATCATTAATGGGTTGGGAAATTCAGCTTCGATCTAGACACCCTTCACATATTCCACTAAAAAACACCGTATTACCGGACGGCGTTTGGCATAAGTGCCGGCCTTCAAATTGTTGCCGCAGGGCTTGCTTGGTGGCTGCGATTTCTTTTGGACCGCGAGAACAAGTTGTTGGAAATATTTGAGGATGAGAATGCAGCATTGCCCGGGACGGAAATAGACAAACTGCGACAGCTGGCCATTGTTGAAGCTGTTGATATTGATACTGCAACGCAACTCCGAAAGGGATTCCGATATATAATATAGAGTGCAATTTCCTAGCTGAAAATGCTTTTTAAGCGCTTCACGGCCCCGGCTTGACCCTTTATATATGCTCTTTCGATAATTTTCTTTTTCAATTCCGTCATACCATTATTTGAATGTCGTACAGATAATAAGTCTAGCTATTTAATCCTTCGACCTTAATGATGACATGATCTACCCGGACAATGCATTTCTCGATGCACGAGTCGGGACCTCAAATAATAACCTTAAAAGGCATCTTCTAGCTCGCCTAGGTATTAGAAACTCAACAGCAAGGAGGTTTCACCGACAGTAGGACTGTGAAGCCCTGTTTATAACACTGTATGACGGTAATGCATGAATCACTAACCAGAAGTGGCGAGTCCCACCAACAGGACACAGATTCATTGCGTATTCAGCGTTAACTACATTTGAGTCCTTAAGCAACAAGTTTTCCAGTCTGCGGATCAATCTTCTGGCGCCCCTTGAATTCAACTTTCAGAGATTTGGTACCACCACGAATCAAGTTCTGCGCCCAATCAGGGGCTCCTCGCTGCGTGGTCAGTTAGTTAGCAGTAGTGACAATCTCTTTCCCACGAAGGAACGACTCACCAAGCCTGCAAGAAACCTAAAGATACCCGGGAGAAAAATAGTCTGGCTAAGTCCGCTGTCAAGTGTGTCCACGATGGCGTCGACGACCGTATCAACATGCAGAAGCGGCATCAAGAAATGGGACTGATTGGTCTCTCCTTTGAACAAGGGCGTTTTGGTAAAACTTAGCACTGCAAGTGACGTACGAACTTTGGGCGCATTCTGAGCTCGCAGTTCTTGGGCAAGACACTAAGAGAATCAGTGAGACAATCAGGATGAAAGCAGATATTGGAGATATACCTCGTGGAACGTGATCAAACCAGCTTTTGACGCCGCATAATCCGCAATGCCTGGCGGCGGAATATATGCACTCATCGACGCAACATTGAAAATGTGACCGTGATTCTGCCGGGTCATAGATGGAAGGAATTCTTTTGCGAGCAGGAAAGGTGCCAGCAAATTGGTCTTCAGGGTTATAATGTTGTCATAGTAGGAGCCCTCGGCCACGGTCCGGCCACGAGATAGACCAGCATTGTTGACTACAATTATCAGCCAGAGAACCAAATATCGCTTTATGCTTTTTTCCATCACTCACCGAGAACAGTTGGATGGCCGATTTCTGATTTGATCTTCTCGCAAATGGCTGCGATCTCTTTCTCATCGCTGAGATCACACCTGTAATATATGATGCGTTCCGCTTTTTAAACTGTGTTAGCAGATATCAGGCTTTGTCAAAGGGTTCTGTATGCAGAATTTCACTCAACACACCAGGCTCATAGGTTAAAGGTATTATATCCAGAACGACGACCCGAGCCCCCATAGCGGCCAGACGCTGCGCAACTCCACCACCAATACCGCCACTTCCTCCGGTTACCACGACGAGCTCTCTCTGCCAATTCCAGCTATCATCTATGACCCAATTGTTCCGACTTTTGGCACTAAACCAATCGTTAAGCCACAGTAGGACACTTGTGCCTGCTATCAGTGCAGCAGGCTTTTCATATTGCGCACCAGCGTCTGATTTAGTTCCATGCACGAAGTAAAGGCATGTTAGAGTGAATATAGGATGAAGAATCGTCTGCCGTAGAATCTTGACGATGGGATCGATATAAAGGCCTTCGCGGGGAAGCATGGCTCGTCCGATCGTCCTCAGCATACTCAAGATTAGGAGGCAAAGAGAACTTTCACTTGATAGAAAAAGAAGCTAACCCTACCTATTTATTATATGTGACTAGAGTCTGCAGACGGGAAATAGTAGGTAGGGCTTTCCTCCTCTTCAAGAGGCCCCCGGAAGCTAACCGGTTGCCGTATTTTAGTATATAATGGTAGACGGAACGTTCCGGCGAGGTGGATTATACTGTATATACTAATTACCCCCAATATTTCGGAGGTCAGATTTACTGAATTGCCGAATACCCAATGTTTGGGCCCAAATGCATGGCGTGCTGAAGTTCGCTCGTGCGGATGTTGTCTCCTCTCAGTCTAGTTGTATGGATCATGTCATGGACTCTCAGTACGAACGTGGATGCCCGTGATTGATAGCTCCGTCAACGGCTGCTAAGTTGTAGTGGTAACAAATTACCGATGATCAATTGTTTGAGATTTAATTACTGGACTCAAAGCTGAAGTGCATTTCTTTACCTGCTTGCTGCATGCACATAACTTACGCTTTACAAAATAAATAAATAAGTAGAAACAAAAAGCAGTAAATTGGAAATTTCCTCGAATATACAAAACTTGCTAGAATGTACAATGAGCTCTTAAACAATGGCTGGTAACTGTCCAAGGTCAGGCCCGTCTATATGTTCTGCAGCTTGGATAGCGCTGTGATGCACTAGCTCCTGAGATCGCCAAGAGAGACGTTTCGAAGATTATAAACCTGCTGAGCCCACAAGGCTCCAATGCAGAGCAGAGCCAATAGCAGAAGTCGGGACGACGAACGTTTTGGTGGCTTTACAACTTTCTAGCAGGAGTCAGTATCGCATGTTGGTCAGACGGACACGCAGCTTGGTTGTCGAACCTTGATAGTCCAGTCAGACCATGTGGGAAATAGACTTCTCCACCAGTAGTGGCCTTGAGTCCATGGATAGGACATGGAGTTCCATTTCTTGTCGTTGAGATACCACTATAAATACGAACTTAGTACCTAAGGTACAGCAAACAACAGTGACGGGACCGACTTACCGACACACAACCAGCGTTCCAAACACGTTTACTCAACGCGTCCTGTACCCAATACGCGTAATCATGCTCAGCTTTGGTGGTGACTTCGACAGAGGCGGCATCACCATCGAGGACTGGCTTGAGGATACGGAGGGCATAGTTTATAGAGCTGATTGCAATGATTAGTAACGCACAGGGTAAAAGAGATGGAATGAACAGGGCAACCCACTTCTCTGCAGCCATCATGGCCGACGTGTGACCAGTCGCGGCGTTAGGGCCAAGGAGCATGAAGAAATTCGGGAATCCATTCAGCGCAGAGCAGTTGTAGGCCGCAGGACCTTCGTACCTGCCCCAGTGTTCAGAAACGGTCTCGCCGTTCCGCCCAATAACATCCATGTACGGAATAAATTTATTGGTTTGGAAACCGGTGGCGAGGACGATCACGTCAGCTGGGATGAAGCCTTTGTCGGTCTCAATCCCTTCTTCAGTTATTCTTTCAGTCTTCGCGTCCGTCAGAAGGACATTGTCCCGGTGTAGTGATTCAAGGTAGCCAGGATCGAAGATTCGCCTCTAAGGGTCCAATTAGTACTAACAATCTCTCCTACAAACCATGTCACAAAGAATGGATGGCTGCAGACATACCTTGCATCCAACATCGAAGTCTGGAATAAGCAGATCATGGTATTTCTGCGGACTCGCTTCTCGCATGTACTTCTCGACTTGTGTTCGTCTCTTCTCCCTCAGTCTAGCTGCGCCCTTGGTCATCGGGAACAAGCGAAAATCATTCTCTGCCACCAAAAAGATGTGGAGTCTGTGGAGTTTCATGGCAAGTGGGACATAGCGGAAGATCCACTGCAGAAGCTTGGGATAGGTAAAGTTGGGGGCGGGGAATATCCAGTGCTTTGTGCGGACAATCTGCGTGAGAGACTTCACTTGCCCGCTGTTGGCGAGAGCTGGCACAATCTGTGCAGCAGTACCTGAGGGTCTGTCAGAAATCCCTTGAGCACGTCAGATTGCGAAATACATACACCCATTTCCAATCACAACAACGTTCTTTCCTTTGAGATCGACGCTGTGATCCCACCGCGCTGAATGGAAGATGCTCCCTCCGAAGTCCGACGCACCAGGTATCTCACATGGACGCGGCTTGACCAGTTGGCCCGTAGCTGCAAAGAGAATCTGGCATTCGTGGGTATACTCTCGTCCCGTCTTCAAGTCGCGCAAGTAAAGAAACCAGCGGTTTGCATCCTCTCTCCAAACAGTTCGGACAACCTCCGTCCCGAAGGACATTTTTGGGAGGAGGTTATAGGTATTTACCACATCATCAATATACTCTTTGATCTCTGTGTTTGAAGGCATGAGCTTTGTCCAGCTGGGGTTTGGCGCAAAGGAAAAGCTGTAAAGAGCACTTGGGACATCGCAACCGCATCCTACGAGTATGTTAGTTTGGATGCTGAAGTGAGGGTGTGCAGATCCTCGTTCACCTGGATAACTGTTGATGTACCACGTTCCGCCGCTTGTGGGATATCGCTCGAAGAACCGAATGTCTTCGAGGCCATACCATCTCTGCAGCGTCGCGCCCAGGGCCACCGCTGATAACCCGGCGCCAACACAGGCAATCTGGCTGTAGGTGGGAAGGTCAGCGGACTTGGAAGCCATTTCTGACAGTAATGACGAAGATCTTGTTCCTTCTAACCCAGACGGCGTGGCATTTGACTTAAATACGAGGTATCACTAGTCGTTCTTGAATATCAAATCGAACCATGTCGGAGCCATCCCGTGCCGACGGATGCACCCGAAGCGAGGCACGGCATGTGCATGGGAGATGCCTTCGCCACAGATGAATTCGACAGAGTTCGAGATGTACATCATGAGAAGTACCAGGTTCACTATAAAGCTATCGGCTTGTTGGACTAGATTCATAGGACTGACTGATATTGTAGGCTGGGGCCGGCCCAAGGGGCAAAGGGTGGACCAAACTAAATCACTAAGCATGAGATATACAAGCTACAGGGCATTTTCCTAGCCTTCTACAAAGCCACGGATATAAGCATATTAAATTTCACAAATTATTCTCTACAATAAGTTCTGTGCATCGGCTTATCGTACAGGAATAGTAAATTATTGGCAGGTATATTGCTTGTGGTCGTGCTGTGGCCCAACTTTCGAGCCAAATTCTGTTGCACATTAGGTTAAACAACCTCGTCTTACCTCATTCTAACGTGCTATGAAAATTGAACTTTGTCAAGAACCCGAAATCGTCCAATCCAGGTACCATACTCTCTGCGAATTCTCCCCAGTCGAAAGTTGGGATTTGGGTTGGATCGCTATTCGGAAGATCGCATGAGTTACTGGTTTGATGAATCTGTGAGGCATCACCCTCTACAACTACCTGGTGTTGTGTATTGGGAACTGCTTGATGATAAGCAGCCTGCAGAAATTGGAGAGTGTTGTTGGCAGAGCGACAAATTGTAGTCATGGACTGCAGAATACCAATGGCCTCTTTCCAAGCATCCCGTGCTTTATCCAGAGTAGGTTGATCCATTATTGATGGGGCGGACATGGCCACAAGAAGGACTATAGCTGCAGTTGAGACGTCTAGCGATGAATGAATCAGCATCCAGACATAGCAAGAATAGATTCGAACGACAGCATACAGAACCCGTTGTACCACCATGCATCAGTGGCATTGGTCTGATAAGTCTCTTGGACTACGTGCGTGAGGTCGATGGCGGTCCTCACACACGCGGCCGCGCATCTGCTAAACATGGAAGAATAAAGAGCTCCTTGCGTCTCTAGCCCACATGAGTTTCGCTTCGAATAGAATTGGGTGAAGATCGGGCGGTATAGGAGAAGATGAAGATGGATATATCTGTACAGACTGATGAGCAGGTAGGCAGCTAGACTACGACGATAGGAAGCACACCTGGCACGTAGTACATTTTTTTGCTGGGAAATGGCTGCTGTGTTTGATTCCCAACAAGAAACTCCTTCAAGTGGTCTGGAGTCCCACTTCAGAAAAGGAGGAAGGTTAGCTTTGAACAAAGCCAACTCCTTCTCGACTCTGAGGACAATATCGAGGCTTCCAAGGCTCATGGTTGAGGTTTGGAGCTGATTCCGGCGTAGCTGGCCAGACCAAGCTTGGTAGATATCTGCTAGGATGATGTCCAAGATATTATAAAGCTTGATCGACTCGTTATAGAATGCCATCAAGAAAGGTCCCTCGCCCCCTTCTTGACATTCATATATTTCTGAACCACCTGGTCTGGGAACAGGGGCCAGGTGTGAGGTCATGCTTGGTCTGCCATATGTCATACTCAACGTGCTACAGACTATACCTTTAGCATTATACAAAGACAAAATAGGGAACTCAGGTTCTTACATGTCCATCATCACACATCCATGCCACGTCCGCTTACGAATTTCAGACTCCAACGGTGATAATGTAGTGAGAATATCTGATCTATGTAGTCCGATGACGACTGCCACCCTGCAGGCATTCCCAACAGAATGCCAGCAACGGCTGGGATATGGAGAGCTCTGCAGAAAAAGTCCCGTGATCAGTAAAGTCTGGACCACGCCGAGGGTGTTGATGTCCAAGAAATCGAGCCCGATAAATCTCTTCGCTCGAAGGAAGAACGAGTTTGCGACAGCCTTAGCTTCCTGTGGGGGAATATCTGCAAATTGACAGCCTAAAGCAAAGATCAAATTCAGGGCACACTGGAAGACAATGGATTTGGCGCCCGACTCTGCGCTCGATCCCAGTCCAATCTGCAAAGCCGTGGGAGCTGTGATGATTGGCTCGTCTTCTGCACGCCAGAGATTCCGATAGGCCACTTCGAAAGACGGACGGTGGAAGAATGGGTAGAGAATAAAGACTTTATCGAAAAAGTGTTTCACGAGTTGATCTGCAAACGATCGCGGCGGTAACAAAAAATCATTGATCTCGAACTTGTCGGTTGTGTCGTGAAGCCTACTATATCGTGTTTCGGCTAAACTACCTATTGGACGCGAGGGTATCCTTTGCCAAGCAAAACGCATGAGAGAGGCTGTCGATGAAGTGCCATAGAATTGGAGTCGGGTAGACCCCCGGTGCTCTTCACCTCCTGCCCCTGACAGGATGATCTGGCCCATACCCGTTATGTGGCCTTCAGCCTCATCAAATAATGGAGACTCATAGATATCCGTATCATCTTCTTCTACCGACCTAGTGTTGCTCTTGTCTCGTTCACGTTGAATGCCTGGCAGTATGCACTCCGGCGCCAGCCCGGGATTGGAGCTTATAGGAGTCGGATTCTGCCCCATGGCTTCATGATCTGAATGGCGGGGAGCCAAGGACAGGCTGGCCCCTTGTGGTAGCGTCTCGCCGTCGCCAGCGGAGCCAAGGGGCAGCCCACTTGGTGGAGTTGAGGGGTTGTGAACAACTACCCCGGCCCTAGAACAAATATCTTCCAAATCTTTGATTCGCTGATGAAGAGCATGGAGGTATCTAGTATGCATTAGAAGAAAGGGGTCATCATCTATGCCGACATATACATGTATAGTAGACTTACTCGTCCCTGCTTGTGGACCGGGAGGTCTCCGTGTTATAGACGCACTGATCATTCCGATATGAACGCCTCACGCATGGTCCACATATGGGCTTTGTTCCGTCACAGCGGATCTTCTTCTCCCTACACGAGTTACAAGCCAAAGCGACCTTGGAGCGTGTTTTAGCTCGCCTTTTCTGGTCGTCGACAGTTTTTAGGGGCATCTTGCCGGTATGAAACCCGAGTGTTGGAGGGGTGGCTCATAGTAATCAACCCGCCAGGTCTCAACCTTGCGAAGAGGAGTTGAATTGCTTTAGAAGGCGTCGTCGCTAAGTACGGGTCCGTTCCGGTCTTGTCTCCACATTTTCACTATATTGTGGGTCTATATGTTTAGCCCATCCAATAACAACAAATCAATGAGAGGCGTCGACATTGACCGGATTCCTTCCGTGGGCAGACCGACAGACTATGGATGTCGAGGAGCCGGTTCATTGTTGAGCAGCTGGCCTGGCAACCCTCTAGAATTATTTTTGAGTCCGAGGCAGGGACATCCCATATGTTTCAAAAGGCCGAGGCTATGGTCAGCTTACTGGCCTTGATCCCTATGAATACCACGTATGGAAGGTCTTCTTTAGTCACCGCCTGACCCTATCTCAAATTGTGAACAACAAAAAGAATGATGCACAAACCGACAGCATACACGAAATTTTCTTTCCTTTTTACCCTCCTATTTCGAATTTTGCCCAGCGCAGCACTCAGAATCCCCGGAGCCATTATTAGGGCCTTACTGCAAAAGTTGCCTCTTGGGCCATCCGCATGGAATGGTTTCGTCGGAGCTTTAATGGACAGCACTCCCCCACACGAGCTTCAAGCCATTCTGCCATCCACGATTGACACCTACAACAGATGGGTGGCGTCTAATGGGGCTACTCGTGCAGTAGACTTTTTGGCTGCTGACAATTCAACTCGGCTACTGTGGATTGGTCCAAGGAAGGCGAAGAATGTAGTCCTCTTTTTCCACGGTATGATACCCCACTTTCACTTCGGAACTTCACTGAACTATCTAGGTGGTGGCTATGTGATGCCCCTTTCCACAGGACATTTGGACTGGATGGCACACGTGAAGAAGGAGGCTCTCGATGCTGGGGTTCAGCTCAGTGTGTGTATTCTAGAATACGGTAAGTGAAGGAGGTGAAATGCATTGAAAGGGGGGAAAGAATTAATAACAAATTCGTCAGACTTGATCCCCGCCAATCCGTATCCAAGGCAAATGTCGCAAAGCATTTTTGCCTTGGAGCATCTCGTGGACTTGGGTTATGAACCGTCCGAGGTAGCGATTTGCCACACAATACCTGTCAATCACTAATCTAATATCACTTTCTCTTAGATTGTTTTCGGAGGTGACTCTGCAGGTGGACACCTGTCACTAAGTCTCATGGCCCATCTCCATCATCCTCGGCCCACAAACCACGGAACGAAAAATATTGTTGATCTGCATGGCACTGTACGAGGGTGCTTCCTTGTGTCTCCCCTGACATCGTTCGATTTCAAAACTGCCGCGTATCAAAGAAGGTTCAATGCCGATATTTTAAGCAGGTGGGTTGTGCATAAATGGGGGGACTATCTTGTGGGAAACTCTCCCTGGCTAGAAGAGATTTCCGAAGGGAATGGCTGGGGAATGGCACTGGATGTGCCGGAGAGCTGGTGGCTGAATTTTAGGGCCGTCGATCGTATTCTATTAACAGGTGGTTATGAAGAGGTTTTCAGTGATCACATACAGCAGCTGGGAAATATGCTCGAAAGACAAAGCCAAGGGGTTGTGACGCTCCATATGGGCAACGAAACCCACGATAGACCGTTGATGGATTTCATGTCAGGCAGGCAGCCGAGTGAAACGACCAAGACTATTACAAGCTTTGTGATATCTTGCTTCAAAGGATAAATCCCACAGTTTTGGTAGATAGAGCATTTGAATATTGAGATAGACTGATAATTCGGCTACGCTGGGATTTATTAAGCAAATCCAAGGGTAAATCTCCATCTCAGCGGATCCAATGAGCGATCCAAAAAGCGGCTGAATCTTTCCTAGACTGCAAATCTCAAATCAGGCGCTTAGCATCTTCTAACACCCCTAGCCGTGCCCCTTCCTCCAGTATCAAGCCGATATGCCGCTCACTTCTCGAAGTAGCCTTGACAGGAAAGGGCTCATCCGTCTTGTGGTGATTCAAACGCTTCGGGTCGTAAGGTCCAGCCTGCTATATATTAGCTATTGCCATTGTATCATCTTGTTGCCAACTCACTGCTTCGTAGTTGTAGCAGAACACCAAACGAGCAACATTGATGAATAAGCCCTGGAATGCCAATCGATAGCCAACGCAAATACGACGACCGCCTCCAAATTGCCAAAGTCCATGTGCAGCGTCGGTCTCATATCCATCAAGCCATCGTTCAGGTTTGAAGTCTTCTGGATCTTCACACTCGTTGCACACCGGTATCCCGTTGATCACGAACCCCACGCCTGCCGGGAAACTATAACCCTCAAATTCCATGTCGGATGTAAGCACGTGGTCGGGGGTAAAGGGGAAAATAGGCCTCCAACGCAGGAGCTCCTTGATCATAGCGCATATATAAGGCATCTTCTTCAGATCATCAATCCCAGGTAATCGAAAGTTCTCCGTCGTACTACATTGGCTGTCCACCTCTTCTCTAGCCTTTTGGAACTTGTCCGGGCAAGAAAGCGCCGCCATAGCGAAGATATTGAGCGCTTCTCTCGTCGTATCTGATCCAGCTTCGAGGAGCTGTAGAGCAACGTACATGGCCTCCTGGTCATTCCCCGTGAACTTGGTATCCGGGTGCAAGAGAACGTCCCGTACCCATGATGGAGGCGCTGTCCCGTTTTCCACCTTCTCCCGAGCTGGAATCCACCATGATCTGTAGACCTCTTCATTCCAATCCCCAAGCCTCTTCCAGTGCTTCCGCCATGGCTGCAACATGCGAGGCAGCTTATCTAGTTCTGGGAACCAGTCGACTAGGCTGGCTCCAATACTGTCAACAAATTGAGTAACTACATCTTGTAGCTCGGCAAGCTCTTTTCCCGATTTAACCAGGCGCTCCCCAAGTGCGATACGATGAACCACGGAGTTTGCGTATCGATAGTGGTGGCGATACCACCGCTCTGGCTGGAACAGATATTCTGCAAGCATCTGAGTGCTCTCAAGCTCCTGCCACGAGCCATAGTGCTTCATGGCGGTTCCGCTCAGAAGAGAGTGCATTACACGTCGTTTTTCCATCCATTGTGAAGGAGGGAGCAATAAGGAGCGCCCATTTCGGCTCACTATCCCGCTAGCTATGGGCATCGGGCTTCGTCCATTAGTGAGGGAGCCGCGTTTTGCGATAATTTCTGAGACCACGCGTTTGCTGTTCAACAAAATCCAGGTTTTGGAGCCAAGGTGCAGGGTAGTCATTTCGCCATATTTCGCGAGGTCATTATGCTGTGTACTGTCAGTTTTTGAGCTGTCTTGAACAAGAACATAAACTCACTACTCTATGCCCTCCGTCCTCCCGGACCTTCCGAAGATATAAAAGATTGCCGAATATGGGTACCCCTCGGGGGCCAGGAGGAAGCTTCCATTTCTTGCCTCGGGGTGGTCTGCGTTTTCCAACAGGTTTAAAGATTTCTTGAATGATCAAGAATATCAATCCTAGGCAAGCAGCGATGATAACAAAAGCTGCAGCAATTGGGTTTGCTGTTGCAGCTGCAGAGAGATGTGCATGGATTGATGCTCCCATCGTGCTAGCTCACGTAGAGTACTAGATAGTCGAAGCTGTGAGCATCATCTTTGGATTTATATCAACCACACGATTGCAATCGGGAATGATCCGAGAAGCAACATTACCAAAATACCTCGCATAAATATTGGCTTGCATTATTTTATTCCGGATCTAGCTGGGCGTGGA
This sequence comes from Aspergillus caelatus, assembly GCF_009193585.1. NCBI lineage: Eukaryota > Fungi > Ascomycota > Eurotiomycetes > Eurotiales > Aspergillaceae > Aspergillus > Aspergillus caelatus. Next base: position 225,248 of record NW_022475265.1, read on the forward strand.
CTGTACCCGGACCCGCCACCGGAATGCATCCGGGTTCCACTTTGAAGAGTTATGCCTGTTATACAAAAGCAAGCCCGCCTGGAACCTGTCTCATCTAGTCGTCTTGCCGCCATGTTGGCATTTACTGGCGTTTCTGTCACAGTTCTCCTCGTTCTTTATCTTTGCAAGCCCAATATCTTCAACACAATGAGCGAGCACACAGTAGACTGGCTCCGAGACAAGGCGATCGGCTGGAGCCATAAACCTCCACGGAATAAGATTGACACCCACCATCATTGTGTGCCATCATTCTATGCCAAGGGTGAGATATCAATTAATTTTAACTCATATGTCCCCATAACTGACATTGTTATAGCGGTTGAAGAGCAAGGGGGAGATCCGAGTGGTTGGCCAACTCCTCATTGGAGCTCGCTGGGTTCCAAGCTGCTGATGAAGCGCGTGGGAGTTAAAACTGCAGTCCTTTCTGTTACAGCTCCAGGTGCTTGTATAATGCCAAGCCGTTCGGAACGAGCGCAGCTGGCGAGAAAATTGAACGACTACTCTGCCGAGCTTCGAGACAAAGACCTGGAGAGCTTCGCCTTTTTCGTGTCATTGCCCAACATTCTTGACACCGAGGATGCACTGGCGGAGATTGCATACGGATTAGATACTCTCCATGCCGACGGGGTCACCCTCTTTACTCGATACGGCTCCACCAACACCTATCTTGGTCATCCTGATGTTGAACCCATTTGGGCTGAACTGAACAGGCGAGGCTGTGTGGTTTTTGTTCATCCAACTCACCCGGTTGATACAAACCCCGTGAATTCGAAGCTACCACAGCCGTCCATTGACTATCCTCATGAAACAACACGCACGGCAATGGATATGATCACCAACAAAACGCGACTCAAGTATCCCCGCTGCAAAGTTATACTGTCCCACGCAGGTGGCGCTCTGCCATATATCATCTCGCGCGTTGCGACTCCTATGAGTAAGGCACCAGATTTTGCAGTCTCCCATCGTATGGGAATAACACACGAACAAACAATGGAATCATTCCGTAGCTTCCACTTCGATTTGGCTCTAAGTTCGTCACCGCAAGTTCTGGATATGTTGTTGAAGATGGTTCCCCATGACCATATTTTGTACGGGAGTGATTTTCCATATGCGCCGATAGCCGCCTATCCGGCTTTCCTCGAGGCGCTGGAGTCGTATGAAATGGACCCGGAGTTGAGGGACAAGATCAATTTTGGGAATGCGATGAAGCTATTTCCACGGTTGTCAACCCCAAGAGGCGGCAGCTTGTAGTGATGTTGGTGAGCTTTAGCTAGGAGTGTCTCAACGAGGGAGTTAAGATCGAAGAGAAACTCAACAACCCTTCAATGGTGTTGGTACTAGCATTCTCATCGGTTCTTTCTCTTTGGAATCAATTTCCAGTCTTCCTGCCAAATTTTCCACACATGCTTTTCCTCTCGAAATAGTAAAGACCCACCAGGCCTGTAAATATGAATTCGGAATCATGCGTTCTTTCCTGTCCCTGGAGACCGCACTGGTTTCCCTGCCACATTTGTACTATATAGCTCTTACACCCGGTACACAGTATGTCCAGAAGCCTGCGCTTGCTCGTGCCCGAAAGAATATGCGTCAATTCTGGATCAATAATGCGCGTGGGATTGATCGAAAGCAAGGATTGAAAATTCACTGGCATAGGAGTGTACTGGCTTATATCGCGTCAAAAGAGCCTCCACTTGAGTCCCAAACAGTTGAATTTAACACGCAGTAAACAGGTAACGCTTAACAAACGTATTATTTTAATCTCATATTTTGGGCATTTAAGTATTGCTCATATTCCAAGGTGCAGTGTCCCTGCTCCCGGTGAAGCAGGGAAGCAAACGACATAGATCCTAAAGATCTTAATTTGATAGCTACATCATCTCATATAATAATGAAGAGTTCTCTCTATCTACCCTTTCAATAGTTTACTGGGAATTCAACCTCATTCTCAGGGTAGCATTTCCTTGGACTGATTTTGCCTCGTAGCGCGAGCTGTCCTTTATATATCTTGAGTATGATATATTGCCCGCGAAAATATATATTTGTAAAGTCGTTCAAAAAACATCCTTCTGTCTCCACCTAAGCCATAATATATATGTAAATACTTGACAGAATGTGAAATATCTTTTACACCCGTCAACTAGATTATGTATATTCCCAAGGTCGTCGATAGCAAGTGGTTGTTCAGCCTTTGGACCGACGCAGGAAGCTGAGTTTTTCAGTGAGGAGTATCTTGGTTTATATAACATATAAGATTGAGCACTTCAACAACCATCCGATGTGGTGTAATGGCTAACATCGCTGTCTCTCACACAGCAGCTCGGGGTTCGATTCCCCGCATCGGAAGCATTTCTTTTTCGTCTTTTTTTTTTCTTCCCCGTCTAGTCCAACGCTTACTCCGTACGGTCGGTCGTCTTCACGGACGCATCTTATATAATCTGATTCTTATCCTGACGAACATCCATATTTCCCTCTAGTCATGGTCGATCACTTATATGACAAGCTTCATACCACCACCGACCTGCATTACGCCCAAGCATAAATTTAATACCACAAATTTACTCTAGCTGCTTATTCAGAAGTGATAGAGGAATCCATCACCGGAACCACTGAAATGAGTAAAAAGGCATGGCTGACCGCTTTTTTTGATTCAGTCTTTCTTCAGCTGCTCTCTTTTTTGTATTGCTGGTTGCATCGCCACTGCACCAGTCGCTCCCCTCATGTAGTCAAAGAATTGACAAATATCTCAACAAAGTCAGTGTGGCCGAGTGGTTAAGGCGACAGACTAGAAATCTGTTGGGTTCGCCCGCACAGGTTCAAATCCTGTCGCTGACGTTGAAAATTGAAAGCTTGCTTTCGCGGTTCTTTTTTGCTCCCGTCTCGTATGTGTGACCCACTTTTTTGCTGGCTCAAGATTGTGTGGCCTACCATTACCATGCTGGAGCGTCGTTTGTTCCCACTATCCTAATTCTTATCCCTGTGCGGAGCATGCCCCGTTCTATCACCCATCTTATCAGTTCCCCTGCTGGTTATGAGACAGCGTGCGTAGGCCTTTCACCTGGGCGGGAATCTCACAAGGGATAGGAAGTGCATTGCCCATACATACCTGTACGACTCAGAGCCACAGTGAAACCATCTATTACTAAACGGATATGCGAGACAATGCACGAAAGAGCCTAGCTAGGGCTCGATCCTCCGCACGAACGATCGGAAGTAAAGTGCTGACGCCGACACGCAGGCTATTAGGGATGACGTACAGGAGCGGATGGTTCTTTGTGCTGCAATATTCGCTAACTCCTTACGCAATAGTATGCAAAGCCTACATGGTATTTTCATTGTTATTTGTCTCTGTTGGTAATCGTCGTCTGGCATGTCCGGGATGTCGGGAGGTCACGAGCGTCGACTTTCCGCATTACCCGCAAAGGCCATCAACTGCGGCTTTAACACTCTTTCCGATATCCATCTTGAATTCTAATATCGCCGGTAACAATGTGTGAGGAATACGGATGTTGCGGTACGATGCATGGGGTACAGATTACGATTCTTTCAATCATGACTTCAACGTCGTTTGAGGGGTATACATTTAAATTAAGGCGGTCACGCCCTTTCTCCCTAGGTTGCCTTTGCTCTATATGCCCCCAATAACTTATTACTTTGTACTATACTAGAAAAATACAATTCACAATGGCTCCTGGAATCTTGGTCAATGGTTTCCACGACCGTCCTGCACCATCCTCGACGCTCCCCATGCGCCGACGACCGTATCCTCACGAAGGCCTCCGGTTCGAGCCCAAACTTAAACCCAAATCGTATCGCATGGCCGGTACTTCAACGGACTCAAAGATACTGTTCCTGGATGTGAATATTCTTGACTCAACAGGGAATGACGCATATCGTGGCGATGTGCTGATCCATGGGGAGCGCATTGTCTCGGTTGGGTCGGTCCCCGATGTTGAAGCGCTTCGCCATGACCCGAAGGTCCGTGTCATCCAAGGTCGTGGACGCACTTTGATGTCTGGTCTAGGGGATGCTCATACACATTGGACTTGGAACAATATCGCTCTTGAGCTGCTGGGTGACATTGGCGTGGAGGAGCACACTCTGATTACAGCACGCTCGGCGCTTTGTTATCTGGACTCCGGATACACCATGTGCTATGGCGCCGCATCTGCCAAAGATCGCCTGGATTGCGTCGTCAGAGACGCCATCAATCGCGGTACGTTGCCCGGGCCGAGACTTCTAGCAAATGGCAGAGAGATCGCCAAGCGAGAGGGGGAGCTTGCGGCTGGAATTACTGCCTTTGCCGATGGCCCATTGGAAATGCGAGAGGTAATCAGGCATCATGCTAAGATTGGTGTTGATCAAATCAAATTGAGTATGTCCGGAGAAGCGATCACTGAAACTGTGTCGGCCGAGGAATGTTTCTTCACCGATGAGGAAACAGCTGCCTGTGTGGATGAAGCCCATCGTAATGGGATTAGGGTTTGTTCCCATGCACGTGCTCGAGACTCGGTCATCCAATGTGCCAGACACGGCGTCGACGTCATTTACCATGCCTCATATACCGATGAAGAGGGCATGCAGTTGCTCGAAAAGGTCAAAGACCGAGTTGTCGTTGCCCCCGCGCTCAACTGGCTCTATGCGACCGTTTACGAGGCGGAGCCCTTTGGGTATTCCATGGAAAAGGCTGAGCAGGTCGGGTACCGTAAAGAACTGGAGACAGCCACAAAGGCTTTGAAGGAGATGCACAAGAGGGGTATCACTGTTCTTCCAGGAGGTGACTATGGTTTTGCCTGGTGTCCTCATGGGACGTACGCTAGGGACCTTGAGCACTTTGTGAAGCTGTTGGACTTCACGCCGATGGAATCCATTGTCGCTGCGACAGCTGGAATAGCCAAGCTGTTTATGCAGGAGGACGAGCTGGGCAAGATCCTTCCAGGGTATTATGCCGACTGCATCCTGGTCAATGGTGATCCTCTGAAAGATATTGCCGTCCTTCAAGACCATTCGAAGCTAGATGTGATTATGATTAACGGCCGGATCCACAAAGCTCAGCTGACGGAGTTCATTAATATGACAGCGGTTCCTTCATCATTGGAAGAGGAAAAGAGCTATTTCAATTTTGTAGCCTTTGAAGACGGCTTGGGACGGTCTCGCATTGGCCATCTCGACCTTGGTGACTCCACAATCCAACCGTTGACTATGGCTTCCGGCTCACCCCTTGCCAATCTGAGCCAGGTTATTGAACTGGGCTACGAGGGGGTTGTCCGCGCTGCGGAATCTCCATTCCCGCTGGACTCGGTGAAGTTGTTGCCGCCTCTCTCAGATCGAGATGTTCTTTGTATTGGTGAGAACTACCGCAAGCATATCAAGGAATACCGGGAGAGTGGATATGCTGCTGCTGATAACAAAGTAACTGACAGTAAGCGACATTATCTCTTTGAAGAAACCATATGTGGAAGATGCTAATTGTATACAGGCCCCAACGTCCCAACTGTTTTCACTAAACGCAGTACGAGCATCACTGCTAGTGGAACGGATATCTATCCCCATCCTGGATTTACTCAAACAATGGATTATGAAGGTGAATTGGGTATCATCATCGGCAAAGTAGGCTTTTCCATCAAGGAGAAAGATGCTATGGATTACGTCTGGGGCTATACGATCATAAATGGTACGTTTGTGGGACCAAACGATAGAAACCTTCTAATAAATCTAGATCTATCCGCCCGCGAGAGACAGCGAGACCACCGACAATATTTTATGGGAAAATCACCAGACACCTTCTGTCCTATGGTATGTTTGGATCCTTATCTTACCCAAGTACACTTAGTTGATAGCCTATTTTGTCAGGGACCGGTTGCTGTTGAAGCTGCAGCATTACCAGGAGAAATTAGAGTACAAACCCATGTCAATGGTGAAAAGCGTCAAGATGGCACCACCGCAGACCTGATCTTCTCTATTCCCAAGTTGATAGAGACGGTATCAAGTGGCATCACCCTTCAGCCGGGCGACGTGATCGCAACAGGCACTCCACACGGCGTTGGAGTTGGCCACCATCCGCCGAAATTCCTTAAGCCAGGCGACCTGGGTAAGTCCAGTCTCCCGAATCTCCTAGAGAGTATGTCCCTAGGCTTCAAAGCTAACAGAAAATCTCTTAGTCGAGGTGAGCGTCACTGGCCTTGGAAAGCTTTCCAACCGCATTGCGGATCCTGGGAGCAAGAACCCTACTGTCGATCGTGTCCTCCAGAAGCCATCGAGCATCCCAACTTTCAACCTTGATCGGACTTGGGGCGGTGTTGGGTTGACCAAAGTCGGACCCGATCATTACATCAACGTTCGAGAATTGGGATCCCAGAGTCCAGATGCAGAAACGATCATTTTCATCCATGGGCTTGGTGCCAATCTGGAGTACTATGCGCCACTTGTCCAAGCTGCTGGGCTAGAAAATGACTACCGTATCATTCTCTACGACCTCGAGGGACACGGCGCAACGCCCGCCCGCGCCTCCTCAACTGCTACCTTGCAGACCTTCGCGAGAGACCTCGACCTGCTTTTCGCCGCCAAATCTATCACTTCTGCCACTCTTGTTGGCTGGTCCCTTGGCGGGTTGATTGCTATGTTCTTCGCAGAAAAGCACCCGTCTCGCGTCACGACGTTGATCCTGCTCGGACCAGGACCAACTCCTTTCCCAGAGCCTGCCGTTGAGGTATTCACCAAGCGTGCCGCTCTCGTTCGCGAAAAAGGTATGGAAGCGTCGGGAGTGGCCAACGCTGTGGCCACGGCTGCCACCTCCAGCGTGACCAAATCACGGCCTTTGGCCATTTCCGCGGTGCGCCAATCCCTGTTGGCTACTCATCCGGAGGGTTATGCCAAAGGATGCATCGCGCTTGCGAGATCGAGGGGTACAGATATCGCAGTGGAAAATCTGCGAATGCCGACTTTGATTGTCGCGGGACAGGAAGATGCGATTTCGCCAATTAAGTTGGCTCAGGGTTACCGAAGCAAGATACCCAATTCGCAGGTGGAATTACTCAAGGACGTGGGTCATTGGCATGTATTTGAGGATCTGGAGGGAACTGCACAGGCTATCAAGAGGTTCTTGGGACGTTTGTAGCTTGTCTACCACAGATGGGAGAGGGGTTGTTTGATGATTGCGTGTATATTCTCTTGTTTCCTCTTTTTGTGTCTTTTACTCAGGATACTGTTGTTTTTCACATTTATATTCATCTGAAATTGAGATCAATATTGTATAGTATTGATAAGCTCCATTCCGTAGCACTCCCAGTGGCGTAGCGCTTACACATGATCCTGTAAAGCCCTGACTCGCAGCTGCAAAGTGACGTACAAATCTACCCCCCTGCTGGGATCCCATTACTGGAAACGAGAAAGCGCCCATGCAGGTTCCATCATTCCGAGAGTACCGAGCAAATGGGCGGTCTGGACTTGCCCCCTCGTATTGCTTTAATAGCGAGCGTCGTCATTCTGGTCTAGTTTAAATGTTAATGATCCTTCGGCTCTGACAGCAGCCTCCAGTTTGACCATAAATCCGGGGCAGAAAAGGAGGGGAAAACAAAGAAACAGAACCAGTCTTCCCCGCATTTATCCTTGTTATAACCTGTGGGTCCGCCCGTACTTTCTTATACGACTGACCCGACCAACCCTATCCCTCTCGCTCGTGGTTACACATATTGTCGACTCGCCCGATCTACGGCTTAGGACAGCAGTGATATATGGGAAGAAAAGGTAGACTCAGTGATTTCAAAGCCAGTAGATCATATACAATGGACACCGACCCTCCCCCAGAGCAACCCCCACAAACCCGACGCCGCCGCACCAGGCTCGCCTGTGAGGCGTGCAAGATCCGGAAACGCAAATGCGACGGTCAAACACCATGCGAATCCTGCAGTCGATATGATTACCGTTGCTGTTATGAGCCTCCTCCTCGCAAAAGGCGACTCACGACCGTAGCCGCCGGACAAACATTCTCGCCACCAGTTACACTGCCATCGCCCGGTCCAGTACCGCCTTCTTCTACGACTCTGGAACCCAGTAGCCGTCGACCAACTGAAGAGAAATCAATGGAAGCCAACTCCGGGGTCATCTTTCCACAGTTACTGGGCCTTAAGCTGAGTCCCGACCATGCGCCTTCTATGCAGCACGGCTCCGGGTGGAACTTGGGTGTGCGCCGGAGTCCGCATCGTTCGGAAAAGAGCATTACCTGGATTTTGTCGCAGGCTGCGTGGCAGAAGTTGTTTGGTGTTTATGTCGAAAAGATTCATCCTGTGTATGGGTTTTTGGATCTGGAGGTTGTGGCTGGGCAGGCGGGGAGGAGGTGGGAGGATCCCTGTGCGTCAAACGAGTATGATGCTGTTCTGTGCGGGGTCGGGGCATTAGGATCATTGTTCTCATCTCGGTCAAAAGCAAGCGAACAGGAACGTCATTTGATTGACTGCGCGAAGGATATTCTCGAGACGACGAGTACGTTGGTTGTCAGTCCGGGGGTCCACGATGTGGAGGGCTGGTTGCTACGCACCATGTATTTGAGATGCCACAGTACGCCGCATGCTGCGTGGATAGCCTCATGCACAACGATGCATATTGTCGAGGCTGCTGGGTTACATCGTGAGTCCACTCGTGGCTCACTGGTTTTTCCAGAGATTAACCCCGGCGGCCAGCCGGAAAACGTGGAATGTAGACGACGGTTGTTCTGGATTGCCAAGTTACTCAATACATGGATTTCTTTCGAGTATGGTCGATCGCAGGTCGTCATTCGAGGTGCTCAGTGCCCGGCTCCTACGCTAAAAGCTGGGGATCCTACAAGTGATCTCATTTCACTGTTCCAGTTATCGGAAAAGTTAGACCCGGACCAGACGGTCCAAGTATTGGAGTTGGAAGAGTCGCTTGTCCGGCTGGAAGATTTTCAATTTGAATCCGACGCTGTCATTCTATCTCAGAGTGTGCTCGCCTTTACTATCTATCGCCGCCTGCAATTACTGAACTCAACCGCTAATATGACATCTATCGTCGACCGGGTCATTCGATTAGGCTGTAGAGGCCTCGCCGCTTCATCCAGATCCATCGATGCTAGCTGTCCTTGGTGGCATGTTAGTAACGTCCCATTCCAATTTACATGCATTCTTCTCGCAATGGATACGCGGAAATCACTCGTCCACGTGAAGGATTCACTCGCTACGCTGAAGAAAGCAGCCGACCACTTCGCTACACAAAAGGCACGAAAAGCATACAAAAACATCGACTTCCTAGTCAGATTATCTCAGAAACGGAAAGAACAGGATGCGGCCCTGTTGAATGAATCCGTAGGATCAAGCCAAGGTAAGCCAGATGATCCAACGGCCGAAGAGCAATTGAATGGGTCTGTATCACCTCTTGGGGGCACCTGTACGGAGGATACCTGGTCTGCAGACACGCTGCTTAATCCAATGGATCCGGCTTCATTGAATTATAGCTATGACTGGGATATCTTTGTACGGGATGCATTGGACTTTTCGACTACGTTTCCTAGGTTGGCGGAGCAGGAATATTGATTCTTTCTCTTGTTGATGAGTTCTGTTTAGAGAATGTAGTCACAAAGTATACTATACAATCAACTTTGGAGATAGAATGATTGATTATATTATTGTAATATATAAGCTATTCGACCCATTCTGGTTTAGAATATGGATTGCTGACTCCCTCCGTCCATCCAACTCTTAGTTTTTCTAATGATTTGTTTGCGAAGACCTTTCGTCGTTCCCCATGGATAGCATGGTACTGCCCTGTTTGCTGCATTAGCTCTTACTCTTGCTGTTTGAAATGCATCTTAAGCAAGCTTAGATGTTTAAGGGGAAAACATACATGAACAGTCGAACCCAGCGAACCGTCTCAACACAGCCTCACCCCCAGGATGTCCAGATAGAAAGGGTGTACAGTCGTAGACGATGTCATCAATCACCAACCCTGCTTATGTTAGTTCCTTTGTACTTCGGCTTCTAGGGTAATTGTTGTAATTGTAGTTGACGTACAAATCTCGGGGTTATCCACTCCGTTCCGTTTCGAGACTTGGTCTGGGGAAATGTAGGGGAGGACGGTCGTATTCTTTTTCGAATACATGGTTTTTGTAGAATGTTTGGATAACCAAATATGATGGATATTATAACGTAGATAGTAGAGAAACTACAAAAGCAAAAGAAAAGATTCATATGATATTAAGTAGTCACAAACATGACGTCTTAAACAGCTACCACTCCCGCCCATGGCTCAAGTCCGGGGTAGAAACAAAGGCAAGGCCTTTCCCGGTTCCAGGACCCAGGAATCTGGGTCATATCCCTGTCTAGCCTGCTCATTAGTGGCAATTCTGAGTATGTGGGGGTTACGTTGGCTACGCATGGAGCGGATGGAAAGGGTTCGGTGGGAAGTAGGTAGGGTATTGCGGATATTGCGGGAGTGATCTTGACCAGTCGGGTCCTCGATATTCGCGTTCTTTATGTATGTGCCGGTTGGACCGTGCATTGGCGGTCAGTGCGTTACAAGTACAACAGGGGGTAGTTTATGGGGAATGCTTCGGTAGAGGTATGGGATAGCGGGGTGCTCGCGTGGTGGCTAAGTTTGGGGTTGGGTGTGTGATCACTGATTCTCAATCTGGGGGATTCTGGATGTTGGCTTGGCACTTGCGGGCTGAACTGTAGTGTGCCTTTTACGTCTGAGAGGATATGTGGGTTGGGTCAATACGGTTTCTTTTTGGTGACTATGTGACGAGGGTGTGGCACGCCGCAGAGGTGCTAAGCACAATGACGATAATCCTTGTGCTCAATGACAAAGGGCTACTCTCGTGAGGCTTGGGTCCATGAGAATAAATGGTGGCAAAACACTCTGTCATATCAAAGATCCCTCCCGTGTAGTCCGTAGGAAGAATAACAGCGCAAGACTTATTTAGGCAGCATCGACATGCGTCCACTAAGGTACTATGTTGTATTTGATATATACCATGGTGTGGAGTCTATGAATAATGAAATGGTCTCGAGCCATAGATGATATGCAAAAGCCATAGCAGAAGATACCTATATTGATACGAGGTGGTACTTGTCGTGGTTCCCGGTGTTTCCTCACCGCATTTGATCGTCGAAGTTCTCGATATGGGTCTGAAATACCCCCACTAATTGACCCACAGGGGCCATACAGATTACGGCTTCCAATCGTATAAGTGGTTATGTTGGGCCCCTTCGAATAGCTGTACCTCGCCGATCAGCATTTGCCGGATGCCAATCATAGTTAGCCACGCTTGAGAATCTTCAGCTGATGTGGAGTTTTGGTCTGAAGGATGGCCAGCTGAACGATGAAAATATAACGATTTAAATATTTACATAGATTGATTCGTTCATGTAATAATAACATTCATTTCTACCAGCCAGTTGAGGTGGACTGGAGTAAGTGGAAGATCACGCCTCACCTGTTTCTAAACTAGCTATAAAGAACGGCAGTCCACTGCTGCTAGACCACGCATTTTCATGGGCTTTAGTACCTCTTATACTATTTGACATAAAAGCTACTCCTTACATATCCGAGTCCGATTGCATGATGACTGCCTCTCATCTTTTCAATATCAAAACTGTGGACAAGACGGGGGAGGTCAAGCTGACGAATCGCGTCAATATCGAGAAAGATATCGAAGAAAAGGCCACTTTACATGATATTAGACAGTTATTGGTGTCCGCTAAGAAGCTAGATTCAGCAAAGTAAACTATTCATATCCACCATGATGCATGGTAGCAACAGTAACTAATTCATGCTCAGGGCACGGTTTGCATTCTGTGGCAAAGATGGTGCTCGCGTGGGTGATGATTTCAGTTGGAGCCTCTATAAGGCCCTCGTCACCGAGAGTTCGGATCAGGTATGGTAATATGTCAAGGAAAGGCCTAAGGCGACAAGCTCAATATCCATTTAGGACTCGAAGGTGAAGCTGCCGGAGGGCACTCATGTTCATGATCTTTGTTTTGAGTCACCGGAAAAGTCTACTAAAGAAAAGTCACTGAGTAAGCAGGCGCAGGACCTTCTTGATAGCAAGTTAGATATGGACCTTGTGGTTTGTAAATTCCTTAAATTAATGCGTCCTCCCCTAATAATGAACAGAAAAACAAACCCGAGCTGATTACAGCCACTCTTAAGGAGCTGGCTAGCAAATACAATCATGACAATTTTAAAGCTGCTGCTGGAGGCGACGTTGTGTATGTTGAGATTTTATACCATGACCCTGTGCACAAGTTGACTGATAATAAATCAGAACGGCGGCGGCTTTGTCCCAGGAAGACTGGGACATTGTTATGCGCAACACGCAATATCTGAACGGCCATCGGGTGGTGTTTTCAGAACTGGAGAATGGAACTAAAGCGTTTAAAAGGATCGACAAAGCCCCATTTGCCGGTATGTCTTCCTTGCGAAAGTGGGTTCTACGCATAATAACTCACTCTATTATTTGTAGCTTTCTCTACTGCCCCTAGAAAGATATTTTCTTTCGAAAAAGCCGACAAATCCATCCGTGTCGAGGTGAGCTTGAGACCCAATAATCTACTTATTTCCCTTGCCCACCACGCTGATAGCAAATAGGGAGAGTACCGAATTCCTCGATATGTTGTTACAGATGACTCCTATGTCAATGTCTTTGAAACGGCGAGTTCATTGTCTGAAAGTGTCGCTTCCAGCTCTTTTTCCCAGATGGATATTGAAGCCTCGGCGTAAGCCACGATTCGCACTCCGTGACACCCTAGTATACTGATTGAATTATACAGTGGCGGAAGCCTTTTTGGCGCGAGTTTGTCTGTCAAAGGCGGTTTTAGTAACAGCGACAGGCAAGCCCTCGCTACATCAACCTCTAAATCAGCGAGGTCCATGAACATCACCTATAATGTTGGCCGCACGCTTTGGCAATTGTATCCATCACTGGAGGCTAACCAGCTTTCATAGTTCCCCAGGGTGGTCCTACACCTCGACTCCAGAAGCTTGGAGCTGACGGAGGAATGCAAAACGGCATTACAGGAAGTCAAGTGTCCGGATAGTCTAATAAAGTTTCACCAGGACTTTGGTAGGAGACCTCCTGTTTGCTCACTCAAAGAGAATATCTCATAACCTGAATCCATCATAGGCCATTTCTTTGCGACCAATGTTGAGCTTGGTGGAAAGCTCGTTGCTTCAGAACAATTTACATCGAAGGATTCGGCCAGGGCAGAAGAGAAGGCTAATGCCATGAAGGCTAGTGCTAGTGCTTCATTTTCTTACGGGGCATTTTCTGCCTCTGCCAGCTACACGCAGGAGAACCAGGCCAACAGTTCCAATAATACCTCGAGGAGTCAAATGACAAACCAGCTCACCTGGGAGGCCCGGGGCGGCGACACAATCCTTTGTAATGAGTAAGGAGGCACTGAGAATGAGATGTGCAAGGAGCTAACGTTCGTTTAGCCCTCCAAACTGGTGCCCCACTGTTAAACCATTTACCAACTGGAGAGTCATCAATGTACGTCTCATTTGATATCCGAGTATGGCTCGGCTCTTATACTAACATTCTCTTCATAGCAAAAAGACGTAATGGCTTTGGGTGATCTTATCGGGACTTTCCAAGACTTTAAGCATATTCCAAGCCACTTTGACGCAATTCGAAAGGAATCCAGACATTCGGTTGCTTGCAAGTTCCGCCTCCGGGCTAATAAACAAGAAGAGGTTGGAGATGATGAATTCTACGGAGTGCGTAAAAAGGATCAGAGAAAGAACTTGTGTAAGTGATTGAATGAATAATCTCATTCCACGAAAGACTAAACCTACATATCTAACATGCTATTAGATAACTACCTGCAGCGGTATAAGACGGAGCTAGAGAGGGACAATAAAATCACTACTAATCTTGGATTTGCCTTTGCGGAAGTCTTAGATCCCGTTATGTTGCAGTTTTACGGTGCTTTCGAAAAGCGAGTCGCAAGCCCGTCCTTTACCGATGATTTCAAGGAATATATTGGGATTGATAAAATCGACAATCATAATGCAGGCTGCGATTTCGAGGTCGAAGTTGTGGTTGAGCTGAATGCAAAGCCAACGGTATGACGTCCCAAGTATTATCAGTCATCCGATGTCATTTTTGCTTCTAACACTCCCAGCAGTTACAATTGAACGTCCCGTACCTCATCCGCGCCCCACAGCGTAACACCTATCTTGCCGCCGACACATCCGGCAGTTACAAAGGCAGATTTTTCGGTTACTTGTTCTATGCCCGTCAGTCCCGTGCCAGCAAATTCATGTTCCGAAAGGTAGGGGCCAGAGAGAAAAAGGGCATCGTTGAACACAATATGGAGGTCGAACTGGCGTATTGCAATGATGCTGGAGAGCCTACCGCTGTTGTTCAACGTTTCGAAGGTGATCAGACGACTCTGGTACTGAGCAAATATGGAACACCGGATTCATCGAGTTTCAGTAAAGAGCACAACGCGAAATTGGAATATATTTAGGGCTCATCCTAGAAAGTGGTGGTAGCATTGGAGAAATTGAGGGAGGGATTTTGCTTGCATTATACTTTGATATTGCACCCCAGCTTCATTTCTGTTCTAGCAGAATCCCCTTATGGCGATTTTCCTCTCAATAGCGTCGTCTTAGGAGAGAACACTAAGTAAACCTTGTTTTATTTTTTATTTTCATTTTTTTTTTCCCGCGGCATACATACATAATAGATGAAGATGTTAAGGCTATCTTCTAACTTAGAGTACTTCCTCGCCCAACCGTCCACGATCCAATAAATAACACTCTTCAATATGCTACAGCTTTCCTGATCCCCGTATTTGATGGCTTATGGTGATCATCCTGGGCAAAAGAAAAAAAAAGAAACGAGGGGAAGCGGAGCAGAAGAGCTTGCAACCTAATTTTTTAGTGCATTTGGAGTCAGGGTAGTGGGAGCGATTTCCGTGGAATACGACATAAGCAAACTCTTCTCCACTGGATAGCATCGGGAGTGAGACACTGAAACAAGACGTCCAAAAGGCTGACATAATTTGGGCATGACTTCTGATGAACTAAGGAGGTGAGATCTCTAGAACTGATTCTGTTGATTACCACGATATAAACATGATATTGTTACCTATTGTTACCGTACCAAGATTCTCAGGGAGGGACCGAAGTTGACTGACTCTACAACGGCAATCTCGGCAGAATAGTACATAGCTAGTCAGATGTCATGGAGAAGGAACTTGAATAACAAGGCCCTTGGCTGTGTCTGGTACTAAGATGAATGGCTCTGGTTCTGTGACGTGCGTGGCTTGCCTCGGATCCTGGGTAGAGCTCAGCACAAAGAGCCCTAATCCTCCTATCACGCCACAACTAACCGACTATTGAGATTACGCTTGTCTGCTCCTAATGTTTGTGAGCACAACCCTTCGCGTCTGTCAAACATAATTTTTATACAATGTGCGTGCCACTATATTTTATCTTACAGTTATTTGTGTCCTGTTTGACCGCGGGCGGCAAAGCAGTCTTGAACGCCGCAATGAGTTCGCTTTCTTTCGCAGCCAAGGCCTGTCGGCTTTGCATAACAGCAGCAACGGATGACTTTGATAACAAGTTACTACACTGGTGTGAGCTCGAGGGGTTTGATACGACTTTTATCACTTATAACTACGATGATCGCCACTATGTTCACGAGCTGAATGCTGTGAAGCAGGGACTTGGGGTCAGCGAATCATACGCAGTGATAGGTATGTATAGCTAATGTTTTATGCAAATCGGGCCAGGGACTCGGCTAAATTTGTGAATCTACACGTTGAGGCTTCGGCGATGCGGCTGCATTTTGTCTCGAGCATTATCTCAAAGTCACTAACACGAGCAAGCTTTGCGCCCTCGTAGCGTACTACCCATCGCGAATCCCGGATCCTGAATGCCGTTACGCCTCATCTATGCGCGTCCTTGTGCACCTCGCAGATCAAACAGTCCAGGTGCTCTCTGCTTCTCACGATCATAAGAGACATATTGTTAAACGACGTGTCGGGGCAGGGCAGGGTACGGGAGACCGGCTGGACTTCGGATATCCGGCATACTCATACCCTGGCATAGGTCCAGGATTTGCAGAAAGTGACTTGGACAATTATGATCCGGTAGCCACTGAGATTGCATGGACCCGGACTTTGTCCGTTCTGCAAAGTGGGTTTCAGAAGCAGCTAGATTTGGAAAAGACTTGGGAAGATGTTCAACAGGGTAAGTGTCCGGTACAGCGCCATTCTCGAACCTATATTCAAATAGTGGCGAGTGGCTGTTGACGGCTTCGAAGAGAAGTATTTCTCATCTGATATGCCTACCGCGATGAGCAATTATACCACGGAGGAAACTCCCACGGTCACATATACCCCGACACTGAAAGGTGCTAGTGGCATAAAGGCTCTTCATCAATTTTACAAAACATCCTTTCTACAGGGCAGGCCACCCTCGATGCGTCTCCGTTTACTTTCCCGGACAATCGGTGCAGATAGAGTAGTGGACGAGATATATGTGACGTTCAAACATACTCAAGAAATGCCGTGGATCCTTCCTGGCTTGCAGCCAACCGACCGACAGGTGGAGATAGTACTTATCAGCATTGTAACACTCCGTGGTGGAAAACTATATTCGGAACACATATACTGGGATCAAGCAAGTGTCCTTGTTCAAGTTGGTCTGATTGACCGTAACTCAGTTCCTGAGCAGGCCAAAGGGATCACTGCTCTCCCGATTACTGGAAGGGAGGCCGCAAAGAAGATTCTTCTGCACGATAAGGAACAAAGCATGGAGCCTGAAATTGCATCCATGGCTGCACAGGTGGATGGATCGGATATACATTAAGCAGTCGCTCGATGGATCTTGCAGGGATACAATGTCGGCGACGCCTTCTGGCACAAAACCCCGTAAGAAAAATATACTTATCATTACCAGCGCGATCGGCAACTTAGAAAGCAATAAATGCCGACGAGTACCCATATTGTTGTCCCGATTTTGGGATGTGCGGGGGTCCTCGAGCCATTCTAGTAATGTTGCTGACGAGAGCTATATAAAAGCAACGAAATTTGTAGTACAGAATAATCCTCCTTGCTTTCGTTTTTCTTTCGGTTTTTCTTGCTTTACTAAATTCTCCCTCTAAACATGTTAATTGCGGCGACTTTGCCCCCATCGCTGCATAAACTGCTAACCAGCCGGGGTTACTTCAGGCTAGGAGAGGATTTCTTTCCATAACAATCCTCCATCTAGGTAAGGATGCACTACATGTTTGTGGCGATCATTCCAATTATTGTTTAAATGATCCGTATGCTTGATAACGAGAACTCGCAATAGCTTAGATACCTCCTTTGTATATTTTTACTCTTGCTAATTTGACATCATTTAAACATCGATCCATACACGTCCACCATGTAATATACATTCAGTGACCAAAAGGCCTTTATATATAGTAAAGGAAATCAACCGCCGAAATTGAACGCGATTAGGAAACAAAACAAGCAAGTACAGGCTTGAATTCATTTTCTAGTTTCTGCCGAAGCATTGTTGTTAGCACAGGACACCAACCACCATGAGCAATAAACATAGGCACTTACAGTAGCTGAAGAGTCAGATCGCCATGGATCTTTGCTTTAAGTTGGACTTCAATATCCAGGTTTAAGTCCAGTCGCAGCCGTAGCTGCTCGTCCTTGCCTTTCTTATCCTCCGACTGTCCTCCAGAAAGAGCACCACCGACCACCTTTCCAGCGGTATCGGTGACCGTGTTGACAGCTTTGGACCCCGCGGCTTGTACAAGCTCCCCAGCCTCGTTCACTGTGTTGCCCACATCCCCGACATTACCCAAAGGAACCATCTCTTGCTGCCCCCGCCGACGTCGTCTACGTCGCGGGAGATTCTGAGCTGGCTGATCTTCCTCCATTGTCTCTCGTTTGGGGGCTGGTGCTGCCTGTGGCTCGGGCTGCATCTCCGGTCCCGAGGATTGAGCATCAACACTTTCAGTATCCCCCTGGTTGGCATCCATGCTCTCTGGCTCACGAGCTTCGTTGGGCGGAGAGGTCTGTGGTATATCCGGTGATGAGCTCCCTGCTGTATCCGGATTACCAGATTGTTGCTTGTTTGTTTCTTCGGCCGTAGCCTGTTTCTTTCGTAGCTTGGGTGGTTTACGCCTGGCAGGCGGCTGCTGGATAGTGGAATCTGGTTTTGTATCTTCGATTTGGCTCGGTTTCGGTGACTCGGCCATCTCAACTAAAAAGCAATGTGAAGTGAGAATGCGAGGTCGTATTGGAGCTTTACATAATTAGGAGGAGGCGGGAGGAATTCTCATCCATGGGGCAGGTAGCAACCATCTTCGAGAAAAGCTCATTAGCTTATTAGTAGCAATGTCACTGTGATGTCAATGGGTCCGGCTGTAATGGTCGAAGGATATGGAAATGAGTCAGGATGTGTAGGTAGCGACTCAAACGAGCTGGCTACTACAGCCGAAATAGAAGGTTTTGTCCGCTAGTTCGGCCCCTTGTTTTAACTCTCAAATGGTGGTTCCGCTTCTACCTGTTGGTCAACTAGTACCTCTTGATAGGAGCGAGTACTAGTCAATGATGTCGCCCCGATGGGAATAATGCTTCTAGGATGTTTGTCATCCGTGGTTTAGGCCGGTTAATGTCTCCTGCTGAACGCGTGTACAAGCATAGAGTTTGGGCGTGCTCTCAGTGTGCCAGTTCCCAGAGGTGTGGATATGCGATTTGCACATTAGAAGAGGAGTAAATCGGTGCTCATGATATCATGTATTGCCTTGTGGCGTCGCTAAAAGATCGGCAGGTGGCGTTGATATAGAATATCTTTGAACCGAACACAAATGAGAGACGAGTTCGCCGCATTCATGTATTGTCATATCATGGAAGCACGAACAATACGAGCAAAAGCATATATCGAGCGTGAGTGGTGGGACGTGCTTCCGGTGCCCAAACTTGGTGAATGGAAAAGGCCGGACGAGTCCTCTAATATTAAGTTGCCATTGAACAATTTGCCTCATGCACATTGCGGGGTCAGACTTACAGGACCTGTGTGTCTGTGTGGCTTAAGGGTCCCTTTATCCGCGGACTTCCACATGGGGGTGAGGTGACTAGACATTGCTTGCCTTCGCTTTCAATCACATTACTGGTAAATATGCACTTGATGGTGGAGTCGCACATGGTAGCTGGAATGCATACTGATTGATGTACACACATATCAACTTCTGGGTGGCAATAAGTATACTGGAGAGTTCATCCAGAAGGAGGTATGCAACCTTTCCAGGGATCGACCTACACTCTCTTGAGTTCCTGCAGATGTTACGTACAATATGACGTAGGTCCAGAGCTATCCTTCTATGCGCATATCGCGTCGCCTCTCTGGATAAGCATAGAATATACCCTATTCTCCCCATAAGTCAAACTAGGCCCTCGGCTGTATTCCAACACATATACACACACGATGGCCACCGCTACACCGGCAACGAAGCAGTCGAAACCCCGATACGAAGACAAGTACTCTCAGGATCTAAGCTCCGACACGGAATCTACCTTTGAATACGAAAGCGAGTCTGAGCCAGAGACCAAGCCCCAAGCTAAGACGCAAGTCGCACCGTGGCGACAGAGAGAACAACAGGGGAGACGTCAACCAGCGCAAGATCCGAATGCGACAGCATTACAGCCGTACCAAAAAGGCACGCCAAAGGCTGGTCCACTTACCTATAGAGGCGGGGCTGGCAGGGAAGTTGGAAAAGAGGGCCAGACGGGCATACAGGCGAAAAATGAGGAGAAAGAAGATACGGGGTTAAAGCTGCGTTTAGATCTGAATCTCGATATAGAAGTGGAATTGAAGGCCTCCATACACGGTGACCTGACCTTGGCTCTACTGTGAGCGCCCTGTTTGCATTGCGAGTCTTGTGTTTGGGCTAACCAAGCTTGCAGGTCTTGATATTGACGCATAGATAGTTATCGATATGGGCTCAATATGAATCTTGTCAGGGTTTTGACAACTGCCTATTGCATCTACAAGGAAATAAAAAGATCCTATACATGTGGAGGGTCTCTACAAGTCGTCTTAGCAATGGCCGCTGTCGATGAGACAAGCACCAGTTAGCCTAAATATGTCTTTTTCTCTGTCGCGAATTTGAAGTACCACTCTGTTTATCCCCTTGGTTCCGTAAAGATGATTCACGATAACCAAGATATACAGGCCGAGAGGTCTCATACTAGCCAGAATGCAAATAGTATCTTTTCTTCCATATCCTTGAGTTCAGCGACATTTGATACGTATAATAGCCCACAGAGGGACCATAGTGAGCAAGTTTGACTGATTGAAGAACAAGCTAGATAGAGAAAATTATTCTAAGATCCCTCTACGTTTAACCATGTAAGCTTCCTATCTGACGCCTGAAGAGGCCTCCAGGCTCACGGCTGAACTCAGGTTGAGCTTGGACAGCTCAGAGTCCTTCATGTAGTCCTCGATCAGTCTAGACCTGTCCATATGATACGGTGGATTCTTGGACCGCGTCAAGGAATACATTGAGCCAAACCTGGAGACATAAATGTAGACAGAACCCTGGGTATAAAGCTATCGTGGTGTAGGTATCATGGTTCAGTCTTCATTTCGGCACGATTCCGGCACAAATGATGATAGGTTAAGGTTTCCAAGTTAGTCACACCCACCTTTGAATGAGACTTACACAGGGTATGACAATGTACATTCCGCCGATATATCCTGGACCCTTACCAGGGCAACCGGGGAAGCGAACATTGTCATACGATATTGTCCCTATTCTATTGGCCGCCATGGCTATGACCACCTAACTTATCTGAATGGGGGATTCAAGAGTGGGTTTCAACAATATAAGGAGTGGGGCTGGGGTCTACTCAGTACAAGGCACAGAATGTGGAGATCCGTCATTTAGTTATGCATTTGGACATTTATGTCATAAACTGGGTTGCCCGTGGTTCTGCATCCCGTATAGTATTGCAGTACCATGGAACCACAGCGTCGAACATATCCGTCGCGAAGAAATGCTCATAATATGTTTCTCTAGCAATGTGTTTGGACCTTTCAACGGTGATGTAGTCATTATGATGAAAATACCATCATAACGTGTCATATCACCGTTTTCGAAACATACTAGTTCCTCAAGGAGTTACTATTATATCTCGAGCGCTTGGTGTTTCGAGTAGATACCTGCCTACTACTGCTACACTTTTTGAATTTCCGGATAAACGGTTACCATTCGTATCATTTGTTCCCCTAGTCCTTTCATTACTTAACCTGGTGAGAACGCAAAGTAACGGGGAAAAAAATAACACGTGCAGGCCAATCAGTAGACGGCGCTATATATAGATGCATGACACTTAGCCAAGCTTGAAGATGGCATCCACAGCACAGCCTAGAGCTCCCTCCACGAGGGGTGCAAAGGCCAGACCTCAACGTGGCAAAATCCCCAAAATCGGCACTGGCATGGCTAAGAAGGGCGAGCAGAGACAGCAAGCCATACCAGGTCAACAACGTGCGTCCGGATCTGTTGGAACCCCGGCGCCATCCGAAGCCGATGATATCAGTACAAAGTCTGGTGGCATCGCTGCTAGCTCGACACAAAAGGCAAGCGGCAGTGTCCCAGGTGGAAAGACTGCCACGAAGGACTTTGGCTGGGATGCCCAGGAGAAGGGAGAAAAGCTCAAATCAGCTGGAGAGCAAGCCGGAGAGGGGCTACAGGAAAAAGTTTCCGAGGCTCCTGAGAACCTTCCTACAAGTCTCTCTGACTTAGAGGGACTTGAGGTTAGCGACGGGGGACAAATACTGGATCAGAATGGACAAGCTGTTGGTCAGGTTGTAGAAGGCGATCCTGCCGACCTGGTCGGGATGACTGTTGGAGCTGATGGTGAGATATTAGATGAGGATGGAGACCTCGTTGGCCGTGTCGACCTTTTGAGTGCACCTGAGGAAACAGCTGAGGAAATAGCTGAGGGAACAGCCGAGGAAAGTACGGCAGATATCGGCCAAGCACCCAGCCTCGAAGCCGCCAAAGGTCTTCCTGTTACTGAGGACGGACGCATTCTGAATGATGATGAACAACCGGTGGCCAAGGTCGTTGAGGGTGATCTCAGGAAGCTAGTAGACAAAATTCCGAACGAGCAAGGAGAGATATATGATGAGAACGGTGAGCTCCTGGGCCGTGTGGAACCTCTTTCCATGGAGGAGGCTACTGGAGCAATTGATGAAAAGATGGAAGGTGCCGAGGAGCAGGTTGGCGAAAAGATGGAAGGTGCCGAGGAACAGGTTGACGAAAAGATGGAAGGTGCCGAGGAGCAGGTTGGCGAAAAGATCGAAGGGGTCAAGGAGCAGGCCGACGAAGCCGCTCAAATGGCAGAGGAAAAAGCTGGCGAGGGTGAAGCAGCAATAGACGAAGCTGGTGCCGCCGCTGCCGAACAGTTGCCTGATATCTCTACCCTCGAAGGATTGACGTGCAACAAATTCGGTAGCATTGTCAATGCTGACGGCGTTCCCGTCGGTGAACTTATCGAGGGAGACCCTAGGGTCCTTTGCCGCAGTGGCTTCCAGCTCGATGATCAGGGCCAATTCTGGAATAACCGGGGCAAAGTTATTGGTAAAGCCAAACCAATT
The DNA here is from genome assembly GCF_009193585.1 of Aspergillus caelatus. Lineage (NCBI taxonomy): Eukaryota > Fungi > Ascomycota > Eurotiomycetes > Eurotiales > Aspergillaceae > Aspergillus > Aspergillus caelatus. The sequence continues at coordinate 247,922 of NW_022475265.1, forward strand.
CCTGTGGAAGAAATCCCACCGGGCCCGTTTGCGGATTTTGATGACCTGTTTGTTGTTGAGGACGGCTGGGTTCAAGATGCAAATGGCAAGCGAGTAGGCAAGATTGTTGATGGTGATCCGAAGAAGCTCGTCGGTCGAGCAGTCGACGACGATGGCGATGTGGTCGATAAGCGTGGCAATCTTCTGGGTCGTGCAGAACCCTGGGAGGAACCAGAAGAGCCTCCACCTGAGAAGGTCGACCTCTCCATGCTCGAAGGATACAAGATCAATAAGTACGGGAATATTATGGGCTCTTCAGGTGTTCCCATTGCTCGGGTTGTCGAGGGGAACTTGAAAACCGTCGCGGGACGATCTGTAGACCAGGAGGGAAATATTTGGGGAGATAGCGGAGAGGTTATCGGACGGGTCGAAATCATTCCCGAGAATGAGCGTGAAACTCGAGGACCCTTCAGCGGGTTCCGCGATCTGCAAGTGAATGACGAAGGGTTCATCGATGATGGCGATTCGGTGATCGTTGGTAAGGTCATAGAAGGCGATCCGAGCACCCTTCGCGGCCTAACGGTCGATGAGCAAGGAAATATAATCGACGAATATGGAGATGTGAAAGGTCGTGCTGAACGATATGAACCGCCAGAGGAAGAAGTGGAAGAGGCGGACCTCTCTTCGTTGGAGGGTAAAACTGTTAACAAAATGGGCAACGTTGTGGACGCGCAAGGAACTGTCTTTGGCCGGGTTGCATCTGGCTATATCAAGCATATGGTTGGCAAGAAGGTCGACGCACAGGGCCGTATTTGGAGCGACAGTGGTAAGGTGATAGGGCAGGCTGAGCTCATTCCAGACAATGAACAAGAACGAGAAGAAGGACCCTTTTTCGGACTCGAGGGCCTTGTTTTGACGAAGGATGGCATGGTTGTTGATCCCGAGCAAAAGATTGTTGGCCGGTTGGTCGAAGGTGACCCGCAACGACTTGCCGGTCGAGCAGTCGATGAGGATGGGGAGCTGCTTGATAAGGCTGGAAATGTTATAGGCCGGGCAGAACCGTGGACCCCAGAGGAGAAGCAGCGCGACGTGAATCCTATGGCAGGCTATAAGGTCAACCGTGAGGGTGAAGTTCGCGATCGGGATGGGAACTTGATTGGCAAGCTGACTGAAGGGAATCTCCAACAACTCATTGGTAAAGAGATTGATGACAATGGGTACGTAGTAGATAATGATGGGAACAAGATTGGAGAATGCACCCTCCTCGAAAACTTGCCAGAGGAGGAGCCGGAGCCGGAGCCGGAGCCTGAGCCTGAGCTGTCTCCCGAGGAGCTCGAAAGACAGGAGAAAGAGAAACAGGACCGAGAGTTGGCAAAGAGGATGTGCGCAATCCTTCAGCAGACGCTCGACAGTGTGCAACCGATCTGTAGACAGATCATGCAGGTATGAGATCGCTCACCCTCCCCCTTATGCCAAGGACAAACAAGTAACCCTTCTTTCACGCTAGAACATAGAGAAGGCCCACCAAACGCCGAAAGATGAGCTCGATGAGGAAGAGTTGGTCAAAACGGTGAAACCGTTAATTGAAGAAGCTGCCTCCATGCTTCAAGAGTGTAAAGGTGCTCTACGGGCCTTGGACCCCACAGGGGAGGTTGCAGCGACAGCAAAAGCTCGCGACGCGGCTCATGAAGCCACGCCGGAGCAATACTCCTTGGCAAACCTGCTCAAAGAGCTCACCCAAACGGTCGTCGAGACCATTGAAGAGGGACGCCGACTCATTGCCGACATGCCTCATGCCAAAAAGCATCTCAACCCTTTGTGGGCCTTACTGTCGGAGCCACTTTTTCAGATTATCGCCGCAGTTGGTCTTCTACTTACTGGTGTATTGGGCCTGGTTAGCAATCTTCTGGACGGCCTCGGCCTGGGCGGACTTATTCGGGGGCTGTTAGGTAGCCTTGGGATAGACAAGATTCTGGAAGGCTTTGGCTTGGGCACTTTAACTGATGCTCTGGGTCTAGGGGGGAGTAAGTAACTAATCATGGGGTTTCTGTTATATGCTGTAAATGTTCTTTGGTTATATTTTACTCTCGGGGCCATTTGTTGCTTTCTATCTGTATTGTATTACTGAATTGATTTTGTCTGTTGCCCTTCGGCAGGGCTCATTACCAGGCCTAAAGTCCCATATTACGCCTGGGGCTTCCTCCAAGGGCTCTGCAAGAAGTCGGCTATCTTGGTAAAATGTAACTTTTCACAATCACTAAAGTCTACTAGTAATCAATAAGGAGGAAAAGCTCTAATGTCCAAAGAGTGATATGAATTCAATCCATAAGTATCAGCCCTCAGACTATCTATCCACCACCCAAAGGTCATATAGTCTTGTAATGATTGTTCTACGCCTTCCATAGGGATTTGACTGGAGAGTTTGTTCGCTAGATTGAAGACATCCCCAAATGCTACGTAATTCTACACGTCCATGAAAACGCTTGCCGTGCTCGCGCCTAGATCAAAATGCCCATAGATGCACCTTTGCCAGCTCAAGTCCCGGCATGATTTTATTCCTATTCTAACCGTTAAATGTTCTACGTCAGTCGTCGCACCGTATTTGCAACGCTAATTATCGGCTTCACTCAGCCCAGCCAGAACTGGGACAGCTCACGAGTGCAGTGAAAGACCAAAAGATCGCCTGGATGGAAGGCAGAAATGAAATGTCATCTGACAGTGGCAGCCTCTGTATATCGGATGTGTGGCCCGCTTGAGTTCAACCCCAGTCGACCGCTCTCGACTCGGTCTCGACAACTTAATTTGGCCCAAGCATTGGTCGTGAAACCTTAATATACAGTCATCTCTCGCCTGCCCTAAGCTAAAAGGATTCTTAACAAAAAATATATGATGATCTAGGTCGACAATGAATTCCTCGTCTGACGACATGACTTCTACGCTTAAGTGTGGAAACCTTGTCGTGGGATATATCCCATGATTGTCAAAGGGGCAAAGGCAACAATAGCCAAGAAATAAAGAAAAAAAAAATATAAATAATAATAGTGGAAAGCTTGCTTCTTTCTATGTTCTTGACTTCATATTACTGGTTTCCTATTTGCATTTCTCATCACAAACCCCAGTATAATATACAGAAGGCTATGGGTACTACTAGCCCTGAAGTTGACCCTGACAGCTTTGTCAAACTAGACGCATTTACAAGCCAAACATATCGAGATGTTTATCCAACAATTGACCCTACTCGCCCCGAGCTGTCCCAGGCGGGAAAGGTGATCGTTATCACTGGCGCTAGCCGTGGTCTTGGACGTTTGGTATGTCCTCGCTTCTAGAGCTTATATAACGAGGAAATAGATATCCAAGAATTCCGTTAAGACCCATTTCTAGTCCTTTGCAGCATCATTCGCCCATGCCCATGCAGATGCGATCATCATCTTGGCACGATCCTCTATCAATTTGGCGGAGACCGAGAAGCTCATTAAAAATATTAATCCGTCAACATGTGTGTTGTCTATCGTCTTGGATATATGTGACGAGGCAAAGGTCAAGGAAGTTTTTCATAAGATTAAAGATCAATTTGGCGTTCCCCATGTCCTTATCAACAATGCAGCTGTACTTCCTTCGCAGGGGAAACTTACGGAGCAGAATTCCAGTCAATGGTGGGAGACCCATGTAAGTCGCTCCAAAGAGTACTGGCACCATGGGGTGTCTGACCCATAATGAAGACTGGCTGATTGTGCTTTGTGAAGGAGGTTAACGTCCGAGGGACATATAATGTCACCAAGGCATTTCTACAAATGATCGGACCCAATCCTGCAAACCCAACAACGATTATCAATGTGACATCAGCCGCGGGTCATATTGTCGCCCAAGGAATGAGTTCCTACTGTCTGACCAAGCTAGCCATTACTCAGCTCACTGCATTTCTGAAAAATGAGTACCCCAGCATTACGTCTGTTAGCCTGCACCCAGGCATGATCCTCACAGATATGGGCTCGAGTGTCTCGTGGTTAGAGCCGTTTATGAGAGATACTGCAGAATTATCAGGTGGTACAGCAGTGTGGCTGTCAACTGGAGACAAAAGCTTCCTGTCTGGCAGATATGTAGCAGCGAACTGGGATGTAGCTGAGCTTGAGAGGAGGAAAGAGGAAATTATTCGGGATAATCTGTTAACTGTATGTCTTAGAGGAAGGTTTGGAGAACAAAGTTCAATAGGTAATCGTTATGCAAGTTGATGAATAAATACAGGATGGAAGGTGTCCTGAGGAACCTCAACGCTATATACTATCTGGATTCTATTTTGATAGTGGCTAATGATATCTTTCGATTTCTATTGGTATCTTATTCACATTTCTTGTTCATTATTCTCCCCACTGATTAGGTACCAGCGCCAGTGTGACTAGAGTGGCATAACCTAAGTAACCAACATAGTCATAACATAACATGACCAATTTAGATCAGGTTCGGGTATAAAATCTTATAACTACAATCGAGTATAGACCAAGGAGATTGATACATATCTCTCTATTTCTCATTATGTGTAGCTTCTCAAGAAACGGATTATCTGACTATGGGTGTAGACTTGGTGCCACTCGTTGGATACTGGGGCCGTAACTTTGTAATGAGAGAGCATTTAGATAAGGATAGTATGGCGAGGACAGGCTAGGAGCATTCAAACCGACACCTCATCCTGCCACCGCTCAATCAAATGTGATTCTCCCAAAGTACCCTTCAGTACCAACACCATGTCATCAACAGCAGACAAGAACTTCAAATACGAACTGATGGCCACGCAATATCGCCGATAATTCTCATCCCGCACCAGGGTCGTACTCAACTCCACAGCGCGGTGCTGGGCATACCACTGCTCGAAACACCGCTTCACCAAAGGCGCTGGCAAGCGCTCGGGCAGGGGAAGGCCCGATTTTAGTGCCTGCTCGATCACGCTCAATACCGCCATGATATCGCCAATATGATGATCATTGAGCAGGCCCACGTTCTGCGCAAACCGTTCCTGGAGGTGCTGTGGGAGACTGGTGGATAAGATGAGTAATCGACCTAAGGCTTGGTTCATGTCCTGGCAGAGGACGTGCATGTTTGCCAATGCTTCTCGGTGGAACGGACCGAGCGTCATTTCGAAACCTAGGAGGCCAATGGAACCTTGGATGGAGAGGAGGGTTTCCGCGACCTCGACTGCGATCTCCTCCGCAACTGCGCCTATGGGGCTGTTGGTTTCTGGTCGACCCCAGTGGGATAGTAAGAGAGCATAGTGATCAGAGAGCGTGCGGATAGTGTTGGATAATGTCTTGCAGATATGTCGTGTTGCGGAGGGCGGACGGGGAAATATCTGGACGATAAATGCGGCGATAAAGCCTAACAGCACCGTGACGAGTCGCTTCCAAAATGCTTCGTAGCCGTATCCGGGTAGACCATATTGCCAGATGTGAGTGTCGTCGTAACTGAAGCCAACGACCAAAATGAAGGTGGCGCCGCCCATAATTGCCGCCATGGTGAGGATTGGAGGCAGAAACAGACGCCACCACATCAGGATGGCGGACATTACCGCCGTGATTGCTGCCAGGCCATAGGCATTACCGGGCCCATTGCCAGCCCCAATGTACCAGGCCACCATGCCCATCACACCTCCGACGACCGTGCCAATCGTGCGACCGACGAGCGATACGGTGAAATCGCCCATGTACACGAGCAAGGTGGTCTGTGCAGTGATCAGAGCCCAGATACCTTTCTCCCGGTAGTAGAACCCAGCGCTATGTGGAATAGCAGAAGGTATTGCCGTCGCGATCGTGACGACGACCATGCGCAGTGCATACATTCCGCCGGGGTTCGTGAACCAGTGATAACCGCCAGTGAGCGCTCTCACCAAAAGGCTTCGTCGGATAGGCCTTCCGTAGCCACGGCTGATCTTTAGACGCCGATGCGCCTCTTTGGCTTGCTCTTCAGCATCGTCAGGGTCGGTCGCAGGGGCCGCGGCGAGATCTTCTGCAGGCGCCTTTTGGTGAGGGTTCACCAGCCAGCTGAAAGCATAGCGCAGCCCCGAAGGAATCCAGATACGTTCCTGAGTGCGCGTTTGCATTAACCGATAGACCTGGGCCAGGAGTCGTTCTAAGGTTTCTGCAGTGCCGAGGATGCGTTCCTCCATTACCATTCCAAGTATTATTCCGCGGAGGGCGTGGGGTCCCAAGTGTTCGGGCGCTTTCAACTGACCATTTTCATCAAACAAATCGGCATGGCTGTCGAGAAGCGCGTCAGTGGTCTCCGCCGCACATAACGATCGGGCTGACTGTAGACTCTGCAATACAGTATCCGCTCTCGTCACAAGCTCATTCAATTGATCTTGCGACGCAGCTCGACGAAACCATCGGCCCGAATTAACCCCATGAAGACACTGCACAATGAGCTCACTCGTTTCGGAGCACAGTTCGAGCAGTCCCGTCGTTGACTTTCTCAATGCCTCGCGTGTGCGGGCTCGCGAAGCCCCGTGCTCAGGACTGTTCAATGCTTGCAGTAGATCTGCGCTCTCCCGTAGCTGATACTGTCCGACTTCGCGGGCTCGCTTTTCCTGTACATCGCTCTTGTCCGATCCCTGTTTCGAGAGAGGCCGGATGTCTTGTAGCTTTCGATCAGCTCTTAGGAGGGTAATGTGGTAGTCCATCAATGACACAGTGGATAGAATAGCCTGTCGCAGAGGCTCTTGTAACATTTTGATGTCGTCTGAGCTCCAGCGGCCACGGGAAAAGTCAAGGGGTAGGAAGGCCAGTGACGGTTGCATGGCCTTGAATGCTCCGATGATTTTCGCTTTGGTGGCAGTCAGCTGCTGCAGATCGAGGGATTCGCCTGCGAACCTTTGCCGGGTACACTTGAGTGGAATTTCCCCCAGGCGGACGAGTTGCTGCATTTGCGTGAGGGCTACAAACGACGTCGACTGCGGGAAGAAGACCAAACAGCAGGCAAAGCCCAGACCAACGCCGATGGCACCTGGTTTAATGAGGACCTCCGGCAGGGAAGCCGTGAATGATGGCAAACTTGGCCCGAAGAGCAGAAAGAGGTCTGCAATGATGATGCCAAAGATCTGCGCCAAGGCAAACTTCGGATTGGCGACACGGACACGAGACATGAAATAGATGAAAGCACAGATCATCACGTAGAAGACGACGGTGACGCGTGCATCGAGCATGAAGCCATCGTACACGAGGATTTTGGCCTCTGCGGCTGGATTCGTGCCGGTCTGATTGCCGATCGTGACAGCTTGCTGCTGCAACGCCTGTACCATGGCCTTCGTTTGTGCGTCTGGTCGGGCCGCTAAGGCGGCTTTCATCGTGAGGAGTCCCCATGCCCATGCGAGACACATGCCGAAGAGGAGCGACAGCGCTGCTAGCAAGTAGACGAACAGAATTCCTGCTGGAGGCACAATGTACAGCACCAAAGCCCCGAAGAAGGTCGCGATGCCGATCTGGTGTAAGGCTGGACCGATGAATATCAGCAGCGAGGCCACCCAGGCCGCAGCCCAGCAGCGAAAGAGTACCTTCAAGTCGCGCGCATTGAAGTGATCCAACCAGCCCGGAAGCTTCAACCGACGACCCTGCTGGCTGCCGCTACTATTGTCGGCAGCATCAGAGGACTTGTGATCGGGCATTTTCTGCACGACATTCGGGTTTCAGGTCTTGAAAATCGGATAAGGACACGAGGAATGCAGGTCATCCGAAGTGCGAGAAGTCGGGAACGGACCCGTGGGAAGGCCCTGGCCAGTCTGCGAATTAAGTTCGGAGGTCAAGGAATGCAACCATAAAACCCTGAGCTCAATAACATCCAATGGTATAGCCCGATTTGACGTCATGACGGGGGCCTGGAATGGAGGATCAACACTCCACTAGACTGATTGAGCCCGAAATAAACACGAGAATTCGGAGAATGTCCATTCAGCTCAAGGGTCGGCGTGGGTCTATCGATCATTAACCGTCTCTCGTCGTTCCAGCCCTAATTTCGCTGTCATGTGCCGAGGTCCATTATCCACATCAGGTTAGTGTAAAATTTTCTGTTCCCATAAAATAAGCATTTTGAAGAGGAGTAATAATCATAATCATAATAATACTGAAAAATAAAACAAAGCTGGAATATACGAACGATCCTTAAGCGTCCTAGTTCATACGTAGACCGGACCATATTGGTAATTCTGAATGCTGAAGTCCCATCCATCTTCGGCCCTTGTCGGTGAGTACGGAGTAAAATTGTAACGGGATACCCTTTGCGCAGGAACCGTAGTTTATATTCGTAGAACTAGCACCGAGGTGGAGACAAGGCCACGCTGAGGGTTTCTGTACCTGACAGCTGCTGCACCTGGTGTCGATAAACACACCGACACTAAGAGTTGATCAGAGCTAGAAGAGATCATCTCATGGTCGTGGCTCTTTTCACACAAGCCAGGCTGGTACCCGGTGTTTTCTACAACTCTAGTTGTGTTTGATAGGGCCTAGCCTCCCAGAAAAGCGAATTCCGACTTGATCCTCATGCAGCCATGGCCTTCTCCCTCGCGGACTGGGAGACGCAGGTTTGACCATCGATTGGTAGTCATGAGTCGTATGGCCGCCGAACAATAGGAGTTGCACAGAATGAACTACATACGGCGATTGAAACTGAAAGATTACAGTTGTCTGGAGCCCAGGCGTCTTTGCTGGAGGCAACTCCCACTGCTTTCTTCGAGACTGTTGGACCGATCATAGTGACAGAGACGAAGAGAACATGAGACGGAATCAACAGGATTATAGTGCAGATAAGAAAAGATAAGAGAAGATCACTTCAAGCCAATTTCCGTATGAATATAAGATGTGCCTCCTGAGATGTGATTAGTAACCTCTCTCCACCAAGAACCGATGATAAGCAAGTACCTTAGAGAAATGTTGTGAGACGAGAGGCATCAGCCACCGAGAGCCTAGATCGTCTTTGTCCCGTCGGGAATCCCTTGGCAAGAGGTTACGTGCGGTCCTCCTATTCGCTGGCTGGGTTGCTAATGGATTGCCTGATGCGGTTCTATACATTACATGCATGTCTACAGGGCCCAATCGTAGGATTGCACCAGGAGTGGATTCCAGGAAAAACTTCGCGGATGCCTTCCCCCCTGATCCTACAAATCCGTACTGACCAACGACCGGAGCATCGTCGGACAACACATCTCTTCTAATGCGTGGAATCTTCCGATTCAGTGCCTTTCCCAATGGTACTCTCGGATCTTCGAGCATCACTGCCAAGTCGGCATCTCCGTAGGCCTCTTCCGCAACGAAAGGTAAGAGTCCTGCTCGCACCGATACACAGGAAGGAAAGCCGAGGCGACTGACTGGCCGGTGCGCAGAGGATGAATCGGAGTCTTCCCTGCTATGACGAACGCTGAGAGGGATTGGCATCCAAAGCCTGACGAGTTTGAGTTTATCCCCACACGGCATACTTTGCGCCACTCCTGAGTGCGACACGAGAGAGCGTGGAGTCCTTTGTCTGCCTATAGCACGGATCAGTAATGCCCCGCGGGAAACTGGCTGCCGACGAGATGGGCAGCAGTGCGTCAGCAACAGTCGCCAACGCAACATGCTTCACCGTGGTAATCCGTGGGGACTCCACCATGGCCTTCACGATAACTAAGCGTTCAGGCCCCCGTCCACGTCATGCGAAACGAAATTGCTTCTAACCATGCAGAAGAGGAAACAATATCTAGGAGCGGAAGACTTCTACAAAGGCAAGAGATCACCACCCTTTCTCAATACAATGGAAGTGTCTGTCCCTAACCCTATGCCAGGTCTAAGATTGTTGGATTCTAAGTTGGCGGCGATACCGATTATCGTCGCTTTTGCACCCATTAAAGTCATAGCGGCCGGAGGATTCTTCGCAGTGGCGCATCTCAAGAACCGACAAACCACGAAGGACCTAGACTACCTGCTGGAACCCGACTGGGCCAACGACAATGACATCAAACAATCGCTTCGCGAGGCAATTGTGCAGGTAGCGGATGAGCTCGGCTATCCACAAAACTGGGCAAATGAAGATGTCGCGCTGTTCGTAACCAAGCAAGCGAGGAAGTTGCTAATGGACCTTGCCTTGAAACAGAATATTGTACTATGGTCCGGAAATCAAATAACCGTTCTTTCAGCACCGGTCGAATGGGCGCTGGAACGGAAATTGCGACGCATTTACGCGGCAGACCGGGGCCGGAAAGCTGAACTAGATCTATCTGATGCGCTGGCGATGCTGAACCTCTTGAAGAAGGACAAGGGGAAGAGGCTGGACATGGAATACTATCGCACATTGAACATCAACGGCTTCGACGTGGTCCCGGATCGAGAGACGATGCAACGAGTGTCGGCCGCTTACAAGGCAAAATACGATGAGGATGTCTTCTTCTGATCCTACTATAGATCGATGGTCATGGTCCGACCAGAGGCGACACGTGTTGTTGCCTGGGTGCCTCCGTAGCAGCCAAGGCTGGTAACCTCTCTGGAGGCACGTACGGTAAGGCACCCCTAGATTCTATCCGATGACCAGTCCTAATATAACTGGCCAAATGTTTCAGGGCATTGGATGTGGCTAATTCAGATGGTGTAAAGCCAGCCAACATTCGTGACAATGTTTCGACGAGCAAAGACCTTGTTTAATCCATCCGATTCTAGTACGAGCTTGCTGTCATCGGAAACATATTCTGGTGGAAAGCGGTTGAGGTTTTCAGGGGAAATTGCTGGCACCGAGCTTGTCCAGGTCGGCCCCGAGAGGGGAGCATACGGAGGCAAAGAATCCTTCCCCGTTTCTCGCATGATATGGTTGCGGTCCCGGCGCAGACCTAAGCTCAAACGCCAGTTAAATGCAACTACCAGTTCTTCCACCAAACACGCTAGAATGGCATACCGCACGGGATCGGCATCCTGTGGGTCGCGAATGCCCTTTAACGACCAGTGCCGCTGGTACCAGAAGTATTCCGTTTCGGGACCGAGCGCCTCATACATGCCGGATATCATCGCTTCATACATTCGGTAGAGGGATCGCATGGGGGTGTCTCGCGTACGCCATAGTGGGATACTCCGTAGGTCGTCTAAGTATTCTAGCTTATTTTCTTCCAACTCCACATTACCGAGAATATCGATGGGTGCGACCGGATCCGGAACGGGAAATTTCCAGCTTGGAAATGGAATCAATAGGCGTATCAGAGCGAAAAGAGGGCTTTCATGGAATCGGCGTAGTCGGACCAGGCTGCCTCGCAGCCGCAAGGGTGTGCTGAGATTCCGAAGTCGCCAGAGCCATTGGTGCAGCCTCAAGCGTAAAGATTTTTTGCGGGGTTGAGGGGACATCAAACCAAGGGAGGCAGTTCAATTCATGAAGAGAGAGAGTGTGTGTATGAATGTGGATATTTGAAATGGGAAAATGAAGACAAACAAGCGGTCAATTTGGCACCTGATTTCGTGACCGGATTAACATTTCCCCGTTTACGTTTTGTTTTGGCGGATCTGGGGAAAGTGACGTCATCCGTCAGCTTGTTTATTACTCTGGCTATTCAGTATTCCTCTGATTCTTGAACTATTCGTGGTATTGTGGTATTGTCTGATGGAAATAGGACACATATTAATATAGCTATTATAGTTCAAGCTCTTGGGAGAAGCGTATAGAACCATGGAGGCACATCAACCTAATCTTTAGCTATCTTGATATATATATATTCCTGCGACAGTTCCACCTCCACATGAAATCACTCTGTTGGTTCAGTTGCCTCCCTCAACTGCGTCTGCCATGCCCCCTAACGTGTCAAACCTCCAATCATAGACAGTGTCATCAAGATTGCCCATAATGGCTCCTGGACGCACAATCCACACAGATTTGATACCCACCTTCCGCGCCGGGTGATGGTCATGAAACTGGCTCTGCGCGGTCTGGAGCACCTGACCGGGCTCAACCCCGAACTTCTCCTTGACCGCGCTTAGCATGTATTTGAAGTTGTTGATATCGGGCTTATATGATCCAATGTCTTGTGCCGTAATGATCAGATCGAAGGGAAAGCCTTGCAGGCTGCCGGCATTGGTCTTGGCAAACGACTCACGGTCGACGTTGGACAGGACCACAAGCTTGTAATGCTTCGATAATTGCTTCAGTGCGTCGACGGTGTCAGGAAACGCTGGCCAATGCCCTACTGATTCGCCGAAGGCCTTACTTTCTTCCGCGGTGGGAGTGGGGAGGCCTAGTTGTTGCAGCAGCGTAGGGTGGATGGTAGCCAGAAGATCGGAGTACTGCATCTCCGGTGTTTTGGCTTGCTGATCCCGCTCCAGCTCATGGAAGACGTGGAGAATATGCTCACGGGACAACTGAGCGCTGTTTCTACCAAGGGACGTCTGGAGAGCAGCCAAAATGCCTCCTTCCCAGTCCACCAGGGTGCCGTAGACATCAAATGTCAGGAGACGGTAGTCTTGAAGTTGTGACATTTTTTTCGAATGCTTGAACAGGACTCAAAGAAACAAAGATATTAGAAAGGGTAGAAGGGGAATGAATGTGCAGCACAATTGTTACAACCAGGAGTCATCCATGCCATTTATATCAATTTTCAATCTCCCCAACTGCGGGGTTTCATAATTTTCGGACTTTGCCCGTTTTGGGACGCCGCTATCAACACCCTAAAGATGGAATATCAAAGACAGAGGTTTGGCTTACGTTTGGATATTTCCAATTATGTGTAAGCTTATTTGTGCTTTTGAAAAGAAAGAGTCCCGATAACTATCATAATTATACTCCTGATCTCTCCACGTCTCTCCTCTGCGCCAAGTCGTTAACAACAACATCATCCAAAACCGCCTCCCCTCTCTTCATAGCCTCTATTCTGGCCAGCTTCAATCTCCTTGTTGCCCTCTCAGTGTCCCTGGTTATCCACCAAGTCACAAGGGTAGTCAAGATACAAGCCGCCATTAGCCCCATCGTAACTGCGAACGGCACCGTATAATGCGGCGCATACTTGCTTTGGAATATCTGCGGACCGATAGCACCTCCAATCTGACCATAGCTATTCACAAAGCCGATGGAGAAGGCGGAGCCAGTCGCCCGGCTCGTGGTTTGTACACGCCACGGCCACATTAGCGGGAACCAAGCGCTTCCTAGTGCATTGGCGATGACAGTCACAGCATAGACGGCGCCGTTACTGGGGAAGCTGTAGAGTACACCGTAACAAGCTAGGATGACAACTAGAAAAGACAATGGGTAAAGGGGTCGGGGAAGACGGGAGCTGTCAGCCCAAATACCGAAAACCCCGATGCAGATGACCGTTAGAACGGAGGTGGGGATGTTGAGAAGCTGGGATGTTGCAATATCCCTGGTTTTGTTCAGTTTAGCATCAACTATAGAAAGCCAAGGGGGAACATACGTGAATCCTAGGTTGGCGATCACGGTCGGTTGGTAGAATCGTAGACCGTGCGTTCCCACGGTAAAGAAAGCCCATATCAGGGTGAAAAGCCACAGGCGGCGGTCTCTCAGTGAATCGAGGATTTCACGGACATTGAAGTTGATCTCTTCGGCTCGGGGTGCATTGCGTGGTAACCGCGCCTGGATGAACGCTTTCTCTTTGTCCGTAAGCCATTTGGCTTGAGGAGGAACTATCACCTCATGATTAGTCTCTCTATCCATCGTCTCCAGTCAGGTGGATGATGTGCATACAATCAGGAAATATGAATATCAGTGATATGCCGAACGCGACCGTGATAATACCCTCTGTTAGAAAGAGCCTGAACATCCCAGCGTCAGTAACGAATACCTCATAGGAAGGACTAAAACGCACCATTGCCAACCCGATAGTCCATGAGAGCCAGACACCGTATCGAAAGCGTAAGCTAGTACGCCGCTGATAATTCCGGAAAAGTTTCCAAGGATATCTTGTTCTGTTAGAACTGCAAGCATATCGGAAGACCAGCGCTCACTTACAAAAGTAAAGCAATCTTAGCGACATCTCGTCCGGCCTATACCAGTAACATAATTGGAGAATAACTCCAGGAAACAACCCAGCTTCAAACTAAGCCACGATGTTAGCAATCCACACGACCGAGTCAAGTCATCAGGGGATCCTACCAAGCCCAGGAGGAAGCGCACCGTGTACAGGCCCTCCTTATTCTTGACTGCTGCATGACAGGCGAGGGTAATACCCCAACTAATCTGCTGCTGTCAGTTTTCCTCCCATGCAGTAATACTACCTAAGCGCTTACCATGATCCGAGACTGCCACCTGGAGGGAAGCAATCTTTTGAATAAGAGGTTTGACGGGGTTTCCGCCACAATATATGGAATCTAAAGCTGTCAGCAAAGCCCGCGAAGAATGCCACTCCATACCTACGTAGTAAAGAACCGTTACGAGGTTATATTGATCAGTGGTCATGCCGAGCTGGGTCAAGATATTTCTGTCTGTTCCCTTGTTCATGATTTTCGCATTCGCGACCTAAGTGAAGTACGTCAGTATCGCCTTCGTTGATCAAATCAATGCTCTCATACATTCTCAGAATCTATGTTCTTCAGCAGGAACATTATCGCACAAAGCGGCATGATGTGCCAATCAACCCGACGCAACAGCTGTTTCTCTTCGTCGGCAGTTAAGGAGGTTCGTGCCCTCATCCACTCGGCATCGAATCCCGCAATATTCTCAGTACCGGCGCTCTCATTGTCGAGCGCCTGACCACGACTTGCGTAGTGGAGAGTATTATCTTTCCTGTCATCATGGACAGAGCTCTGCTCACTGACAATATTGTTTTTCGAATCTCTCATTCTTGTATGCACGCACTCTAGTAAAGCTTGGTGGACAAGAGGATGTTGGAATATATGGAAATCAGCTCGGAGCCAGAATTTTTATAATCGTTTACTATGAAGCATGCATGCATGCATTTTCTAGCGACATACACTTGGTTGAATTAAACTATTGCACTTTTTCGTCCCTCTCCTACCCCAACAGCGTCTATCGACCGCAAGAACAGATGCAGGATAGTGTCCGGTTGACGTGCTGCAAGGATCAAAGCACGTTCATACTACTGCAACTACCTCTGCGGACTTCGTCCGAAGTACTACGAATGTACTAGTCTTAGATTTAATATCGGCACTCCAAGTAGGAAGTTCAGCACGGCATTCATTAGCTTCCGCCCCACATCTATCACATCATCAGTTAACCTGAATGAGTTGCTCTAGTGATAGTTGGAACTTTTTCAGGGTCATCGATTTTTCTGAACCAGAAGGTTCTAGCTTCCAAAAGCTCGGAAATATCTGGATATGCACTATCTTCCTAACATTGTGAGTGTGGTCTTCTTTTCATTGGTAGGTATAACATCACAACTAAGTAATATCTCCTGTTTTTAAACTGTCTCAACTACATTCGTCTCGGAGTCCTTCTTTGTAACCCCCTTGTAAAACTGCCGCTCCTCATAGACCCTTACATCGTCATCGGCATAGATACGGCCCTGCTTCTCCTCCTTAATCCTTAACCGACGGATTCTACGGACATCCCACTCAACATTCCTTGTCAACCACCATGTCCACAGGTTCGCTAGACAGGCTGCACCAATCACACCGGCACAAATCCCAAATGGGGTTTTGTATCCATTGTAGGCAAATTTGGACTGAAAGAGTTGCGGTCCGATAACGCCGCCAACTTGGCCAACGCAGGACTGGAAGGCTAATGTGAATGCGGCGCCAGTAGTGCCTTTTAGGGATGATGTTCGCCCTGAGTTAGGGTTAGTTCGTCGGGCTATAAAAAGAAAGAGGAAGGTTGAAGTGAAGCAGAGCTCAGAAGAGACACTTACATGCCCAGAACGGAATGAAATATACCGAATAGAACATATTGCCCAACACGCATGAGATATAGATTCCAATGCGGGATTCCAGGACTGCTAGCAAAATGAAACACACAAGCATTGGTCCCATGATACAGAACATGGTGTACGCAGGGCGAGTTAGGTATGCCTGTTTCAGGAACCAGCCTGAGAAGATAATCGCCAGAACTGCCGCTGCAGATGGCGGGATATTAAGCAACTGATTGCGTGGAAGCCCCGCAAATCCAAGACTGGTGGTGATCGTGGGAAGCTCCCATGTTAATGCGTAACCTGAAAAATTGACGAGAACCTGAGATAACATGAAGGCATAGGTTCGCGGATCCTTGAGTGATGCGATCACTTCTTCTTTGGCAAAGTCGGAGTCTGCTGTCTTGGGCGCGTTCTCTGATAGTCGTGCTTCGACATAGTCTTGTTCTCGCTCTGAAAGCCACTTTCTGGTCCTAGAGGACTTGGGCCAGTCTGGCAGGACAAGGTAGATGACTCCGGAGAAAAGGATGGTGAATAGACCTTCTAATAAATAGACCCTTGTGACTCGTTAGTTAGATATTTTTCCAGTGTGGTTTAATGCTAACCATCGCCATGCACTCATTCCACATAACCCGTTCATGTACGATATTCCATACGCTAATAGCGAACCTACAATTCCAGACGTATTTTGGAAGCCGAACATCCACATGATGGGCTTGCCCATCTCATCGCTGCGGTACCAGCCGCATAGCTGGGCAGCTATACCTGGAAACATGCCTGCTTCGCACATCCCAAGGAGAAAGCGTAGTGCCCAGAGTGTCTCTTTGTTCCTTGCTGCTGCATGACAGGCAAGGACAATGCCCCAAGTTAACATGATTCGCGATTGCCATAAGCGTGGCGTGAGCCGCTTCAGCAGAAGATTGCTGGGTACTTCGAATACAATGTAGCTGATCTATAACATGTTACTTCTCGTTCATCTTCTGCTCCTGGTAATTGTGGATATAGGTGAAACAAACTAAATAGGGGCTTTTGTAAAGGAATGAAAGGTGGACTAACGAAATAAATAGACTGGACCCAATTGTATTCTTCCGATGTCATCTTTAGTTCGTTTAGCACATTGCGGTCTTCCCCGACTTGCAACACTTTAACGGAGGCCGCATTGGTATAATCAATCTAAAAATCAACAACATGAGTATTAAACAAGAGCTCACGCATATAAGAAAGTGACTCTGGTTACGCACAGTTTTAATAATGTACATCATGCCAATCAAAAATAAGAACCGCCTATCAATCTTCCTTCGGATTCGCCTGTCCTCCTCCGGCGTAAAAGATTGGAGTAGGGCTTTTCTTCTTTCATCTTCGGCTCCAAGGTCGGAACTGCTCTCTCTTGCGTCAGATAAGACTGTTGAATTGGTGATTTTTTCCATGGCCGCGAGAGCACGGCGAGGGCAATAAACAATAGCGAAGCAAATAGAAAGTCAGGAAACAGAAAGCGGAAGACAATTAACAACTACATTGCTAGAGGAAATACGGCGGTATTCATGCATCATGAATGAAGACCAGAATGGCATCCGCCAAGGTTTAACGGACATGAACAATACCTCGTGGCTATCACACAATTACTCGCTACATCCTTCTCCAACTCCAAGAACCGACCTGCCAAGTCTAGACAGAACTTAATTCATTGCGGAGAAAAGTAATACGAGTTGGCTGGTGTCGCTAAAGCCTTATCTATGGGGTGATCTGTAAACGGGATGACGTGCGCATATAAGTCTCGATTTCGGCAGTTATCCAAGATGACAGCTAAACGTATTCGTAAAACGAGAACATAGCTGTTTCGTTCGTTTTTGCAATATGCATACTAGTCTTGGAAGAAATAAAAAGAGTTTGGCCTAACCTGAAGTAATCCCGACTTGCCATTAAGAGTGATGCTGTATGCATTCATTTCATAGTCGTAAATTGACCATACCTAATTCCCTGACATCTGAGCGGATCTTTTCCTTCGCCAGTCGGGCGACTTGATACGTAGCATGACCATTGCCGACCCGACTAAACCGAAATTTAGTATCGCCAGCCCTGTAAAACACCAACCCCATCCCATCCTCACGGTCAGTGGATGAATGATCGCTGCAGTAACTGCCGCCGCAGGGCTCCGAAGCATATTTCCCAATGCAAAAGCCTGGGCAGCTTGCTGGCGGATACACTCGGTAAGGAAGGCATTAGTCGTCACGAAGATCCAAGACATTCCAAATCCCACTGCGGTCAGATCATAGCTGTTAGTCTAGCTTTTTCTTTTTCTTTTTCTTTTTCTTTTCTTTTATCTTTTTTTTTTTTTTACACATACAGCAAGCTGCGTCAAGGGAGGCAAACATACCCAGAAATGTTGACACTAGCACTGCTGCCGGATGAATTGCCCTATCCACAAACCAGCCAAACATTGCTAGACCAGTGGCACAAAATAATATGCCTCCAATCTGGTCCCGAAGTCTGGCCTCTGGTGTGACCTTCCCTTCTCCAAGCGCCTTGACCATGCGAGCTCGATGCCAGTCAGACCATCGACCGCCAGCGATGGAGCCCACAACCATCGCAATGCCAACGGCAAGGTATCCAGCTCCGACCTCAGTCGAGCTCCAGTGATATACGTTCTCCAGGGCTGTAGGAAGCTGGACCGCGATCCCGAAATATGACGAATAAAGTATGGCGGTATTGACAGAGACGATGCCGATGGGAGGATAGGTGAAGAGACGCCAGTAGCCTTTTAGAGTAGGCTTCGGGGGAGGAGGACCGCGCTCGGGCTCGGGGGCGAGGTAGGAGAATGGGCTGGGTGGCCATAGTATCCAGCCTTTATCACTATACGCCTTTCCGTTGCCTACTCGGGCTCGGAGAGTCTCCGGCTGGAAGAGAAGCATGATGAGCCAAAGCACAGCCGCCAGAATTGCTAAGCCTGTATCAGAACCGAAAGAATAGAGAAGCAACAGAATCACATACCTAAGAATGCGAAAATCCATCTCCAGCTTGCTTGACCAACGATTGCACCTCCCAGAATCGGGCCCAAAATAGGACCGCATTGAGGACCCAGCATGAAGTACGACATGGCCCGGGCACGTCGCTTGGGCTCCGTGATCTGTTTATACAGTGAGTATAACTTTTTTGTTTTGGCAAATACGGAAAGGCATTTCATACATCAGCGACTGTACCGGCGCCCATCGAAACGACAGCTGATGAGCCGAACGCTTGGACGATGCGCAGAAATACCAGAGCACCAAAGTTCGCCGGAAGCACAGCCATTAAAACATTTGCGATGATATATACTACTAGAGATATCAAGTACAACGGCCTTCGCCCCTTCCAATCCGCATAGCTTGACCAAAAGAGGGGCTATGTAAGTGTCAGCCCATGGCCACTGACAACTTGGGGATAATGTCAAAGGACTTACACCGAAACCGAACACCGCCATGAATACCGAAACAGTGGCATTGATAGCTGCAGCGCTAACTTGGAACTCATTTTCTAAAACAGGCAAGGCAGGGAGGTAAATGTTTCCTGCCAATGGGCCCAAGAAGCCGGCCACCGTCACCACCGCGAGAATGAACACTCTCTTCGGGCGAGAGAAAGCCGTATAGGGCGGCGGCTGTGTGACTGCACTTGCTGGTGATTTATCTGGTGTCGTCACGAGGCTTGATGTCTGCTCCTCTTTTGCAACCGAGCATGGCTCGCTCGGTGGGCTGGTGGCAGGACTCGTCATGGCCAAGATATGGTCGAAGAACCAACCCGCACGCCGCACACGAACAAAGCAGTTCTTGCCCTGGGTATATGAAAGTCGTGGAGGCTTTACTTACTAATAAAAGGGCGAAAAATAGGTAATAATAATCATCATAATATTTAATTAGTTAGTCATCTTCATCCTCGTAGCACGAGTGGAGTTCAATGTTGAAAAGGCAGGGTATAATAGCAAGGGTTATTCTCCACAATCGTATCCATGAAAATGTGCTCAATCCCGCGCACCTACACCTTGCCGGCCAGTTACAGCCTCTTGTAGTTGCTTGGGCTATGTTTCTTTCTTTCCTTTTTACAGTTTTATGTAATTAGACTAAGGCTTTCCTGGCCATTTACATATCAAACAAACGTCTTTCATATAATGACTCGTCACCTTGGTCTCACATATTAATCTCTCTATAGATGACACTGTGAACTTTCGCCACTACACCTTCCAAGTGATATTGATGTGAAAATGTCCTCAATAGATCGCATTGTGAAAGGAGACCAGGATAAGGATAACATCCATGCCCATGAACAAAATGCTGGCTCTGATGAAGAGTACGCAAACGAGACCACCATTAACAACCAACAAGTTGCCTCCCTCAGTACTAAGAAGGCACTATGGGCTTATCTAATTTTGTGCTTTTCTGTGAGAATAACCCAAAAAAACATGGTTAGTAGCGCCTTCACTGATAATTGAATTAAGACAGGCCCAACCAGTTCCATGGCTTTCAACTATGTCTCGGCAGCTATCCAGTCTGCAGCAAACACCGTCGGCCATCAGCCGGGATCAGACAAGCCCTGCGCTCGTCGAGGGCATATTAAATGCCTGGTGAAGTTCGGCGCAGGAGAGATTGACTATGTCAGCTATGTGTATGCCTTTCATCATGATCATTTGGGAAGTGTCACTGAACGAACCAGGCTCTATCTACGCTCGATCGGTCGCGCAATGGAAGGGTTTGTCACAATCATGACTGCTGGCGTTGCAGACTACTCTCGTAAGAGCAACCCTACTATATGTTTCACCAGGCCTCATGAAGAAGCACTAACTGACTCGCTCAATGGAAACTAGGATATCGTAAAACTATGATGTTGTGCTCGATTTTCCTCTTCGGCGCGCTGGCGCTGCCGTTTGCTGGTCTAACCAAGCCCGAATATAGCCACCTCAATGCACTCGCGACGTTATACTGCTTGCTCACTACGGTGCAAGGTGTCTATACCGTTATTGAGGCATCGTATATCCCGATCTTCATGCGCTCGGTGGGTGGGTTGCACTCTGCATCTCCAATAGCAGACCCGGACACGAAGCGTACATGGAAAAAGGGCTTCACCGTTAGTGTTCTGGCATTGGTTGCAAGCAACGTCGGAGGAATTGTTGCCTTGCTCATCGGTGTTATCCTTTCTTACGGTATCGGGTCGTATGTGCAAGTGGGTTACTTCAGTTACCTCCTCGCCATCACAATTGCCGGCTGCATTACGAGTAAGTCTACTTCCACTCCACACCTGGACTCGTATCTGAACTGTTCCGTGCAGTTGTCTTCGCGACCATTGGCCAATGTCTCCTCCCCTCTGTTCCGGGTCAAGAGCGGCCTGAGGGCCAGAATCTGTTGCTCCTGGCCGTGAAAGGGTGGATCCGCATGATCAGGTCAGCGCGTCACTATCCTGAAGCGTTCAAGTTCTGCATTGGCTGGATCTTGTGGAACACCGGCTACAGCAACTTCCTCGGACTGACTCAGTCGCTTTTCCTGGAGGTCACTGGCATTGCGAGAGGCTCGGGCGTGTATCAAGTTTGGTCCTTTACCAACGTGATCTTTGCCTGCATGGGTAGCTTAAGCTTTCTGTTTCTCTATCCTCATGTCCGTGTCCCCATCAAAAGCTGGGCATACTTCTTCTTGAGTGTCAACTTCCTGTGCGTCCTGTGGGGATGTATTGGGATCAGCAACCACATCACGATCGGGTACAAGCATGCCGCTGAATTCTGGGTGGAACAGGTCCTTTTCATGAGTACCAGTAGCGCCCTGCGATCCTATAACAGGACGGTCTTTGCGTCGCTCATCCCATGCGGATCTGAAGCGCAGTTCTTTGGTCTAGAAATTACGCTGGATCTTGCCACCGGATGGATTAATCCCCTTGTGCAGGGCGTAATTCAAGATCATACGCATAATCTACGGTTCCCCATGATTCCTAACGTGTTGCTTATTTTTGTGGCGGGCTTACTGTACATCTGGGTGGACATTCCGAAAGGTATCGAAGATGCCAAGGTGCCGTTGAGCGAGGCTAGAGGAGGCAACGAATAGGATGCCCAGGGAGCTTTGTCCTACGAGCGTTTTGAGAGACAGAAAGTCTATTGTTTCCTTAGTATTGCTCGATGATTGGAATGAAAGGATCTTCTGTTCCGCCCTTGTATGACTCTTTTCTGCGTGGACCCGCGGCAGACTATAAGCGATAATGAAAGGAATCTCCCTGTTGATTCTGTTCCACCACTCTTTCAGCCTTCAAAGCCTTCGTAGACTGACTCGAATCAGTGGAGTAAATTGCCTCACATCGGACGGCTCGGCAGGGCATGAATCGCATGCCAAGAAGCGCATCCAGGGAGAACTTGACATAATAGCGTTGCGTATCTTGTGTTTTAGTGTCTCTTGGCAGGCAAAAAGCATTGTCCAAGTCTGGGGCGAAGGAACACAAGCACCACCTTTCGATATTAAAATGTAAGCACCAGAGAACTTTTGCGCACATTTCCTTTGACAAGGAGTAGCACAGGCCATTGTTTATTTCCCTCTTTCTGCTGTCATTCATGTTTTTCTACAATCAGAAGTGGGAAGATACGAGAAAAGAGAAGAAAAGAGAACTTTTTCTCTGCCCTATTTTTGAACATCGGAGAATTTCCGGTGATTCTCGTACGTAAGATAAGAGCTATTGTTCTACGAATCGTCCTGCAGAAGGCACTGACTTCGTTGCTCCTAAAAAGGAGAAACAAAAAATTAAAGGAAGAAAGAACGGAAAATAAAAAAGAGAAAGAAAAAGCGCTCTGACGTTGTCTCCTACATATCAATTCACCTTATTTCCGTTCGGTGACAATTAGACGAAGAGCTCGTGGGTACAGCGGACCGGCCTGAAACACTACGAGTCAGCTTCTGTTCCTCTCTTTCTTCCCTCGAGGATGGTTTTTAGCCTCAGGAATTAGCAACACGACTTACCGGAGTCTTCCGATCTGGCCATTCTGGATCCAGCGACCATGAGAGTCTGCTGACCAGGACAAAGAGCGCCACTCGGGCCTCAAGGAGCGCGAATTTCTCCCCTAAGCAGGCTCGGCTGCCACCGTGGAAAGAAACGAATTCCGCACGGGCTCTCCTCTGACGGTAACACTGCGATATCTCCGTGCTACTCTGACCCCACCGCTCCGGCCGGAACTCGTCCGCTGTCGGTCCCCAGATTGACGGGTCACGGTTGGTAGAGTAGCAGTTGTATCCGACGTATGTGCCCTTGGGGATGTAGATCCGATTTCCTAAGACGATGTCTTGTGACGTCCTGCGATTGATCAGTTGCGATATTGGCGGCAGGAGGCGGAGGCTCTCATAGATAACGCATGTCAAATAGGGAAGCTCGCTGAAAGCAACGTTTGATGGATTGGGCGTACTCCATGCGTCGACATCTTGCCTCAGACGGGATTGCGCATCCTATGAAATTAGCTACATCAGCCTCAGAGAACATGCCACGCTTACCGGATGCTTCGCAAGCAAGTACAGCATCGAAATCAGGAGCAGTTGCGGGTTCTCTTGTCCGGCGACAAAAAGCACGTTCAGGTTGTCCCGGAATTGCTTTGCTGTAAGTACCCCACCATCTCTCGCAGCGATTAGACGTGCCCCTAAGTTACTAGGTTTGGGCGTTCCCTGTCCATGCCGTACGCCATGCTCCAATGCGGCTGAGAACTGTTCCACCACGTTTCGGGCTCTCACGCGGCACGGAATCAGCTTACCGAATCTGTCCAGGACTGGAAAGTTCATGAAGATGGGTTTGAAGATCTCTCTCTTTACAGCTAGTTGTAGCTGATGAAGTGATGGCTCGCTTCCTTTGGTGGTTGTCTGTACCTTTCGAGTCAGTAGTGAATAGGCTGCAAGTAGACAAGGTGACAGACGTGGTTTGCCTGCAGGAGTACTTGGGAAACATTGGCGATGGTGAACTGTTGCAGAAGATCCTGAACAGGCACACCGCAGTTCCCGACTGTATCCTGGAATGCCAAAAGCGAAGAACACAGCTCTTCTGCATTTGCGGCTATAAGACCTGTGTCAAAGTGCCCTTGAAGACCCGGCGTGATAATGTCTCGATAGAGTCGCCAAGTTGTGCCTCGAGAAGATATGACGTTATCACCTTTTAGCACAAGTGTCAGCAATAGAGCAATCGGGGAGAGACGGAGAGTCGACCTAAAAACTCAGCAAGAACGCTGTGTGGAATCTTTTTTTGGTTCCCGCTTTTCTGATACACTTCCTCGTTTCTGAAGATTTCGTTCAGATACCTTGAACGCTGTACAAGCAAATTCCATTGCCCTGCGAAAAATATCTTAACCGCTCCATGGGTTTGGAGAGGCTTCTGGATATGCCTTCTGTAGATATCCTCTTGGTCAATGTCGCGAAACAAGGAAGCCAGAGTCACCCAAAAGGGAACGGCGGGGATATTCCGAGGGTAACGAGGAGGTACAATCCTCCAGAGGATACAAATTACTAAAAACAAAATCCATACCCCGAGGGCTTTCCCGATAATGATGCAAATAGCGTGCATGGCCATTCTGCGAGACGTTGGTTGTTCAGATACTGGGAAGAACACGGAGTCCCGATGTCCTCTGGGGTGCCAAAATATTGAACCAGGATTGACGGATGACCGCATTAGTCCTACTAGACCTCGTATACTCTTGCCTTTGCGAGAGCCATGAATAATAGCATCATGGTAAGTGGCTATCAAACGACCAAGCCGCCAAATTTCGTTCCAGTGTAATCACTGTGGGCTCCGTCTGAGCCCCGTGTAAGTTCAGTTCGTATCATGCATGGGGAAGCTAGGTAAATATTATGGACCCATTATCTCCACTGGCTGGGCCTTCTAAGGGTCCGGTGTCAGATCCACGTTGGTTCGAAATCCTGCCTCGGGAATAACAGACTCTGCTGTTCGCTAGTAGCTGTTCAAGTTGCGTAATAATACGAGCATCAGCTGAACGATAGTTGGTGGATCGGACTCTGGCATGATCAAGCATCCCCTTTTGGCAGCAGATGCCAAAGATGCCCTGAGACTTCATTACTTGCTATTGTACCTACTCCACCCAGGTTTATTCCCCATCCACTTCCCATTCTAATGAAAAAAAAAAAGACTTCTGCATGTTTTGCTGTCACCATGGTGAGAACGGGATTGACACAGAGCGCAACCACATTACCATCAATCCATGAAAGGGCGCTGGGGGCATATGTACGAACTCCTGGCGGTGATCTCATCCGCTGCGTGGGACCGCATTCGCAATGGATCCAATGTACCTGGTCAGCGATCCGATCGACAGTCACGGCTACAAGCCCAAGTCTGGCTCATTGCTTTAAGGTTTGCCTACCTGGCAGTGATGCCGACTTTGGGTTGCAACAAGTCGACATCTACGAAAGACAAAGAGCGAATACCAAGGCTATCGTCGGTTTCATTCTCAAACCTGCTCCACCAGGTTGGATGATTGGCACAGTGTCGATGGACCAACTCTTTGCGAAACTTATATTGGAAAATATCGATGCCGCTGCTATCGCCCCTCAAGAAGTAGCTGAGCTTCCAGTAAACTTGACAGTCGAACGGATCGTCGATTTGTTCGACAAAGAACTCCGTTATCGTGTGCAAAACGATCAATGGGCAGCTGAGGGTCGAAAGTACTTTGCAGCAAAAGTGCGATTTTTTGTAAATCATAATTCCACATTGCAATTATGCCTTCCAGCGTTCCCATGCAAGTCATCGAATCAGGAGAAGGTGGTGGGTGTCCTCCCAGATAGGGGCGAGGAAATTGCCCTGCGCCGACTGCATACTTTTGCGCATAAAATTGAACAATTATACCCACCTGGAGCTAGGATCTTGATCATCAGTGATGGTCATGTTTTTAGCGACTGCAGTAAGTAGTCAATCGTTCATGTCCCGTGATATCCTACAACTAACAACCATGGCAGTCGGCGTTGACGATGAGACGGTGGATGAATATGGTGAACATCTCAAAGTGCTTAACCGAGCTATTTCTCTATCCATGGGTGAGAAGACCGAGCGAGTTCAGTTCCAATCTCTGGTGGACCTGTTCAATCTGACATCGCTCTCACCTTTGACTTCCCCGAATGCTGTCGGAATGCTGAATCTCCCCGAACTGCCACATTACCTTACCACAAGTCTAGGCGACTTGGCTGAGTTATGTCGTCGAATCCTGGTAGCTGGCTGTCAGCCATCTGAAGATAGTCTTCGTACGCAAATTGAATCTGGGGACGAGTCCACTTTAGCCCTGTATCGTGGGTTTTCACGATTCATGCTCCAGGATTTAGATCGACATCCACTCACACAGTCACTGTCGCGCTCTCAGCGAAAGAAGCTTGCCACTAGAGTCTCGTTCGAGATGATCTTGCGAAACCAAGCGTATTCCAACTTAATTGAGCTAATGTTCCCGGACCGCTTGCGCCTATCAATCCATGCCCACAATAACTCCGGCCCCAAGTTCGGTATAAGACTGTTTGACTCTGCGACAGTACGCACCATTCGCCAACTGGATTCGGTGGGTAGTGATGATGGTGATGATGATGGTAACGGTGATGAAGAAGGCACTGCGACTGCATCGCATCTTCTTCATATACCTACACCGTGGCATAATTGTATCGTGGAAGTCGCTGGTGATCCCAAACTCTATATCGTGAAATATGGTGTTGTCAAGCATGGGTCGTTCATTCACAATTATAGTTCTCACCTGATCAAGGGGAATCTCGCGAAGGGTGAAGGTGCTTTTGTGTCGTTGAAAAGACCATCAAATCCAACCCGAACCGCATGACGTCTATTTAACTATTTGTTGATTTCTGTCGCTTTATTTCTTTTCGAGCCTTGTTATTTATGTATGTTCTGTGTGGAGAGCATGAGCTAACCCCCCCTCATATACATTAAAGGTTATTCTACCCTATCACAGCTGCTAATGTTTGTAAGTCTATTGTATAGTGTGTAAAGACGAGCTCGTTGCCGATGATATCGTACAGGGAAGATCCCTTCTATACAAATTTCAACGTATTTGTGGTAGGCTGTCCTCTATTATGCCGCCTGTCCTT
The DNA here is from genome assembly GCF_009193585.1 of Aspergillus caelatus. Taxonomy (NCBI): domain Eukaryota; kingdom Fungi; phylum Ascomycota; class Eurotiomycetes; order Eurotiales; family Aspergillaceae; genus Aspergillus; species Aspergillus caelatus. The sequence continues at coordinate 274,757 of NW_022475265.1, forward strand.
AGCAAGTTAAGAAGGTATACAGAGGCTAGAGCTTCTAGACTTCAACCATAGCAGGTTAGCCCACTGTTTGACTGTTATTATTGCTTTCTTCTGTGATAGCTCTAAGAACCATCGGCAGGCTCCCCCGCGTACGCATACCCACAGTCTGGTCAATTTGTATGGCTCTTGCACCGCGGTTAAGCAAAGTAGCTGGGGAAGAAGCCGTGACTCGGCGTGCCAACTTCGATGTTAGGCTGGGGCTCAACGAGCATTTTCTTCTTCGCCATTCAGTGTTCAATACCGGATGTGGGCCATAGTTTCCGAGGCTCGAGATTAACTTCAAAGCCATGTGAGATATCTTCCCACCTATATAGCGGCATCATCAGTGACCGGATGAGTTTACGATAGCGATCAGCCGGCGAATCCAACGTCACATCAGGCATGGCATTTGCTTTCACCTCCTTTGAGGTTGCTGCCGAGATAACTTCATGACCGGTTGTAGTAGCCACCCCAAGTGGGCCGCTTAATTATACTTGGGATTAAACAAACATTTATGAAGATAAGTCATCGTGGATTCTTTTACTATGTCACTTGTGGCCTACTTTGATGGTAGATGTGGGCAGTTGAAGAAAACCACTTGCACGGTCATATCATCCCGTATATTGCGGGAGAAAGGAGAACCCAGAGCGAGACGGCCTGCTATGAGCTCGTGGTGGTTTCCCCCGAGGGAATTGCGCACCAGGTGCACGGCAACATTATCATCTTGGATTGTCGTTCTCCCCTCCTCAAATTCCCAGCCCACCCCATTTCCAAGGTCACCGAAGTCGACACGTTTATACTCTGCTTTCGGTTCGCTGTATGGATGCCCATGGATTTGTGCATCCAGCCATTTACCCACTAGATTTACAGCCTGCTGATTGGAGAGTGTATCCCACATGCCGTCCGTGGCAAGTATGACAAACGAAGGTTTACTCGGATCAATCTTCGTAGTTGTCACAACAGGCTCGGCAGTTAGATATGGTGGTGTGCGAACGTCGTACCTGGGCGTCAGGGGTGATGGCCCCCCAAACCTTTCCTTGAGGTCCTGCTGTAGGTCCAAAGCCCACTTCCACCGACTATCGCCAAAAGCTCGCGAGACCATCATCCCTAGAATCCGTCCATTTTTCGCTATGTTCTCTTCGCCCGGGTGCTCCTGGTTAATTCGCTCAACCTCATCCTCATTGCTGCCAGTCTGGTCGACTGACAATGGGATTACCTCCCAATTGCCATCTGGCATTTGTTGTCCCAAAACCGCTCTGGAATCTCCAGTACACGCCACGTGCAATGAGCTTGTGGCCGAGTCATACATGGAGAGTAGAGCGCATGAACCAGCGTAAGCTGGAGCCAGCTTCTTCAGCTTGTCCTGCAGCGATTCACTACTCTGGACAGTTTGCATGGCTGTCTTTATAATCGAATCATCCAGGTCCACAAACGCCTTCATGATTGCGTGGTGAAACACCTCGTCGGGTATGGATTCTTCACCAGAGGATGCTGACTTAACTTGGCTCAAGCTGTGTCGCACAAACGGCAAGAGTTGATCCTTCAAGAGCTCTGCAGTTTGCCAGCCAGCATGTCCGTCGAAGACCGCCCAGGCCATCCATTGAGTGCCATCATTCAACGGTGACGGGAACATACCATGGGTGAACCGGTCCTCGCACAGGCTATTGGACTCTAGCTGTGTGCCATCGTATCTGTTCACCCCAGCAACACTCCTGACTGCAAATGAATATGCATCTTGAGATATGATACGCGTCACTTCGTCTTTGGAAGGACCCGCCTCGGCCACTAAGTGTCCGGTTGGTGGAGCCTCGAGACGAGGCACATCGTCGTCGCGAGTGGATGTCAACAACCAAAAGCCTGGTGCACTAACTGCGCCAGCAATTGCAAAGGACTTCCATGTCTTGTTGGCAGCTGGAGATGTGTCCTTCCCTGAGTAAAAGTTTCGGGCCTTCGTCTGTGAGAGGGAAGTCCTAGTCACGCGACCAACTAAACGCGTGCCACGCACGCGTAAGGACAGCATAGTCGACTGGGGGAGGGAAAGGCTGAGGCAATATTCTCAGATCGCGTTGCACCACGAGCATATCCCTTGTTGGGGTTCTACGAGAATGCTTATATCAGTCAATCTCCAAGTAAGGGGGTGATCAGTAAGCAAGTGTACAAGTGATGCTTTCTTTCTTTCATTCTATGCCATTTCTATCTTCATACATATCACACTAGTCCGTATGTAGCTACCGTGAGATACTGCCACCGCCCAGGTCACGGGGCAACCGGAACTGCCTCCTTTGGTTGGCTGCCAAATAGAGTAACCCGCCCATCATTTCACGGACTCATCACAGCACAACAACAGAACTTGATAATAGTATCAGCTACCAGAAAGGCCTACGACGTTTGAACAATTGCATCTAATATTAATGGTCCTCTGGTGGTTTTATAGCCCGCGGGCCCTCACCCTAAGTTCAATAGATCATGAAGGATTCCCCGAAACTGATATATATTTCGTTCTAGTGGTTTTGGTATTTGTAGGCAATTTATCCCCTTATTATTAGCTAAATGGCAGAAACTGTATATATAGTGCGAGATCTTGTAACTTGTAAGCGATGCGAAAGAAAATTTAAAAATATGATCCCTCGCTAATACTTGGAGTAGAGGTTGGTGAATATAGTATAGGCAAGACAAAAAGAACGAGGTTCATTATATCTTGTAAATTGTACTTGGATACCTTTCGTATGCTAATTGCAATGTATAACGTGCTGTTAGGCAATGAGTATGCCCAAGTCCTGGCGTGGATTGTAATCATTATGTCTTAAATATTGAACTTTTCATTGCTGCGTTAAGCAGATGCACTCTGCGAGTCTGCGTCGAGAAGGGTCTGCCAGTGGATGTGATTCATTTTCATTTGTTCCCTCTCCTTTAGCCTTTGTTTATATTCATCTTTGTCATTATAGATTTGTCTTGTGGGCCTTTTATAGTAGGTAATACGAAGAATCCATATTGCATGTACATGAACAGTGAACAGAGGCTGTCATAAAAGGAAAGTGTTTTGTTTGCCTAATGTCTATCGTAAGACTCATATACACGGTGGTTATCCGCAAATTACAGGAAAATACTGCATTTATGTACGCCAGTTGAATGGAAACGTAGGGCTTATATCCACACCAGCTCTTTTCCCCGCACTGCCCCGCAATGGATGGAAAAGCGAATATCCACCATCTGAGCGAACAGAAAGACCTCTCTGATGACATTGACACACCCCCACAATCCTTCCACCAACCTTTTGGGCAACTCGATACTCTCGACTCTACCGTCCATCGGCTCATATCATACCATGTCAAAGCGAATAATCGTAACTGGCGGCTCCGGCAAAGCAGGCCAATATATCATCGGCCATCTTCTTGCCCAGGGATACTCGATCCTGAACCTCGACCTCAACCCCCTCCCATCACCCCTCAATGAAAAGGTCCACACCTTGAAAGTAGACCTCACCGACAATGGCCAAGTCCACGGTGCTCTTCTTTCGCATTTCCGCCTCACCGAACCCTTCCGCGAACCCCACCAACAAGTCCCCGACGCCGTCATTCATCTCGCGGGATACGCGCGCAACATGATCGTCCCAGATACAGAGACCTATCGAGGCAATATACTATCATTCTACAACGTGATTGAAGCGGCCTGTCGGGTTGGCGTGAAGAAGATCGTTCTGGCGAGTTCCATAACCGTGTATGGTGTTTCATTTGCTGAGGGTGATGTTGATTATCCGGCCTTTCCTGTGGATGAGGATGTCGATGCGAACCCAATGGATGTATATGCCTTGTCTAAGGTCTGTGGGGAGCGCACGGCACGGAGCTTTGCGCGACGGTTTGGGAATGACATCTACGTGATGCGATTAGGAGCGGTGGTTGCGCCGGAGGAATTCCAAGAGAAGTTCGAAGGATATGTAGAGAGACCGGAGGAATACAAGGTACATGGGTGGGCATATACAGATGCAAGGGATATTGGACTTATGTTTGAAAAATGTCTGGTGACGGATGGGCTAGGGTTTGAGATTTTCAATGCAGTCAATGATGAGCTTACTAACTTCGCCGAGTCGACTATGGCGTTCTTGGTGAAGTTGTGTCCGAATACACCGATTACGAGGCAGATGGAAGCCAGGGAGGCTCCGGTCACCAATAGAAAGATGAAGCGAATGTTGGGTTTCGAGCAGAAATATCGCTGGCAGGACTTCTATGTGGCTGCCGGCGATCGATGATGTACTGCGTGGACATTTGCTAGATATCATGTGATGTAACCTGATGAGAATCTCTAAAACCTTATAATCTAGATCTATATAGAAATCGAGAAGAGATCTAAGAACAGTTATAGATATTATTGAATAGCCTATGATATAGCTAACTGCTTTTTAACTAGTATATTATACAGTTATTGTGGTTACTAAGCCCTACCGACTGTTAGTGTGTTGACTATAAATTATAATTACTTAGTACTACAAAGCTAGCACAAGCCTATAGAGGATAAAGTATAGAATTTTATTAACTTTTCTATTTCTTAATTAGTTTCTTGAGTTATTGGTCCAGAGCTCCTATAGTACTACTCTACTGAAGTGGCACTACCTTTACAAGATATTAGTATTAACCGGTTTCTTCCAGTTGTAGATAAGAGTAGTTACTTGGGGATACCAAAAATAATCTTCTGTATACTCATAACTAGTTTCGGCACAGAAAACACTAACGGCTTCTCCAGAACATATCTAGCTTTCAAAGGATTGGGATTCAGGAATGGCTGGCCTTTCACTCTATCTGCGAACAGTCTGCTTACATTCAGCTCCAGAGCCAAGAGTAGTAGGCGTAGTAGTAGAATCATTCTTAGCAAGTAGAATATTGCCTATTTCTTGTAAATAGGCAGGCTGGGGACTTGCTCCACATTTATCTAGAGATAATATTCACTGTACAAGCGATATCTCTTCAGACAGTCAATTTGTGGTTTTCTGAGTGTACTTGAGGCTGAAACGTTTTCTTTTAAGCGATCTGTCAATGCAGAAGGGGGGCAATATAAGCTTCAGCAGGCTTTTGAATGCCGCCAAATTGCATATTTTTAATAGTCGATATAGCTTGGAGGATCCTAGCTTCCTGTCCCACAAAAGATTTCGATTGATTCAGACATTTTTGGTGGTATAGATGGTAATTGAGTAGCTTCTATGATGGAGGCGCGTTCAACAACGCGTTGGGTGGCTGGATGACCCGGGAAACGTGTTAGGCCTGCCTGTCTTGAGTTCTGACACTTTTTACCGTGCTATCCGGGCCAACCGAATTTCTAGCCTGCGACATGAGTGAACTCAATAAATCATTCTGACGAAGTATATTGAACCAGGAGGGTATCTTACCATTCAAAAACGCTTACGTTCGAGTAATTCTAATTATCTATCTATTTATATCCAGTGCAACAATAGCCGCGAAAATGGTCGACCATAACCGCGCACATATCTTAGCCATAACCGCCTCCCAGAGACTCGACTCAAGGGGAAAACCCACCGTCAAGGTCACTGTGTTGACGGAAGCCGGTATAGAAGCTTGCCCCTCTAACCGGCCTTCGGGCTATACGATATAGGCTGATTGATAACACTCAAACTACCAACTAGGAACATCCAGCGCAATAGTACCATCAGGTGCCTCAGTCGGCAATTACGAAGCGCATGAGCTGCGCGACGGTAGCGCAACCGAATACGGCGGAAATAGCGTGCACCAGGCTGTGACGAACGTAGAGAAGGTCATTGGCCCTGAGCTGATCAGACAACGGTTCAACGTCGGCGATGACTTAGCGAAGATCGATCGCTTTATGATCCAGCTGGACGGAAGTAAGAATAAGAGCCGACTTGGCGCTAATGCAATTCTCGGTGTTAGTATGGCTTGTGCCAGGGCTGGCGCTGCAGTTAAGGTTGGTCTTTCTCATATAGCTTCCTCTAGACAAGGAGGAGATGAGAGGACACGAGACTGATTTGTTCGGTAGGGAGTTCCGTTATATGAATTTCTCCGCGAACAGGCCGGAATTACAGGACCGTATTTACTCCCTGTGCCGTTCTTCAATGTACTCAATGGCGGGAAACATTCTGGCAATACGATGGCGTTCCAGGAGTTTATGATTGCGCCTGTCGGGGCCAATTCGGTGACTCATGCTGTTCAGCTCGGGAGTGAAGTTTACCAGGCTCTGAAATCTGTGATCATGGGGAAGCATGGTGCGTCGGGTAAGGCTATTTAAATCACTAAGAGAATCTATGTTGGGTTGAGGCTGCTAATAAAGTTCCTTAGCTGTCGGTGTCGGCGATGAGGGCGGATTTGCGCCACCGATTAGTGAGCCCTCTGACGCCTTGGATCTTCTGATGGCCGCAGTGAAAAAGGCAGGCCATGAGGGAAAGATCAAGTTCGCAATTGACCCAGCTTCTTCTGAATTTTACAGCGAAGGGAAATATGACCTGGGGTTTAAGAGTCAGAAGCAGTGCCAGTTGGCTGCGACAGATCTCAGCGATCTATACCGGTCGTTGATGAACATGTATCCGATAATCCTTCTTGAAGACCCATTTGCAGAAGACGATTGGGCGGCCTGGACCGCATTTAAGCGAGATTGCCCCATTGAACTTGTCGGGGATGACCTGCTGGCAACGAACCTCGAGCGAATTGAGACCGCAAAGGAAAGGGATGCATGCAATTCCTTGCTGCTCAAGATTAATCAGATCGGTACTATTACTGAGTCACTGGAAGCGTACGTTTATAGGAAGCCATAGCAACCTACACTGCATTACCGATGTTAATGTCATTCTAGGGCCCACAGGGCATTTAGCTACGGCTGGAGAGTTTTTGTCTCGCATCGCTCGGGTGAGACGACTGACGACTTTATTGCCGACTTGAGTGTTGCGCTTTCTACTGGGCATTTGAAATCTGGAAGCCCTTGTCGAGGAGAGCGGCTGGTCAAGTATAACCGCCTTATGGATATTGAGGACCGGTTGAATGTTTTTGGTTCGCCGCATGAGTATGCCGGAACGCGGATGAGCCGGAATGAAATGAAATGAGGTACTTAGATAGTTTGAGTATAGGATTTGGTTCTATCTCTCTGATTGAGTCACTTGTATCCAACTAAACACCGACCACCAACTCTAACCAGTCGCACATTGTCCGGTAGGGACTTTTACAGCAATCAGAAACATGGTGGTATCACGTATAACTACCCAAAGAATGCACAAAAACAGTAATGTGACCAACACGCCAAATCATTGGTTCTCATAATGATAGCGCGAGAGGTTACGCTCACGCGAGAGACACCTTGCCATCTCGCTTTCCAACAACACCTCTGTTGGTTCTGGTGCTGTAAGCTCGCTCAAACCCTCATAGATATCGTCTTCCGTCCCATGTCCTGATTTCGACGTATCCGAAAGTCGTTGCTCAAGAGAGGGCCGACGTGTCTGCTCTTCTGGCGAGATTCTTTGCACGGGTTCCGGAGCCGCCACTTCGCTCAGAGAACAGCATAGACCTTCGTCATCATCGCCATCATGGCTTGATGGATTGCTGTGGTCAAGTGTGGGACCAGACGCGCTGTCGTATGTGTTCTTGTGCTTCCTCTGCTTCTGGAATTCTGCCACACCTCCGTCTGGTCCGTGCGATCCGGTTGTCAAGTTGATCATCAATTCTATGATGCAACAACACCCAACCTCGGTGCAATTTGCAGAGTTCTCCCTCTTCCAACACACCCAATTTACCAACGAATACACTGTCCATAAACAAATCAAAATGACTGCGACTACACACGAAAAAGCACTCTCTGAGCTGCGAAAGAGTGGAGACCGCTTGTTTTTCCAACAGAATGGTCAGACAATATCTCCCTGGCACGATATGCCATTGTTCGCAGCCCGCCAGATGGAGACCCTAAATATGGTTGTCGAAATTCCCCGGAAGAGCCACTCAAAAATGGAGGTCAGTCAGGCCTTAGTTACTCCTATTTCGTCCTATACGGTATACCAGGTGGCTCACTAACTTAAAAATCTTAGATCTCCAAAGACGACCAGTACAACCCCATCAAGCAAGACGTTTCTAAAGGAGAGCCAAGGGCCATTGCTGATGTACTACCTTTTCAAGGCTACCCTTGCAACTACGGCCCTTGCAACTACGGCGCATTACCGCAGGTAAGTAAACCTGACCTATAAACAAAACATTTATGACTGCTTAAAGAAGCAAACCAAACGAATAGACCTGGGAAAGCCCGAATATAGTAGACACTAAGACGGGGATCCCGGGAGATAATGATCCGCTGGATGTCTGTGAGATTGGAAACCAAGTGGCCTCCTGTGGGAGGTAAAACGAGTGAAGCCGCTCGGTGGCTTTGCTGTTTTGGATGAAGGAGAAACGGACTGGAAAGTTGTAGCGATCGATCTCAATGACCCGCTGGCATCGAATTTGTCAGACATTCAGGACGTGGATGCTGTACGTCCTGGATATCTTGATTTCCTCAAGGCATGGTATAAGCTGTATAAGGTTCCGGATGGGAAGCCAGAGAATACTATTGCTCTCGGAGGCAGGTTGGAAGATCGTCGGTATGTCATTTGTTCTTTTCGCAGGTTACTCTATTTATTTGCGTATTTAACGCGGGCATGGATTTGCTCTTTGTCTGATAGAACGTTGCTATGTTGAATGGAAGAAGACTAGGACGGGGCATCCTGGCTAAAATAGAGAACCCAATCATGTAGTTTCCTGATTGCTCGCTGGGGACTATGGAACGGTCCTGGTTTGCGCCTGTTCCCTATTATATGGGGATCGTACGTACCGAACTACTCAAGGCTGATTATTTTGTACTCTCACCATTGTCATTATAGAGATGATGTTGCTTTGGCACTTGTGATCCATCATATCGTCGCCCGTAAATGGGGGAGAGCAAGAGAGAAACGAATTGAAATAGATACCCACGGACGTTGCCCCCTGCACATCGAGCGTTCCAGTAAAATAAGCCCTATCACTATGATGTCAATGATACCAAAGCCATGAATATAAATGGAACCCAAAGCTGGGCTACTGAATCTAGAATAAGCGTAAGATGTCATAGTCATAATGTCAAATGCGGGAAAGATGGATCTCTTCCATCGTTCTAGCGGAGAGTGAGGGCTCCTCAAACGGCTGGACCATTTAAAGTTCCGAGGACAATAGCACTACCTGGAAGCATCTGACGCTTCATATGATACCGCTCCTCAAACGAAAGTCCACCCTATGCCCCTCTTCATTCCCACCGTTTAGCTAGCTCACAAAGATTCCGCTGAAGTACGAAGTATCGCTGTTCGCATGGGTTGGCGCATTTGGGAATATCCTTTAATAGAGGCCATCCATGTCCATTAGCACAGTACTTCGTGACGTCTACAATGCCCCAACGATCATGACATCTTTCAGTGCACCTGCGGCTCTTCTCCTCAGTGTAATTGAATCGCCAAGTACGCAGCCTAAGGGCTTTTCTTTTGGACATTTCTTTCTGCGCTTGTTGGAGTATATATCACTCACATAGTTATGCTATACTGCTAGTGCAAGGGATGCCTGGTAAACGCACTTCCACCCGTCGACCTTTGTCAACGGAGGGTTATCGATGGCAGCTTCGTTGCTCGTTATGCTAGTTACCGGGACTGCTCATCCTACGTAAGTCCTTCCTCCACTTTTGCTATCGTCTCTCCTTCACCTGATATTGACCCAGAGCAAGGCGGACCCACAGGCCTCAACGACTTCCTGCAGTCAGATGTAGTTTCTTTTTCCTGAAGGTAGCTCCTCCCCACAGCTCTCGCTTCATCTCTCATCATGCTTGAGTGGGCGCAGACCAGTAACGACCTTAGACGGAGGCATTATCCGCTAGACTGGTGGACCGCTGGGATGACATTTGTCCGAAACCCAGAGAACGAGCATTAGGAGTCGATAGGGCAGGATACGAAGCCCAAGTTGATGAAGAAGAGAGTGAGGAGCGTGAAGAGAAAGATCTGGCGGGGGAAAGCGACATTTTCAATTCTAGTCTCGAGTTTACCCTTACTCTCCTGCCTAGGGGTTCTTATGTTGCAGGGAATGATGCGTCTATATCTAGCTCATAAATAGCTAGTATAGCGTAAGAATTTGATTTTGGGGCTTATTGGAAATTTGGGGAACGTGGCCGACAGGACATTATTTCAATTCTTGATTTGGTTAACAGCATACTTCACGACTATAAATATAAAACGTACTAGGCCAAAGAAGGTCAAAAACTATGTCATGTCAACTAATCGGCAACATGTCCGTTGGTGTTGTGAGAGCTTTTTCATTATGACCCTGGAGAGTATCAGACATACCCAGGCTATAAACAAACCAGGCCTTTGCGCCACCTAGATAAAGCGTACATGGAACTTCAAATGCGGCACAGCTACTGTGCTGGCCTCGAATAGTAAAATGTTCTCTGACAAAGTGGACACTGCACATCCTAGCACAACCAGAAGTCAATTACAAGAAAGGTGGAAGATATGGCTGCACGGCAGTCAGCGGTATGGAGCCTCGTGGCCCAGCTTCTGACAACAAAATATGCAGGTATCAGACAGGTCTCCCGGATCTGAAAAACATTTAGCACGGTTTCCGCTTGAAGCTATGTCCAACATCCAACTTGTTGTACAATCTCGTGGGCCAAATATAACTGGGCATCCCTGACGCAAATAGTTCGTTGATCGTCAGAAAGCCTCTTTCTTCGCGCCTTGGAACGTGTATATAATAGCCTGCCATGCCAAAGTAAATTGTTATGGATTAGCCTTTACAAAAGTGGTCTAAACCTTTCAAGTCAACGGATGTTGTCGTGATTTCCGTGTCTTCCAGTCTCGCCGGTGCACCCGCATGTGATCCGGAACAGCCCAGTTTATTATACGCAGAATCCTGTTCAGACCACGCGGATCTTCACGGCTATCAGTTAATTTGGTCCCTGATACCTCTTATGAGCTGTAACGTGTATTCGTGTCTAGTCGTGTTATATATAAATTGCGATTATCGTCGCCAACCCTAGTATACTTTCCCAGTCTACCCCCAAATACTTTCCTTTCATTCTCCTTCTAATAACCATGGATCCACCACGTGCCTCCAAATACGAGTTCAACTTATCGGAACTACGAACATTCCAAGGCCTTCCAGACATTCTACCTCGTAAGGTCATCACCGCAACCCCAGCATACCTTGCACCTATTAATGCTCTAAGCGAATGAAAACCGAAACACAGACCAAGACCTAGAATGCTGCATTATCTGCCTTGAGCTAATTATCTCCACGTCAGTCCTGCGGGAGCTTCCATGTGGGCATCTCTTCCACCAAGTCTGCGCCGACGACTGGGTCTGCAATTTTAACGCACAATGTCCTATATGTCGCAAGACGTTCTATTATTTGCGATCTCCACGAAAGCCCAAGCCTCCGCCTCGAGCTGTTGTCCAGGAGAGTGGGCGAAACTCGCCATGGGCTTCAGGGAACGTTCATACTCATGGGACGTTTCATTCGCTTAAGTATTGGTGTAAGAGCAGGCTGAGTACCAATGGTAGTTGGAGTTGCTATGCTTAGGAGGAGAAGATAACGACGATGAATAGCCATCCTGCTGCTTCCGATAAGTAAGCGATGGGGAAGTGGCAGCCATGATGTTATGTCTTTGTCTCAGAGTTTGTGGTATTTCGCTCGCTCAAGCCTGTATGTTTGTAGCTTTGTTTGGTCCTTTGTTTTGTATATAGTACGGGCCACATTGAATGGGTTATGAGTCCACAGCTATGACCAGAAGCAAGTACAGATGGCCCGGATATTCACTCTACTTGCCTGGATGTAACCTCCGTACATCTGAGCCAAGATAGGCGCTTTCAACTATACCTCGATATCAATCTCGGTACAATGGAAAATCACCCCCAGTGGGGTACCATATATCTAAACCAGTAATAGCACAATAAGTCGATCCTTTACCCGGTGACATAATCTTGCACTTCATTTACTACTATGATTAGCTTAGTCAAGTTGGTACGCATGTCAGATCTACATTTAGCACAGGACGATCAACGCAGGCTGAAATCCGTACCGGGCCGCGCGGACCGGCCTTCTTGAATGAGAGCTTAAGAGTTCCTACCTTTTCCGAGTTGAATAGTTATGACGTTCAAAACCAGTATCAAGCTTATGAGGCCACCGGTTAGAAGCAGACTGGCGAGACGTGGCCCGCCAATGCTTGATTTGATCCAGCAGCACAGCCTATTTCTGGTTCTTCATTCCTGTCCGTTTGCCTTTGATGCATTGAACATCTCCGCGACAGCCGGCCCACACGGACGGGGGTAGCTTCATTCATACCACATCATATGACTCAGGTCTTTCAACATAAACAAATCGGAACCAAGATACATGTACGTGTAAGTAGCATGAGAGAAAGGAATTGGTTACATCAATGACTCGATGTATTGGTGCAGGATATACCCCCATGTGGCTCTGGTAATGTAAGCAGGTTTGCTTCTGCTAGCTTTCAAGTATGGCATATTAAGTCCGCTGGTGGGCTATGTCACTGAGAATCTACCTGATTTGTTTTTATTCTCTGTATTCTTCAATATTCCTACCTCTGAAGACAGAATGGGTGGCAACAGGGCAACCTACGTTAATCCTTTCATAGTGAACGGCAGGACAGTGGATATCCATATTACTGTCCGCGGCTCAGACTGGTACTGGGCTGTGATGTCGATTATGGGCTTCACCATGCTGGCGATAATGGGGCTGTCGTTTCGCCGCCATCCAACGCAGCGAATATTCCATTATATTCTCGCAGCAGCAGCTTTCGTAGCAATGGTGGAACATTACAGCATGGCGTCTAATCTCGGATGGGTCCCGATTGACGTAGAATGGCATCGAAGTGGCCACCTGGATTCTGGAATGAATCGCCAGATCTGGTGGGTTCGGTATTGTGGCTGGTAATATTGATCCCCATCCCATCAACCCTGTGTTATGCAACGCATGTTGACAACCTTTTTCCGCATTGCAGGTTCCTCATCTGGCCGCTTCTCTCTCTATCAGTGCTTTTCACCTGCGCCGCTCCTACTGTTCATATACTCTGGGCGTGCTTTTTGAGCGCAGTGATGGCGATCATGGCAGTAGTCGGTGCTGTGGTCCGCAGCGACTACAAATGGGGTCAGCATAAACACAATCCTTTCAAACAAGACTTCACTTACATACGAGTTTAGGATACTACGGCTTCTGGATCTGGTCCTGGTTATTGCTTGTCCATTCTCTGCTCATAGCACCTCGAGGATACGCAAAGGCCCTAGGTCGAGATATCCAGCTTGCGCACATCATACCAGCCAGTTGGATTTGTCTGCTCTGGATGCTCTACCCTGTATGCTGGGGGGTTAGCGAGGGAGGAAATGTCATCCCGCCTGACTCAGAGTTCATCTTCTATGGAATCCTTGACTGTTGCCTTATTCCCATCACTTGTGGAATCTTTCTCTGGTTGCATGAAAGAATTGATCCGAGGTATTTGGGACTGTATATTCGTACATATAAAGATCCTATTGCTGGATGGAGGGATCCGGCACTTGTTACTGGAGGGGTCGAAAAGTCCCAGGAAATTGGGGCTCCTGGCCAAGTAAATGAGGGTACTGGTCAGCCCACTGCTTCTGAGCCTGATCGGCTAGCCGAGGGAATGCCGACTGCGGAAGGGCAGGAGATGGCCTAGGTAGAGATTCTTCAAAGACGACGGGAGCGAGGGAGGGGACGGCGGGTATGAGGTCGTTTTTAAGTGTCTAAAAATTTCACTGAGTTTGCTCATTTCATTTTTGTTATTGAAACTGATTATGAAACGTCAGTGATTTGATTCTGTTCTGTTCTCTGAGTACTCGGAATTAATGTCTAATACAACTTCATCAAAAGTTTCTATTGTTGAGAAACAACTCAGCTATTGTATATGAAATATCTTTCCCTGACTATCATAGCACCCCTGCCATATCCACCGCGACATTTTCAAAGTTCCAACACATCAGGATCTGAGGTACCTGGCGGTTCAAAGAGAAAGAATATTATTCCTTTCATTCCTATCGCGACAACTTCAGCTGCTTCTAGTCAACATCTTCCTCCTCTTTACTGGACGCCAGGTAAAATCGTCCACTTCCCGTCTCAGCCTCATGTACATACTGAACAGTGACCTGGGCAAGGTGACTCAAGATATTTTCGACCTGGATCTCGCCTCTGCTGCGCTTCTTCCGGCCTAGATCATCCAACCATCGAATCTTATTTAGGGCATAATACAACAACGCAATCACAATTGTCACGCCCAATGAGTACCCCCAGACACGGACAATAGTCACAATATCGGTCCATCCGTTATGAGTTTCTTTTGGGGTGTCAAGTAGCTGGTCGAACGGGTTAGTAGCCATATCTCTATTTGAGAACCAGCCAAACAAGCAGAAGATCGTGGCCAGGGCATCAACGCCTAAGATCGCACCAACTAGTTGAACGGATGGCCATGTGTCGCCGCCTCTAGTTACGAAGATCAGCCAGTTCTCAGTAAGGGCCACCTCGAGGAATATAATCTCCTGGATTGAGCCCCAATTCTGGATTATGCCACCGTTGGGGAGGAACATAGTCCCCCGGATCACCCATGTTGCTGCGGCGAGCAAGATACCGAGAATAACGGAGATGATCCAGATTTTTGGCAGCTGCCACTCGACAGGACGCAGCTCGTATGATGCGTTATCATAGGCCACGGCAACCGTTGCGAGATCTGCAAACAGCGCTAGAAACACGACTAGGTCACTGCGGATACTCTCGTTGAGAACTATCATAGCGGTTACTAGATAAATTTCAAGGTGCAAACAGAGTGCAATTCGGTATTGAATATAGGCCTTCATGCGGTGGAAGATCTGCCGCGCGACTTTGATAGAATCGATAATAGTTGAGAGTCCAGGTTCCAAGAAGACAATATCAGCAGCGGACTGGGCTGCTTCAGATGCGCCTTGGACTGCGATCCCACAGTCTGCTTTCTTCAACGAGGGCGCGTCATTTACTCCGTCTCCCGTCATTGCTGTGAGATGCCCACGTTCCTGTAACATCTGAACCACCTGATATTTATGTTCTGGAAAGACCTCCGCGAACCCATCTGCTCGTTCAACAAGGTCCCCAGCCATGGCACCAAGGCCCCCGCCGATGAGCCGTTCGGAATTGTAGACTTTAGTGCCAAGCGACAATAGTTTACAAGTTTCCTTTGCAATGGCTATTGCATCGCCAGTTAGCATCTTGACCTCTATACCCAGTTTCTGGGCCTCGGCGATTGTCTGTGCGGTGTCCTCCCTTGGAGGATCAAACATGGGCATCATCCCAAGCAGCGTCCAGTGCTCGCCTTCTTTGCGCACGGCAATACCTAGGGAACGGAATCCACGACTAGCAAACTCTGTCGCCTTCTCCTTATACATTTTTGCCTCAGGGGTATTGGTTAGCTGTAAAACGGCCTTAGGCGCCCCTTTCGTGCATGTATACTTGACACCTTGAAACGTTGCAACTGTGACAATTCGTTTGGAGACAGGGTCGAAGGGGTGAAATTCCTCTACCTTCCATCCTTGCTGCAGAATTTCCTTGGCTTTGGGATACTGCTTTAGTGAGAGCAGTGTCACCTTGTCTATCGGGTCAAGCGCGTTCACGTTATGAGATGAGGCCAGGGCCGCCACTGCGAACATCCAGTTCACGTCGACACCTTCGGCTACGAACGGCTCTCTGATGCTGAGGCGATTGGCGGTTAAAGTCCCGGTTTTATCAGAGCATAAGATATCGACTCCCTTCTAAGATCAGCCTCACACTTCAAATGGGGTTTTGAGTTTAATAGAAAGGCCCTACAGAAAGAGATTCGATTGCAGTCAACTTCTGCACAATAGCCTTTTTCTTCGCGAGATACGCAGCGCCAACAGCTAAGGTCGTTGTGGTGACAACAGGGAGACCAACGGGGACCCCAATAATCATCAGAGCCAGGGTATAAAACAGAAGCGTCTGTTCTCCTGGAGATGCAATGGGGATATTTCGATAGAACCCGCCAATCCACATCGCAAGAATCCAGGCCATGACCAATACCAGAAGCGATGTCCCGATACTGTCCATAATCATCTTAAAATGGCCAGTGTCTTTGGAATTCTGCACCATGGCTGCGGTCCTCCCAACGAATGTTCTCTGGCCGGTTGTTTGGACCACCGCATAGGCCTTTCCCCTCTTACACCCGGTAGTGTAGAAAACGGTGTCCCCTACGTATCGGTCGACCGCGAGCGATTCCCCTGTAATCGCTGAATGATCGCAAGCTACAATTGAATGACCACGTCTGTTCCCCGTATCATTACCATGATCATCTTCCTCTGACTGAGGGCTTGAGTCGTCTAACATCCCGTCCTGCAAAAGTTCCTTATACTCCCTCCATCCGTTTTCACGATTATTGTACGCACAAATGACCTTAGCATCCGCAGGAACGGTCTGCCCCTCATCGATCACGATCTAAGGACATGGCTTTAGTCAGATTCTGTTGCAGACCGCGATTTCACTGTAGGCATACTTACCACATCCCCTGGAACCAATTCTCGAGCAAGAGAATCCATCTCCTGCGCATTGCGCACGATCGTAGCCCGCATGGCAATATCGGCTTTCAGACTTGCAACAACATCTGCGGCTTGTTTCTCCTGGTACCAGCCGACTGCGGCATTCAGACAAAGAATCCCAATTATGACGCCGAAATCGATCCAGTCCTCTAGTCCAGCGGCAAGCAGAACGGCGAGCTCCATCACTATGTTACCCACTATTAGCACAATGATGCAAGCTAGTAAATGCTAATGAAGGTAGCAGACAGCGCTCACCATAAAGGATCGGTCCCTGGAAATATGATATAACCTTCGCAAACGGATTCACCTTCGCCGAAGCCAATTCATTGAACCCAACAATATTACGCCGATGAGCGACGTCCGCATCAGCCAGGCCATCTCGGATATCAGTAAGGAGCCAATTTTCAGGGAATTTGCGTGAGGATCCACCGGTGTGTCTCCAGCGGAATTTCTTCTTGCGCCAAGGGGCGTACCACACTCGGTGGACGCGCACTTCACCTTCGTCGGGGCTGACGAAGTCGGATTCTCGGTAAGCAGAGACGAATTTGACGAGGCGAGTGAATTCATCGACATCACTGGGGTCGTCGAGATTCGTTGGGGACTGCAAGTGCTGAGCAGCGTGATCCGTGTTGTCTAGATTGACTTGGGGCATGATACGGGCCATTTCACCTGGCAATCAATAATGAGGCCGAATAGGTAACTGACTCTTGAGGGAGCAATTACGAAATCACTACGTTTAAGTGCAATTTGATTGCGAAAGAGATGCTAATATCCAGTAGATTTAAGTTCTCGGCTAAATCTGTATATTCGGTGAAAGTCTCGTATTTGAGTCCGATGACAGCAAACGATATGTCTTTGTAGTGATGTAGTGATGCCATCTAACGTCATCACAGACGAAAAACTGCTTGTAATATTGTTCTGCGATTCTATATGCGGTTAAAACTAGGAGGAGAAGGTTCGTGACCGGACGGGCCGGACGCCCCGGTGAAGCATAAATCATCAGCCCTAGGCGATCGGTGACCTCATGCTCAGAAACATCACATAGATCAAGAAAGCAGAACCATCTAGGATGTAGCAGGCCTACTATCCTGTGAATTTAGCTCATCATCTCAATGTTGCTGCTGGTGTCTGTATCTCAGAACCTCCATCCTACGCACCTCGCTGTCTACTGCAGGTTATCCGCAAGCCCTGGCCGCACAAGTCGTGGCGCAGTGAGTATATCTTCTTGGTTATATACTGCTACCTCCTGTCAAATAGTAATTGAGAAATATCTTAAAGAGTCCGGTCCTCAAATATGCCTGTCATCGCCGCCCATCCTGCCCAGCCTCCGCTCTTCGAAGTCCATCGACATGTGAGGCGAAGTGACTGGGCGCAAAGCCAGCCCGGGGTTATTCTTGTATTTGTTATTGTTTTTATTATTGGTTTTGGTATTCTTGGAATAGTAGTCCACAAGGAGTGGGAGGCTCGCAGGGCCGAAAGGGCTGAGTGGACCGTTGAAGAGATCAAGGATGATCTATAGCGTATACGCATAATATTTATGTCGCAGCCTAGTTTGCTGAGAATTAAGATTTAACAGGTTCGGACTGCAGGAAGTTCCAATATCAGATTTCAAGAACAGGAGTGTCAACGGGTATAACTAGTTCATAATATCGCTCGCTATCGAGCGATCTTGGAGCGTCGTCCTCATAGCATAACAATACCAGTGAGCCCGTTACAAACTTTACCCTCTACCCACCACTTTTTGCTGTGTCCTATGTATCCATGCCGTAGTATATTATTAGCTACATGTTCCACGAGGTTCAAGACCCCTAGAATATCTTGCCAGACCCCTGTCCGATTTCCTCTGACCGTCAACCTGTCCAAATATCAATTCACTTGAAGTGTTCAGCGACAGGCACATATGAGCAAGTCAGTCAGCAAGCCGTGGCCTCGCAGACTCAGGTCTATCATCGGAGCATCTAACTAGCAATTTTCAGTAACACCATCTTTTATTGAATCCCTTTTGGACAATGCACATTGCCATACGTCCTTCCAGAAGAAAGATGAACTAAACACCCTGCATTTCGTGATTCTGGAAGTTTATCGTCAGTATCTATTTCAAAAACGTGTTTGAGCGGCTGTTTACGTCTTCGTAACATCTCCCCCAGACGTTTGACTTCTCCCAGGGTGGATGGGAAACCACCTAGTGCGGATGTGCTTACTGGTTACCTATCTACTCCTTTGACATGAGAGAGTATTGTGGCACATGCCCATTCCTACACCCAGCATTGGTGTCTAGTTCATCGCTGATCATCCTCGCTATCACTCCTTTTGGCACATGGCAGCGGGCTACATGAGCAGGGAGGGCTCGAAAGAGAGATGCGTTGTTCATTTCTAATGGCTTGCTCTGATAGGTGTTATTTCCTGGCGCAAAATGTCTTTCAAGCTTAGAGATTCGGCTTTAAAGAACCATCACAGCTTTATAGAGTTGGTTATATCAATATTAATCGGGACCATGACTTTATTCTCGGAGGTGTACACAGGACACTGATGTGCTGATTCGAGCGATATAGGCTTTGGGTATTGTGGACGCCTTCCGAACCATCTTTATTAGTGTATTCTGTTACTGCGTTGCCTAGCCATGACTATAACGTTGCGTCATACGTGAGACTGTTAGAATAGCATGGAGACCGCATCAGGCGGAAATGCCTGATATAGATGTATAGACTATTCGTGGTGCATGCTCTTCTGCAAGGTGTAATTATTAAGTCAAAGCATTAAAGAAGCTTCTTGGCTCTATTTTATATTCATAGATTAATCATGATGAGGTACAGCCTCTACTTCCGGCAAATTCGTCAGTGTTTCACCTCACGTTGTGGCTGAGCCAACGGTTTCCTCGTAGCTTGATGTGTCCTTGCAGTGTACAGTGACTTTCTATTGCAGTTAGCAAAAAACATACGGACTAAGGATCAAGGTGATAAAGGCCAACCGGAATATCGAGTGTACAGCAAACAAGGCAATATAGGTGGGGAGCACCAGTGGACAGTAAAGGCCTCTAAGAAAGCCTCGTGCTATCGGAATTGTATGATGTAAAGATCGCGCTCCATGGAAATCGCCAGCAGGACCACTGTTTCTGGAACAGGGTCATCACGATGTCTGGCGAACCAGTCAATGACCTCACTCTCTATTGAGTCCCTTCCAAGATGTGGAACCGACGCAGTTTGCCTTTTTACAGGATGTGATTAACTCCAGACAGCGTAAGGGTGGTTGTTGTTGTTGCACATGTCCTTTGATGCAGCTGGTTGTATACTAATTACAATCATCAATTTCCGCGATCCGCTTCATCCGTCCCATCCGGGTCCTGACTTGTAGCTAGCCTGGCCCCTGTTCAACATTCTATCGGGAGCATGATGTTTCCGGTAGCCAGCAAAAAAGTGCTTAGTGATGTAGAAGCTAAAATGAACGGACATCCTAACGTCACTCCTACATAACCGTAGCCAAAGATCCTCACCGTTGTGGTATGATTCCAAGTTGCCCGCTAGTACCGGACCTGGCTATAACATATACCGCTTGTCTCATCTAAATTTACTTAAACCCGCATGAGGTAGTTAGCTACATATACCATAAATATGCCCGGTGTTGAGCGGATAACAAGAGCATAAAAGCATGCCATCGCGGATCTTCCTCATCCGTCACGGCGAGACCGAATGGACCCTAAACTAGCAACACACCGGGTCCACGGAGATTCCCCCTGACGCCAAATGGCGAGAAACAAGTTCAATACACTATGGCACAGTTCGTCGGCGACGGGGCGGACAGCGACAAGTTGATCCAGCGCCGTCGGATCGGACGGGTGTGCGTATATACCTATGTACCTCCTGTCACCAATTTCCGGGACAGTTACTGATGACGATTTCTATTTATTGTTCCTCCTGTGTTTAGGCCCGACAGACACTAGCGCTTCTGAATCTAGGCCTCAATGCTGAAGATGAGCCGTCGCCCGCTGATCCGGATGTAACCATTACCGACCTGCTGTGAGAATGGGACTATGGAGTCTATGAGGGCCTCACTGCCAGTGCGGTAAGGGAAATAAGGCAATTAAAGGGACTCGATTAGATTAGACCGTGGAATATCTGGAAGGATGGGTGCGAGGGGGGACGCACGGTGGGTGAACAGTTCCTGTAATTAACATCACGAGTAATGATGTTGCCATAGAGATGCCTCCATTTATAAAGGTCGAAGGGTGAAAGTGAGTGTTGTCTAAATATCCCTGGTACTGGCCATTGAGTACAAAAAGCCGAGTTATACATGTTCCTACCAATGCAGAAAGAAAATGGCCGCCGACAAAGTTTCGAGGCTGTGCAACAGGAGACTCGACTACCCCAAAGAGCAGCACAGCTGAGGCACCGAATGATGTGATAATAGTAGGGGTACGGTATACATCGCGGAATGCGGTATCTGTAGACATAATTGCCTCAATTAAGAGAATACCCCCAAAAGCCCCGATCCAAGCAAACAGCCAAGTCTCATACTTCAAGGGGATTTTGTGGAGCCATATGAATGGAGGGATTGGTAGCGGATCATAAGGTGGTCCTTCATCTGGGGGACGATAACCCGTGAACCGGAGGAGGCTGGGTGGTAGATCGCTACGATAGTCACGGCGGAATTTGAGTTGGGCGAGTGAATGCCAGTACTTTGCAGGGCTTTGCCTGATGCTGTGCAAGCTTGCCTTCTCCTTATTCCCCATTATAGTCAATAATGTACTTATTAGAAATGTAGCAAATCTTAAGAAAATTGTAGGTATGTATGTCAGCTGCCACGAAAAGCTTGTACACTCAATTTATATCTATTTGGCAGCCTTCCCGCACGTATAGGCGGCACGGACGGTCCGCCGTGGCAAGCGAATGATGCACCAGTTCTACTATTGCGCTGAATTATACACTTTAATATGACGTCTTCGGTTGATTCAGTAGCCTGAGAAGCAACGGCAGTTGGCTATGTCATTGTATCTCTCGTGATCAAGGCTAGAGTAG
The DNA here is from genome assembly GCF_009193585.1 of Aspergillus caelatus. Lineage (NCBI taxonomy): Eukaryota > Fungi > Ascomycota > Eurotiomycetes > Eurotiales > Aspergillaceae > Aspergillus > Aspergillus caelatus. The sequence continues at coordinate 296,378 of NW_022475265.1, forward strand.
AATGTCCCTCTGTATTAGCCAGTTATGGCTGGGCCCACCACCATTATATACAATATGCTTTAACCGGGGAATATATCATTGTTCAACATAAAGGTAAGAGAGACGCGTAATTTCCCTGAAGAATGGCTGCTGACCGACATCCGGAGAGGCCTCATTAATTCTATTTGTGAAACCATGTTCCCTCACAACGGTGGTGCTATTCAGGACTAGGACTTAACCCAGGAGATTATATGCCTTGATGTAACATTCATAGAGAACTGGTTGATTTTTGTTACAAGAGGTGGCGGTATATGGTCATCTCTTGAGCCTCTTGGCGCTATCTCTTGGTGCGGATGCTGTAGATACAATTCCTGCCCCTTCAGGTCATTCATGAAACCTGGTTACTGATCTATAAAACCAATTTTTCGACATTATAAAGGTGACACACCATGGGTGGACTGATGTTGTGGCTGTTGTGATTGCACTGTTCTATTTTGCTCTTAATAGGATCGGATGGCTCCACGATCTAAGTCAGAAAAAGAGCAGCGAAGAGACAGGTAAGAAATGTCTTCAGTTATCTCTCCCAGATCACAATTCACCGGGAAGAGGAGTGAGCCTGGAGCCGGACGTGTTTTCATCGCATTCAACAAGACCACGAAGCTGAATAACCATATATTTATAACTATCATGTTGGTGGTGTTTGATTTGCCCACAACGACACACAGTATTGGTATGAGATCATCATTCAGCATAGGATTCTTTTTTTGTCTCGCCAGGCACTATAAGCGAATTTATTAGTGTCTTTTAAGGGCTTAAACCTTCGTTTCTCTGAACTCGTCTAGAAAAGCCAACTATATCTACGCTGAATTGAGGATATAATGAACTACTAGTATTGGCTCACAACATCCACTTGCATCCATAGAAGAATTAGTACAATGATCAGAACACACGCTAGTTTATACGGTACCAGATAACATTTCTTACATTTCAGTGGATGGGTCGTTGGCACTGCTTGGAGGCACTTCTCTTAATAAATTACTAGGGAAGCTGCCCTTTCCAAGATAGCCAGGTGGACGCACATGTGGTTTGATCCAGCTTCTCTTTGCTTTATGTCGCTTTGACCCAGACTTTGTATGAAACCTTTAACTATTGAACCAATGTCTTTTAAAATTCCCGGTCCTCGACGGGCTGATCACCGAATACCCCAACGGGGAGACAAACGCAATAGAAAACAGAAACAGGCAAGGAAACAAGGAAACCTATCGCCGTTAGCATCAATAGCCACATTAGTGTATAGAAGGCTTTTGCATCGAGGGTTGACTTTAGGCTCACTGGTAGTGGTAATGGTATGAGACAATGACTGGGCATTGATATTCTGGGATGGCTTAGCTGCCCACAATACAAAAGATATAACTGCGTCGCTAATATCGTGCCATCTCTGGTAATTTCCTGAGGTGGGTACATTTCCATTACGAGTGTCATGCTAACGATAAAAAGCCAAATGTATGCCCTAGCATACTTCATTTCTGCTAATCTCACTCTCCCCGCTCTTTCTATATCAGGGGGAATACCGTGTTCTCGACTATAATAAGCAGTCATTACCATGTAAAATGAGTATCGTGACAGAAGATCATTTTCTTAAATGAAAAAACTATGGCATGGTGAGATGGAAAGCCCTACCTCTATTCGATTGTGGAAGGGAGGAATATGTAGTGGTAATCTCCCCACTTGATCAGCCGTGATCTAGATGCATAGTCTATGCTGAGTGCTCACGCAAGATGGAGAGCACATTATAGAATTACTCCTTCCACTGTTCATGTTAAACTACAACGCTGAATAATCTATCGTTCTTACTACATAGTTTGATTTCCAGAACAGTTTGGCTGCTAACATTGGCATGTGTTCGACATTACTGTTTGTTTCACGCCGTAAAGATAACACTGTAGTCTCGAAAGCCATTATTATCCTAATATTCAGCCCCATCTACACGATAGCGAAGGCAAAAGCGTAATATCAGCCGATATGAAGGTTCTGTATTCTTCAAATCAACTGTGAAGCGAAATTGGTCGGAGAAAACGGATCCAAATATGTGGTTTGACCGATGATGAATAGCACGAGCTTCTTCAACTGTCTCCCAGTTGTTAAAGTTATACCGAGCAATGAAATCTTTTTGGAATGCAAGATTGAATACTTTCGCAGTCCCTATAACCCTCTGACTTTGTGAAGTGACCTCTAAGCTCTCTAATCGAATAGGTTGGTCTTGAGAGAGCTGTCTAATAAGTGGGAAATCTAGTAGGTACTTTCCTCTATTTAGGCTCACTTCAAAGTAGTCTGGCTGGATTTGTCCCCCTCGTACTGGATTAGGATCAAAAGCCTGCGGTGCGTCAACCGGGTGGAAGAGACGCGTTTCCTCTAGAGGCTCCACAAAGTGGACCTTTTTTTCGACCCTGGTGACATTCCTGGCTATTGAAGGTCACGAGTCAGCTGGCTTGTGAACTTCAACTAGGATATTCGGTGAAAATTACTGCCAATTGTTCGCTCGTTTAGTTTTAGGTCCTTAGAATTACGACTGCATCCTGAGAACTCGAGCTTTCTCGTTATAGAGCCCAAATCAAGCTGTGTGCCGGAGAACGAGCTGTGGTCATCCAGGGGAAGTTATAGAAGACTATTATATCGGGTATTGCAGGAAGCAGCTCGCGAATTTCCATATAGGGCAATGTTTGCCATTGAGCCTACCGTATTATCGAGAGGGATCTTTTGGTTTAAAGATCTGGTCTTTGCGTAGCGAACCCTTTGCGGTTAAAAGGAAATGGATACACAAGGCGGGGGGGAAAGAAAGAAAAGAAAAATGGACAAGAAGAATAAAATGAATCGGCCAGCAGAGATCAGAAAAGTATCGATAGACCTAATACACGGAAAGCTTACCTACGTTAACCTCACTGAACCAACGGTTAGTCTATGCATATTCGTCTAGTCGGTCCGGGTGAATCTCCTCGTGCGGGGGCACTATATATACTTCTGGAAAGCAGCGATGTAGGTTACCACCGTTTGCTATTCACCGCGGAAAGCCCTCGAGTATTAATATCTCGATTATGCGGTATTAGTTCCCAATCCTGGAGATACATTCACCAAGAATCAGAAATATCTCAGTTGAGACTGTTGGATTTCAGACGGTCCTGAGAGCCACTCAAAAATGAACGGGAAAACCGGAACAAACGCCAGCAATAACATCCTCCAAGGATGGAAGCATGACCCATGGAACAACCGCCTGTGTTGATGCCTATTAATCCTTCTAGGTCGTTCCTCTTCGACCTTTCCCAGGTAGTCTTAAACAGAGAATACCTTATCGTAAGAGGTGACGTTTACAGCCACTACAATTTCCTCACTCGACTAGGAGGACTGACTACACTCTTCGCACTCCTACTTTGACCCGATGATTGAAAACTGCGTAGGCGCATAGCCATGACTTGTCTGAGCATGGGACGATGTATTATTCAAGTATTCTATACCGTGGGCGTAAGGAAAATGTTACAAGGCGGTCAGTAGTTCGGTTGCTGGACCATGTGTCTACTATGTGGTACTTGTATTAACTCACATTGTCAAGATTGTAAAGCCTGGTTCTGTAGATAGTTGTTTTTAATGGCCACGTGACAGAATCAAGCGGAAATATAAGGCATACTGGGAGTGAGGCGCATGCTATTCTTGAACATTCTCCTAAAATGTCTATACGAGCTGTGTTTTCGCACCAGAAGCAGGTTTGGTCATAGCAACACTATTTCCACGGGAGTGAGAAAAGTTTGAAACAAAACGCAATTGAATACATGTTTAGTTACAGAGCTTGGAAGGTTGGTATAAAGAAGGCTTTGATACATCAGCAATGAGTTGAGCCACTCAGGATAATTTTTCTGTCCAGGAAATTTTGTCCTGGTTATTCCGTTGACCGCAATGAGTTTGAGTTTTAGAACCATCTTCCCAATGCAAATATTACCCAACAAAAAACGCAGCAATTGACTCGGTTCCTAAACTGATCGAGAATGTGCCGTTCGTTCCATCTAGTATATTGCATGAAATAGGCTGTTCTGGGTGGGTGGGAGCAGAAAAGGCTCCTACGAGCATCAACGGCTACGTTGACAAGGACGGCATTCTCATCACCTTTAGCAATATTGTATAGAAGTCTGCACTGCTAACGCCCTAGGTGAACTGCGGTGCAGTCCAATAACTTCATGGTCATTATCTATAGCCCTCGCTGTCTTTTTCATATACACATGATGTCTTATCCGGCAAGGAAAGTCATAATGGTCGAATTAACGTCTTGTCCCAGGTCAGGGCTACGGACACTGTAGCTGATATACACACATGGCTTTGTTCTATCAGGTTCTATTTTCCGTAAAGGCAACATTTCTATTGAGATGTGAGGTAAAATAACTACCCTGCCCGTTACAAAGCTCGACAGTTAAGCAAACATGAGCTTCAGCGATCAATGTACTTATTTCACGCCACTGGCTCGGCAAACCCGGCTGTATGGGTTGAGAAAGACTGTCATATGACAACAGCATCACATCGTAGACATTACGTTCATTGCTCCTTGTTCAACTCATCTATTCTCTTGTACCACTGTCCGCTTTAATCTGATTTTTCAGATACTATTTCGTCTCGTACTTATGTGAAGTAATAGATATGTGCACACATCGTTCTCGATTGCCAGGCAGGAGCGGAAGGGCAAAAAAGTGCACTCGGCTCTGGTCGAGTGAGGAGATTGCTACCGCCGTGTACTTTTCCTCTAGATATATTTGCTCCATCTCTGTTTCTTATATGATGCATCGTCGGGGATATAGACGTACACCCTCGGCCATCGAGAAAAAAGTTCAAAGAATCATTGACAATGCACCTTCTCTTCGACCCTCTCAGTTGCAGTGGGATGTTGATGCTGTTGACCATTGGCTTGATGGCCTCCTGGAGGGACCTGAGGCAGTGCGTCGTCATATCAAGTTCTCATCACAGGACGCTGAAATTGTGGCTTTGGTTAGCATTTGACCCTTCCGGAAGACTTACAAAGTTAGCCTTCACTAAATGCATCATAGCATCAGTCGATAGACGACACACTGGATAAGTTCAAATATCTAGAGCATCGCTGGCATACCCTCATGGGAAGTCACTTCTCATTTACATTTCACAAGGAAAATTATGAACCTAAAAATTGGGCCGAAATCTATGACAGCGAGAGTTTGAATGGACGGTGGTAATAACTTGAATTGGATTAATCTTGCGGTATCTGGGCTCTTTGGCAATGTCTCATCTATGAGAAAACACAAAGTCTTTTTCTTTTGATCGGTCTATCTTCTAAATTTACCGTCTATTTCACCGCTAGATTGTTTTTTAATAATTCTAAACATATAAGCGGCTCTGCATACCTAACTTGACATTTGCTATTATTTGGCAGGTAATGAGTTACCTATTACCTATGAACAAATAGGAGCCAATTACCGAGTTCCACTATCAGCAAATGCGCCGGAATTTACAGGTACCGAGTGCATTGGTCCATTACCAATATTGTTCAATTGTGGTGGAACCCTCAAGGTGTCCCAATGTTACTACATCCCCGGCGTATTCTGATCCATGCAGGAAGCTTTACGCAATCCACACAGGCATAAACGTTCTGTGATAGCGATGGCAGTCTATATGAACCCGCTGTTGGAGTGAGACTCAAGCATGCATCGACAGTTTTCGACGAAGAGATCAAGCAAAGTTCGGAAATGGTGGAGGTACATCATGAACGACGACAGCCATTGTTGAATCCAATGGATGAGCGTCAAGATCATACAACAGCTGCCGAGATTGAGTTTACAACCCGATGTCCTCTATCTGCATAACCTTCGATAATTCACTGTGTGAGCGAGAGTCCAGAAGCAGTATTTCATTCTCTTACATTCTCTACTTTAATTCTCCAGACTTCGACGTTACTGCCCTATCTAGGAATACTTTCACGAGGTTCTTAATGACATGCATCCATCAAGGAAGTCATTTACTATGAATGGGAGAGAATCCAGTGGAATCCCAACTCGAAAGTCACAGGCATAGGTAACTGGTTTCCTTGAAAGTGAAAGGTGAACTTGACTTTCTGTCATTCAAATAAGTCTTATGATTACTTCAGGAGTTCAGCCGAGGCTAGGTGGAATATGTCGTGTGGAAAATTCATATGGGTAAGCCGGGCCCCTCAAACACTCCGGTCTAGATTATGGCAAAGACAAAGTCTTTCACCAGTATGAGTTTGTACAGCAGATCAAGGTATTCTGGCGAACCAGCCTTCACTTATATGGGTTTCTAGTTGTTAAGGCACAGGCCAAATTGAAGCTTTCGAAAGTCTCCCTTGCATCTAGAGACCTTGGCGCATATTAGAGTCAGGCAGATCCCGACTCTTTATAGAATGATGCTGGCTTCCACTCCCACGATAGCTGCAAGGCTTCTATGGTCACAGCTTATCATAATTAACGAGAGTCTAAAAAGAACAGTGCCATCCGTCGACGTACTACATCTTTCATTCCAAGTGCACTCTAGGTTCCCGTGCTCCTCTCGCACCAACAGACTCAGAATGACGTTTAATATGGCAGTAGTAGTATCGAATTCACCTTTTCCATAGCTGAGCTCCGTGGACTTGGATTCGTACAATGCGGTCAAGATTCTTTCGCATTCAATTATGTACTGAACGGCAGGGGCGGGTTATTTGTGAAAAACAGCGCCTCTATTCTGCATCATATATCAAGTAAGTTAAGAAGAAATCTATGGGGTATCAATGTGCAGACATACAAACTTTCACTGCTGAAGATTTGAAAAATGAAACCTTGCCTGTGTCATACACTATGCTGTGACAAGTAGTATAACTGGTTGTTATATTTTTATGCTTGGAATAAAATGCTGTCGCATACTTGTACCAAAGGCTTCCCACGGAGGAAAGAACTCCAAAAAAAAAACTGTGTACTACACATTATCATCTGCGGCAATCCGCCTAGTCAATGGGGACTGACAAAGAGGACAAGTGTGGTGGAAGCTCCAATACCATCGTTCTAGACAACGCTGGTGGAAAATATGACAGCATTGAAGGTCAAAGACCGTATCACTTGAGAATAGTTGTTCAAGGCAAATGGAGCTGGGAGAGTTTATTAATACAAATCACAATATAGCAATGACCGTAGATGTCCTTACCAATTCTCTGCATTTGTTACTTGAGGTCTGTTCGCCACCTCATGGGACTGCTCCAGTGACGCTAATGTCCTGGACGGAATGTTTTGAAGTATAACATGTTCAGGCTTCACAGTCTTAGTTTGTGTCCCACCATCTTGCGCCCTGACCTGGCAGGGATGCCTCATGCTCCATAGCTTTAAAGCGAGGCTGTGGTACTTCCTTAGTATACTGATGTGATGACGTAGAGTAAGCCTGAGTGTGGATGATACATACAAGAACAAAATAACCATGAACGCAAATGATGTGATAGGAACAGCAAGAATCACAACCAATTGGGTATCCTTTGATTGTTGTTCGCTTCTTAACAGTATACAAGACATTTCTTTTCTCAACATTATGTAGCAATCTTTAATGTATTGTCAAATAACAGAGCACTCGTATGTCGGTAAGGCTCCCCCAATGTCTCAGGAAATGCTTGACCTCATATTTTATCCTGACAGCTGAAGTGCCCTGTTCCGCCTTAACCGGCTTTCACTGCAACCATAATTTATACGACAGATGGATAATGGGGAGATTAAAGAATGGGTAGCCGCGCAGGCCTTCGACTGGAGGGAGATGAACCATGGTGTGAATAGTTCCCTGAAGTAAATTTAGTGAACAGTGTTACCATATGCCGTCCCCCCCCCCCCCTTCCCTAATGCTTGGAACATAATACATAATATATGCTCGTGATGACGTCGGCGATATAGAAGTCATATTGAATCGACAGCTGACGGACTGGTATGAACCTAACTCAGGTAAGACTCAAAAGGTATTAACACCATCCGCCGCCTGACTAGAAGTTGAGGTCGGGATATAGCAAAGAAAAGTCCCGTGCATTCCCGATCAAAGGGAACATAACCCGTGGCCGGAAACCCCAAGTCGCTGTTTCATATCACAGTCTTGTAATGTTTGGGTAGATAAGCAAGCAATCCCGGAAACCACGGCACAGATGGCTGGAGTGGCGGTCGATCTTATGGTTTGCCCTTACTACCTTTGGAGTTGCCTATTATTATTATTATTATTATTATTATTATTATTATTTTCAGGAGGAAAATAAGTTGCACCCCGGCCAAAGCGGAACCAGTATTTGCCTAGCTGGCGATTCCATTAAGGACATAGCGCTATTCGCAGCACCGACGCTTATACACGGGAGGAGCCGGAGGGGGGAGTAATAGATAATGCGAGGCCGAGCATTCTCACTTGCAAGATTATCTATCGACAAATAGGAGGGCAAAAATATGGTCTCATGGAAGAGCCTATATCGCGTAGAGAGTGCTAATGTCTCCAAACAGAACACACATATACCCGGAAAGGTTTCTACGGAACTGCAAGACAAGGCCGTAGCTGCGGTGGATATTTTATAACTTACTATTGCTCTACTCTAATTGTCCGAATGCAAAGGGTATCTGCGAGAGAAACAAATCTTGTACCGTCGACCTCCCCCGCTCTGTCAGATATGGCACATATAGGTAATACCCAGATACAGTGGTATCATATTTTGTAAAGCTCCGCCCTTCGACACATTTATATGGAAAATCCTATAAAGGTCACTAATAAAAATATGAAGCGAATGCTGCTCTTCGAGCAGAAATATCGCTGGCAGGACTTCTATGTAGCTGCCGGCGATCGATGAGGTACTGCGTGGACATTTGCTAGGTATCATGTAATGTAACCTGATGAGAATCTCTATAGCATTAAAAGTAGCTGATTAGGTGGTTGATGAATAACCTCCGGAATCTTGTTGCTTAATCCGTGGCTACACCTTTTAGACTCACCAAAGCATTTCCATCCGGCAGAGAAAAGCTACGATCGCTCAAAAAGGCCCGGTGACGATAATCGAATGCATATGCTTAGGGTTGAAACACAGCTCACTATCCTTGATTTATAAGCAGAAGGAGCTTTCAAGATTTCCCGGATAGATTAAGCCTCCCGTTTGATTTATAATACAGCTATTGTATCTCAGCCCCGATATCTTCGGCGTGTATATAGTGCTGAGAAGTTCCTTATAGTTTACATATAGGATTAAGTCAGAACAACCAGAGCCCATCTTACAGTGTTAGTGAAAATAACTGGACATCCACCAAGCATGTCTCCTATTCGAGTCGGTTTAATCGGATTGGCTAGTGCTTCAGCAGAGACCTATGAGGGCACTTCGTGGACTGCCAACGCTCACTTGCCCTTCCTCACCAAGTCCCCCAATTTTGAGATTGTTGCGTTGTTGAATAGCTCCGTGGAGTCTGCACAAAGAGCAATCCAGAAATATGGCCTGCCGAACGAAACCAAGGCCTACGGGGACCCGCAAGGTAAGCCTTAAATACTTGTGAAGTGAAAGAGTACTCATGGTCACAATAGATCTCGCCAACGACCCCAACGTCGACCTCGTGGTCTGCAGTGTCCGTGTTGACCGGCACTTCCTGACTGTACGTTCTAGCCTCATCGCCGGCAAAACAGTTTATGTCGAATGGCCACTAGACCGTAACCTCGAGGTGGCCCAAGAGATGGCTACTCTAGCGGCCAAGCATAATGCGCGCACTATCGTAGGCATACAGGGTGCCTTTTCACCAATCATTCGTAAAATGCGATCTGTAATCGAAAGTGGGCAGATCGGGCGTGTCCTCACTAGTACCATCACCGGATCATTTGGCAACAACGTCGATGCAGAGAGCAAGAACGTACGGTACTTCCTCAACCGTGAAGTCGGAGGAAATCCAATCACTATCCATGTTGGTCACAGCCTGGAATCCATTGCTGCCGGTGAGTAGTCACAAGACGTGCTTCTGCTTGACACTAATACGGTTTACAGTCCTCGGAGAATTCAAGACTCTGAGGAGTTTTTCGACAATCAGCCGACCAACGATAAACATTAAAGACTACAGCGTTGGAGATGCCGGCAAGGTCGTCGAAACGGGGGCTCGCAATACTGTCCCGGATCAGATTCTCGCCTATGGGACCGTTGAGCCTTCTAATGCTGCGGTGACTATCAAATTCCACGCCGGAAAGGAGTTTCCAGGCCAACCCCGACTGGACTGGCGTATCCAAGGTGAAAAGGGCTGGCTACGGGTGGCTTCCCCGCTTGTATCTTTGAATGTCGGCGGCCCGGGGATCAAATTGGAAATCGCGAGAAACGAGACAAATACGGTAGAGGAGATACTACCGGAGACAGATGAGTGGGATGAGCTACCTGTCCCGGCGCAGAATATTGCCCGTCTCTACGAGGCCTATCGCAAGAATGAGTGGTATCCCACCTTTGATTGGGCGTTGAAGAGGCATGAGGCGATCGATGGGATATGGAAAGAGTTTGATGAAGAGACCCATTAGCTTAGCCTGAGATTCAGGCAGCATGGATAGAATAACTTGTCAATATCCTGGCCAGGAAGTCTTTGCTGCTCTTAGTTTAACAGCGATATTTATACGAGGTAGCTATAATGAATGAAGTGTGGTCATTTTATCTCGTCAGAGTAACCTGGAATTGAATTGATACCGAGGCTGGACCGTTGGGGTCAACTCCAAGTCCCCGCAATTCCCGCAGATATAAAATTACAAATATGGGTACTTCTATTAGTGATGCTTAATCATGACACGAATAAAAATACAGGGGCCTTTTGAAAATTACGGAGATCTGCGGGCTATTCCTTGGAAGGTTTCTGACACCATTGACTCCCGCGATGATGTGACGCCGCTATCCGGGATGCCTGCCAAAATGCAACACCAACAATCATATCGCAGAGTGGCTGTCGATGGCGTGCATGTGGTCCATAATTAGTGCTCTTATTGAGGGGTATCCCAGAATTTGGGCCCCGCGATGATGAGCGCAATAAAGCTCCAAGTCGCGCAACATTACCTCGGCTACGGTATTTAAAAGCGCAGTTGGACTCGTTCCTTGTTAATCAGCTCATTGTAGAGGATCACATACCACAATGGCTGCTGTTGAAGTACCTATCGTACCGGATAGGACTATCCCTTTGCTAAATGGTCATGCACAAAGTCATGCACCGGTCGGTGTGTCGACAGATATCAAAGGCCCGGCTGCGACCACTATCATAGAGAAAACAGAGGAGGTTGCCCCGCAAGGAAGACCTGTTTTTGAGATAGAGGAACACCCGGTTGATGAAGTTCGAAATATCAAAGTTGGTGTCATCGGTGCCGGCATAGCTGGTGTTACTGCTGGGATACTTTTGCCGGCTAAATTACCAGGCCTTGACCTCCGGATCTTCGATAAGAATGCGGACGTGGTAGGTGTCTCTAAAAAAAATATACCCTCGCGTAGCAAGATGTGAGAAGTATTGACTAGCATCAGGGAGGCACATGGTACGAAAACACATATCCTGGTGTGCGATGCGATGTTCCAGCACATGTATACCAATCTGGATTTGCACCGAACACGCAATGGACGGAGGAGTTCGCACAGGGACACGAAATTCGGGAATACTGGCAAGGGCTTGCCCGCAAGTACCAAGTTTACAAATATATACGGCTGCAACACAAGGTAGAAGAAGCCGTATGGGTCCCTGAAACAGGAAAATGGCGTGTCACCGTCCAGGACGTCGGCATAGGAAGGGTGCGAACGCTTCTACAGAGCCCTCACGGAAGGAATAGCACTGACTGGAACTAGGTATATATCGAACATCTTGACGTCCTGATTAATGCGATCGGTCACTTCAATGATTGGAAACTACCCAACTATCCTGGCATCGATCAATACACGGGTACCATTTTCCATTCCTCCCACTGGAAACATGACGCCGACTTGAAAGGAAAGCGAATTGCTCTTATTGGCAATGGGGCATCCGGCCTCCAGGTTCTGCCTTCAATTCAACCGATTGCACAGCACGTCGATCACTATGCGCGTAACCGCACCTGGGTTGCAGACTCATTTGGCACTACGGGTGTGCGCCGACTCGAGCCGAATTTGTTCTCTCCCGAACAGCTCGAATCATTTAAAGACCCTGACACATATATCAAATATCGCAAGAGTGTGGAAGAAGGATACTTCTCACGCTTTGGTGCAATCTTTAAAGACTCGCCGGAGAATCGCGCACAACGAGACACGTGGACACAATTAATGCTTCAGCGCATCACTGAGAAGCCGGAACTAGCAGACAAAATTCTACCTGAGTTTCCGCCAAACTGCCGGCGAGCTACACCAGGGCCTGGTTATCTAGAAGCCCTGGCAAAGGATAATGTGAACTACATACAGACGCCTATCGAACGATTCACAGCAACGGGCATTGTGACGGCAGATGGCATTGAGAGGCCCGTTGATGTCGTGATTTGCGCGACTGGTGCCAATGTTGACCATGCGCCTCCGTTTTCGATTATTGCGAATGGAATAGATCTAAAGAAAGCCTGGAAACACGATGGTTTGTGGGGATTCCCCTATAATTACCTTGGTATCGCAACACCAGGCTTTCCAAATCTTCTTTGGATCGGCGGTCCTCATGCCACAGGCCATAGCGGAAGCGTCCCGAATAGCATGGAGAACCTGGTTACTTATATTGCTAAGGTCTTGCGAAAGATCCGCAGCCAGGGGATCAAGTCAATGGCTCCGTCTAAACAAGCCACTGACGACTTTGTCGAATACTCTGATACATTCTACCCTCGCACCGTATGGACGGGTAATGATGACTCGACCCCTGGACAGAAGAACTGTCGATCCTGGTATAATGGTGGCCGTCCTGGGGGACGGATCCATGGCCTGTTCCCTGGAAGCGCTGCCACATTAAACTATATCCGACGGGAACCACGATGGGAGGATTGGGATTATGCCTATGTCAACCCTAGCGGCAATCGATTCGCGTATTTTGGTAATGGCTGGACCACAAGAGAACGGTCTCTGGACGCAGATTTGGTGCCGCATGTGAAGCGGCCTGACACAATAGATTTTCGCACGTATATGGAGGGTTGGTGGGACGTTTGACCGTCACTATGAGTTAGCCCTAGATGTTTGAATGCAGCCTTAGGAACCAGGTTATACCAGCATGTTATATACAATTACCTTCCACCATGTCATATGTTCTCATTCCATCTAAATCTTAGCATCCTCCGGTGAACACAGATATGAACGGAGGGAATAGGTCGAGGTATACTGTGACGAGTAATAGTTCTACCACAAAGCTTTACGCTGTTTCTGGTGGGGATAATTGAGAGGTTGATAAAATCTGGAACATGCTAATTGTCTTGCTACAACAGCTATCTGCGAGAGCTTATCGTATGTCATTTCATCATTTATGTTACCAAAATGGGGTGACCCATGAGCTTGAATAGAGTATATTTGCCTTTTTTTAACTCTTCTTCGAACTCCCTTGCAGCACTAACAGCTGTCCGGTAACTGGAAATGTCGAGCAGTCATATCATGTCTGTGTACCTAGCCTTTCTAATCTATTTTCATCGATTCATGTGTTCTTTTCTAACGCGTACTTTGGCGTCTCCTCTCCTGCATGCCACACGTACTTCGCCCCTGGGTGAGACTCAGGCAGTCGTGTTTGCCCCTTTCTCCCATACATGTTCTCGCGGAATGTGCCTCCCTTGACGGCATACTCCGAATGGAAGATCCCTCGCCTCTGCAACTCCGGAATCAAATACTTTATAATATCGTCGAAGGTCTCAGGGATTGAGGCATAGCTCAGATTGAACCCATCCACATCGCCAACTTCAACCCACCGCTCCAACTCATCCGCGACTGTCTTCGCGCTTCCAACAATTTTCGCGCCATTTCCTCCCATAATCAGATACTCTGAGATCGTCTTCTTGTCCCATTTCTTGCCCTCAGTCCCTGGCACTGTACTTGCCCAATGATTCACCATACTACGGATCGCCGGCTGTTCCACGAAGCGAAAGTCCTGGTCGTCCTCATATTTTGACAAGTCGTACCCTGACCATCCACCGAAAAGAGCAAGCGCTCCCTCTGGATCTCCATAGCGAGCCAACTCAGCGAACTTCGCATGAGCCGCCTCATCAGTCTCGGCCACAATAGCCAGAATACCCGCCACAACCTTGATAGAACCAGGATCGCGACCCTGCGCCTGCGCTTGCTGTCGCACATTATCGACGGACGGTCGCACTAGCTCCGGTTTTTGACCGTGTAAGAAAATAGCCTCTGCGTGCTTCGCCGCGAATGCCTTGCCTGCGGTGGAAGTACCAGCCTGTAGCAGGAAAGGCGTACGCTGCGGGCTCGGCTCACACAGATGTGGTCCTGGGACGTTGAAGTATTTTCCTTCATGGTTAATCTGCCTAACGGCTTTGGGATCGGCGTACCCAGCTACTCCATCCTTGACATTGACAGCATCGTCGCGCCAGGATCCCTCCCAGAGTTTGTATGTGACATCGAGGTATTCATCGGCAATGCGATATCGCTCGTCGTGCTCGACCTGTGTGTTCAACCCAAAATTACGCGCGGCGGAATCCAAGTACGAGGTCACGATATTCCATCCCACGCGACCGTTGGTCAAATGATCAACGGTTGAAAATCGTCGAGCGAGCGCATAGGGAGCATCGTAGGTCGTCGAGGCCGTTACGCCGAACCCGATCGACTCGGTCGCAGCCGCCATCGCAGGTACACTGTACAGTGGGTCGTTGATGGGGAATTGCGCGCCCGCAGGAATGGTCGGATCGAGGTTGGCTGGGCCCTTGTAGACATCATAACCTCCCAACACGTCGGCGAAAAAGATCGCGTGGAATTTGGCGGCTTCGAGCTTTTGCGCCAGGGATACCCAGTGCTGGAGCGACTTGTAGGCGCCGCCTTGGTCCTGCGGGTAGCGATGGAGACCTGGGTTCAGGTGGGAGGGTGATTGCATGGCAAATGCATTTAAGATGAGTTGCTTCTTGGGCGTGTCGATTGAGCCCATGGTCGCTGTAATCTGTGTCGCGTTGCTGGGTTATGGGTAGGGTGCGATATAGGAGAGGGTTGAGTTGCCTGGCTGCGTGCGGTACATTGCTCATATCCAGGAATCAGAGAATATATAGGAGCCATTGAGGGCGATCCTGGTCAGCGACCTCGCCCGTGATTGTATTAATGTGTAAATTCAATTGCAAAAAAGCCCACTGTCCAAACAGCTCAACTTGAGATTCTCTCGTATCCCACAGGACGACGCAAGTTAATTGGGTTAGGGCTCCGGCATGACCCAGTACGATTGCCGACTGCAACGATAATGCCCCGTAGACAAATTCTCATGCGGTTCAAATCCTCTACAAAGCTGAGTGAGAGTCTCCAAGTTGGAGTAATATTCACACTAGAAGCTGGTACTCCAACGGGGTCTCCTTCTTCCATCATCCACGCCGAGAGTGTCGCAATCGGCGATCCGAGGCACGTCTTCGCTCCCGCTTATTCGTCACCCATCACGCAAGGAGCAAAGGAATCCTTGTCGCAAACAATTGGACTTCACGAGAGACTTGCTCAGTGAGGGGTAAATATAATCATTGCAAGCGGGGTGCCTGTGGATTTGCTGTTTGAAAATGGATCTCCCCCCCTCAATATCCTCTGAATCTGGTTATGTAGGGGTTTTGACAATTCTGAGATAAAATTCGACTTGCCTCGGGATATACTCTAAGTAAGCAGGTCAATTGCGTTTTGTATTTTTAATTCTCGTAATGTGAGAGCGTACTAGAAATTAGACGAGATTAGACATGACGATACTGACAAGTGCTATGATCTCTTTGATTTCATTCTATCCTAAGGCATCTAATGAACACATTTCCGGTATCTAACGTAGTATTCCAACATAACCATATATACTATCCTGCAAGGTCAACGACAATACGCTTCCCTGACGCTGTACCTTGTCGAAGAAGTTCTAACGACGCATTAACATTACTCAAGCCTCCTTCCGTGCGAATAATCTCTGGTAGTTCAAGAGCACCTGAAAGTAATAGATCCTCGAGCCAGGAGACCATGCGCTCTCCTACCTGTGGTGACGTATGGAACAATTTAATCGGAACTGTATGGTAAATGATATTGGAGCTTCTGTCCTTGGGGAGGCCTGTCAGGCCCAGAAGATGAGCGTGTGACCCGTCTCCGCGAACAGTATCGTCAAGTGTTTGTTGAAGTAGAGTTGCAGTGTCTTTTCCGACAATGTCAATGGCGTATCGAAGCTTTCCCTTTGTTAATCCTTTGATGATGTCGACTGCGCGCTGGGTATCGTGTCGGTCCACCAGAGCATCAGCCCCTAGATCAACTAGTCTCCCACCGTGACGGGCAATATCTGCCACGCAGATTACTTTCAGTCCAGCAAGCTTGGCAAGTTGTAACGTGATGTATCCAGTGGTGGTAGAGGCTAGATGGATCAGTCTAAACTGGTCCTCCCTAAGAGGGATGGGAAACTCACCTCCCCAAATGGCAATCCAGTCGCCGGACTTGACTTTTTCGATCTTAGAGAGACCTGAGTAACACTCCTCTCTGATATCAGTTGGGATAGTTTCAGTATCTAACCAGCGAACCACTTCTGTGAGGTCCGGCCCCGGACATGCCGACGCGTAGGAGAAGTCTAATCCCAGTGAGACGCCCAAGGCGAGGGCAGATGCCACAAACGCAACACCTAAGGAGGCGGAAGCGTGGATACTTCGGGTGGGTGGGATGCGTGCAGCATTGAAATGAGTCGCGATGGCATATTCTTGGAAAGCGGCCTTTCTAATATCGCGATAATCGGTGGAAGGCACAAGAACGATGTCGCCCTCTTGTACTCGTGAAGACTTATTTGCCTTAACGACAACACCGGCTAAATCACGACCATTAACCCATGGTAGGCTCGGGATGCCAAAATTGAAAGCCCTGATAATGTGATGATCAGTCGTGGCCCTGAGATCAATTTGGTAGGAATGCTTACGGGCCCTTCCAGTCAATCGGGTTCAAACCAATCGCCACAATCTAAGGTTGATCAGTACCTACATGTCCAGCTGTGGAAGCTAATTGGAGTACCTTGACTAGGATCTCGTCCTTGTTCGATATTGATGGAATCGCATGATCGGTGACCAGCGTGTACTGTTCACGCGCAGCTTTCAGTAACAGCGCACGCTGAGTGGCCCGTCCGAGCTGTGGTACGATTGCCTCCTGCACATTAGGATTGACGAAGATAGGTTCCGAGCGTTGTTCCGGATAAATCTCTTGATATGATATAGTTTGCTGTTTCTCGTTCAGCGTAACGAGGGGCACATATGTCGATACGGCAGTCATATTCATGGGATTAAAAGGCTCGCTGTGGTAAGTATCAAGTACTGAGTGTGTAATTCGTCTCCTCCAGTCACATATATAGAGGTAGACCGGTTATCGGCACCGCACTGGACCAGCGTCTAGTAAGAGATAGAGGAGCCGATCCCAGCTCCGGAGTCGCCACGCGAGGTATAATGGATCCATCCTTCGAAGCTACAGTATAACCACGCCCTACATATTTTTTGAAACTTGCCTTGGTCTTTGTTCGTCTCTTGGGTGATTTCTAATAATTGGGCATTGCGAATCGCGGGGTTGATATGACGTGATGGATGGTTATCAAGAGGAATGTTGGAGAGAATCTTGGCTGCCATCCCTTGCAGTTCGGTCGATGGATATTGTTCATAAAGTAGCCGTAGATCATCGTTGCAGATTGACCTTTCTTTAATATATAAGTACTCTACTCAGACTATATAAATGTATTCGAGTCCGAATCACCTCCGGGCAGATGTCATAAAACTACCACGCTTCGTACACCGTCCGATATTGTGACCAAAAGTATTAATCTGGCGATCATACTGAGCCAATAAAAGAACTCGATGATGTGATTTAGGGCATAGATTGAGGAATAATCCTCGTAAATAATACAATCTTTGACAAAATTACAAAATTTCACCAGGTATTATCACCCCGATTGATCTTTAATCATTAAGTCATAGTGCATTCAAAATATCAGGCTAAATTTCGTACTACGTAGAATAAAGTAGAGGGTCCTTAAGGTCCGTCTGTGGAGTAAAATGATGTCTGAGGATATCGTAGGTTTATCATCAGTGCTGCCCCGTTAGGCTTCAAGTCGGATTGCAATGTTGGCTCTCAAACATATAACAATCAGCTCCCTTGCTGAATCCCGCATGCTGACCAATGCCGCCGGCCTCCGAGAGCTGTGATGTGTCCGATCTTTGATACTATCGACCACTCAGCATTCCAGGAATCGTACACATAACTCCTGACCAGAATGACGTGCCTGGGGATCATGGAGGGTGAACTCCCTATCAATACCGGCCCTGCCGACCTTCTATGATATGCTGGATACTTGGCCCTTGCTTTCCGATCAGTCTATACTTAAGGCCGGTGACTAGAATCCCCTGAACTGTTGGGGAGGTTATATCAACGGTGCGAGACTTACCTGCTTCTGAACCAAGAGCTTGAGACTTGTATTGAACAACGCCGCACGCGGTACGAACTCTGCTCCCATGATGAGCAATACGGAAACGGAAACAGAGCCCTTGTTGGACTCGACTTCTCCTGGTTACGACGCGGTAGATGACCCGAGACTCGACTCCCCGCTTGATGCACTGCACTCAGAATTCCAAAGCAAATTGCCAGGGGTGCCATCCCATCGCAAAGCGCTCAACTGGTCTAGCGCATATATATTAGTCATTTCGCGTGTTATCGGGAGCGGTGTGTTTGCAACCCCGGGGTCAATCGTCAAGTCGGCCGGAAGTATCGGATTGACGTTATTATTATGGCTGGTCGGAACAATCTTAGCGGCCTGTGGAATGGCCGTATCAATGGAATTTGGATGTATGCTGCCTCGTTCTGGTGGAGACAAGGTAAATCAGTATTCATATTTTATGGCTTCTTGTTAACCTCACACTTGTTTCGTATCTAAATCTTTGTTAACCCCCTATAGGTATACTTGGAGTACGCTTATCCCAGGCCTAAATTTCTCGCGTCTACCCTCATCGCTGTACAAGCAGTACTATTAGGCTTCACAGCTAGCAACAGCATTATTTTTGCGAAATACACACTGTTCGCATTTAACATCGAACCGACCGAGTATCAACACAAGGCACTTGCTGTTGGCCTTCTAACCCTCATCACCGTTGTGCATGGCTGCTTCCTCAAAACCGGAATATGGATCCAGAATATCCTCGGATGGGTCAAAATCTTCCTCATAATGGCCATGTCATTAACCGGAATTTGGGTTATTCTTCTGCGCCCCTACGATGAATCGCTCGGTGAATCCAATCGTGCGGTCACTAACAACCCTTTCGCATGGGATACATTGTGGGAAGGCTCCAATTGGAGCTGGAGCTTGATCTCAACATCAATTTTCAAGATTTTCTATTCATATGCGGGACTGAACAATGTGAACAATGTCCTAAATGAAGTTAAAGACCCGATCAAGACTGTCAAGACGGTTTGCCCAACAGGGCTTCTGACTGCGGGCGGTCTTTACTTCCTGGCAAACATATCCTACTTCCTTGTAGTTCCTCTTGACGAGATCAAAAACAGTGGTGAACTTGTTGCAGGCCTTCTTTTTGAGCGATTGTTCGGGGCACATGTGGGCCGAGTACTTTTCCCGCTGGCCATTGCCATTTCTGCGGCCGGAAATGTGATGGTGGTGACCTTTGCTCTGGTATGAACACTGCGTGTCGCGAACTGAATCGCCCCAGGCTGACTGTATATACCAGGCTCGTGTGAACCAAGAAATTGCTCGTCAGGGCTTTCTACCGTGGTCGCATCTTCTGTCCTCGTCGCGACCTTTCAACTCTCCACTTGGAGGACTCCTTGTACACTATGTACCATCTATTCTTGTTATTTCCCTCCCACCGCAAGGAGATGTTTACAACTTCATCTTGGACGTCGAGGGCTATCCCGGACAGATCTTTGCCTTAGCAATAACGGTCGGCCTTCTCATTGTCCGACGGCGGGAACCATCCCTTCACCGTCCATTCAAGGCTTGGAACTGGGCAATATGGTTACGTATCGTGGTCTGTATTGCTTTGCTGGCAGCTCCTTTCTTCCCTCCACCAGACCGGAAGGGAGATGTGCATTTCTTCTATGCCACGTATGCTATTGTTGGCGCTGGGGTGTAAGTTTCCTAATACTGGTTATAATTTCGCATAGCTAACCGAATCAGGGTTTTATTTGGTATCTTGTATTGGTACACATGGACAGTTCTACTTCCACGCTGGGGGAATTATCAACTGGAAGAGGAGAAGGGCGTGCTCGAGGATGGGACGGGCATTACAAAGCTTGTTCGCTCGTATAGAATCACCTAAGCTTGGATATGTAAGCGCTGACGTCAAGACGTTATATGGATTAGAAATGCGTAAACTTATAGCTGTGCTCTGGTGACCTAAATGAATCTCATTATTAATGCATATCGGTCCTCCTATTCGCCAGCCACTGTGGAGGGTCTCCCTATTGCGTCTTTTGTAGTATTTCAACGGTCATACTTGCATGGATTCCCTCCCTCCCCAAAGCTCCAATAGGCCTGTTTTACATTTATCACCCGAATCGAGTGACACATGCATCTGAGCCCTGGCTGATGGCGTGCGAATCTGACAAATGCCAATTCGTCTCCACGTTTCACCAACGGATGTGTATATAAAAGTAGCTATTCACCTAAAAGCTCCAGTGTAGATCAAAGCATAAAGGCTAGAACAAGTTTCAAACATCGCCCATTCCCTTAGTGCAAGCTTAGCTACATACGACACGAACCATCATGGCCTCTGCTGCAGTTCAAGTCCCACTCAGCCACGAACCATCACCACTTACCCAGAGGGCCTCTGTCCCTACCTCCTCCGAAAAGCCCCACCACGTTCAAACCAAACTGTACTTTCTAAAAGAGCTTGAGGACGGTTCTCATCTCACCCCAAACTATGTCACACGGCCCGAGACCTACGAACGGCCCTCCGTCGCACTCGACGTCACCGTTCACGACGTAAGCGGTCATGAGCTGGACTACACACTGGATAAAAATGGTTTCCAGTACTACTACCATGAGAGCCGTGAGAAGGACTTCCTTGACGATGAGAAAATTGCAAGGGAATACTATCCAGAAACCGAGCAGCTGTTAAAAGACGCGTATGCGCCACCCAGACTTCTCCAATGTCCAAACACTAACTAAATTCCAATAGAACTGGCGCTTCTCGTGTCTTCATCTTCGACCATACTATTCGCCGTGCACCCAAAGATGTGCGGGCCACGTCCACGCCACAACGGGGTCCTGTCCAGCGTGTGCACATCGACCAGTCCTATGAAGCCGCGAAGAACCGTGTCACTTACCATCTTCCTGAGGACGGTCCCGAGCTCCTCAAGGGACGTTATCAGATCATCAATGTTTGGCGGCCTATCAAGCCGATTCTGAAAGACCCATTGGCCGTCGGAGATGCTCATACGCTTCCGGATAGTGACCTCGTGGGCATCAAGCTTATCTACCCTAATCGTGAGGGCGAGACGTACGCGGTTAAGCCCAACCCTGATGTCAAATGGTACTATCGCTACGGGCAGACGCCTGATTTGGTCACCTTGATCAAGTGCTTTGACTCCAAGACGGATGGTCGGGCCCGCAGAGTTCCTCACTCTGCGTTTGTTAACCCAGAGACTGTGAATGAGGAGTCACGGGAAAGTATTGAAGTGAGGGCATTGGTCTTCCATCCGGATGATCAGGAGTAGATTTTCATCACTACGATTAATCGATTTGATGTCCGTTTTGCATTTGCATGATTATGTGTGTTTATCATTGAGACTGAATACTTGAGAAGGGGCGCTAGAGCAATGACAATGTGCTTATATTGAATTTGACATATAAGTATTTCTTAACTTCATTCCGCTTCGGACATATTATTGTTTCAGATTTGTAACGGTCAAACGTTGCATTTTCAAATAATCGTATCCTCGGTTCAAGGAGAAGGACAAGGAGACTAAAAACTCAAACTAAAATTGTGGAGCATAATATAATATGTCTTGAGTAAAAACCGTTTTGGTAATTTTCAATTTAAAAAGCAGAGCTGGGACAAAATTGGCATCCCTGTTTCTAAAGTATTATACACAATTTGTGCTAAAATGCCGTGCGAGCACGTAATCGAGCCCTCCAACGGCAACATCGCCAAAGCCGCTACGGCATTGATCGTGCAAAACCTATACCTTTAGCGTAATTAAATCAATTTACTGCTAGAATCTGACTTTGTTATTGGACTAGACAGGGGTCCACGATTGGCAATTTACCTGCGCGATAAGCTTAGATTGTCATATAGACGAGAGCTCGGCAGCTGTAGCTGTACATAAATCCCACCATGGCTTCAGAATGTCTTTCATTCTCAGATGTCGAATATCCAAAAGCATACATCGAACGGTGGCTACGTTACTGCTTCCAGAATGACTCACGAGAAAGAGGATGTCCGATCGACAGATGAAGAGATTGGGAGCAATTCTCTCCCTTCAACACAAAACCATCCAGGTCAGCTGACTGCTTCAAACCCCAATGACTATGCTAACGGCAGCAGTGAAATGGTATCGCTCGACGTTCTACAATGCTCTTATCTTGGGATTGTGTAATTTCCTCGCTCCTGGAATCTGGGGAGCCATGAACTCGGTCGGCGGAGGAGGGTTGGAAAAGCCGGTCGGTAATCTCCAACGGGCCTTCTACTGTGACAGGAAATATTGACACCAAGTACATAGTATCTCGTCAACGCAGCGAATGCACTGACATTCTGCCTCATGGTGCTTTCATGTTTCTTTGGCAGTGTAGTTGTCCGCTACATCGGGATCAAATGGACACTCATTGTCGGCACGATGGGCTACGCCCCCTATGCTGCGGGTCTCTACACCAACAATCGATTCGGCACTGAATGGTTCGTTCTCTTTGGTGCCGCGCTTTGTGGCCTCTCTGCCGGTATTTTCTGGATGGCTGAGGCTGCCATTGCGATCTCCTATCCTGAACCACACAATCAAGGACGCTTCCTCGGCTTCTGGTTGAGTTTTCGCGTTGGTGGTCAGATTTTGGGTGGTGCGATTAATTTGGGCATCAACTCCAAGCGTGACACGGCAGGTAGTGTCTCATACGCTGTGCTCATCGTGTTCATCGTCCTACAGGCGCTTGGTCCGTTTGCAGGACTGCTGCTGAACACACCCTCTCAAGTGCAGCGCACAGATGGAGTTCCTGTGAAACTTCGCATAGCACATAGTCCACTTCACGAGATCAAAGAGACGGCAAAGCTCTTCTTCACTCGGAACTTCCTCCTTATCGTCCCACTCATTAGTCAAGCAGTCTTTACGGAGGCTGTAATGTTCACCTATCTGTCGCTGTGGTTCTCGGTGCGGGCGCGTGCGTTAGGGTCTTTCCTGGGAGGTATTATAGCCCTGATTCTCGGCAACCTGCTGGGCGCATTTTTGGACACCAAGCGCATTTCACTCAAAACTCGAACCCGGAGTGCCTTTGCAACTATTCTCACATTGCAAGGGGCATGGTGGGTTTGGGGTACTATCATCGTGACAGAATTTAAGAAAACCCAGCCGTCGTACGATTGGGCAGATGCGGGTTTTGGCCGCGGGTTCGCACTGTACTTGTTCTGGGTTGCGGGATTCCAGTTAAACTATATGTTCTTGTATGTTACTGCCAGAGAGTGTATGACTTGATGATGCTGATGACTAACCACTGGCAGATATTTCCTTATTGGCAATCTTGCCGAAGACGAAGAGGAGGTTATTCGTATCTCTGGCTTACTTCGGGGTACGGAGTCAGCAGCTCAGGCTGTTTCGGTAAGTTATCCTGCCCTCGTTCCTTTTTCTCAGGTATACTAATAATGAATCATAGTATGGTCTGAACGCTGTCACGATAATGGCTTCGGTAGGAAGTGTTTATCTCAACTTCGGGCTGTGGGCTATTTCGCTGCTACCCGCGTGGCTGGTTGTCAAAAACGTCGGGGTGACACTGGGGGATAAAAAGATTCAGAGAGAAACTAGAGTAGACTAGACTGAAAGGGCAATCCATAGATATGGGAGGTATATGATAAATGCTTTTGTACAAATGTGAAGCAAGGTGCCTACGTTTTCCACTCTCTGGGGCATGAATTAGTCGTATTCTATCGCTTCTGACTCATGACAAGCATATTGCTACAGCACTTATAATACAGTGACTTCCTGACTCCAAGGAATATCATGGAAATGGCAATTGTGTTACCGAGTAAAGTTCTTCGAGGAGTGCTGCGTAATATTATCCCAACGTTCATTACCGGATGAGCTCTTACGGACAGATCACATTCAGCTCGACATCTCTGGAGCATTTGGTAGGAACTCATCTTTGTCAACGCAGTTTTCTTCATGAGTCCGCAGGCTGTAGCGAGCGAATTTACTGTTTGCGCGGATTCTCGTGCCATAGCGTCCAAACAGAGGCGGAATCACACAGAATACCGTCCCCACTGCGGCCAGTATTGAAACAGCAACATTGTTTCCCAGTGCTGAGAACATCTGTCGCGCAAATAAAGGGAAAGTGGCTGAAAGGATTGCACGTAGTGATGCGACTGCTGCGAGTCCACTAGCCGCGTAGCTCAAATAACTGTCGGCCAGGTACCCCAAGAGCACGGTCGGAAATTCGTTTATCGCATAGCCAATAAGCACGAGAGGTATGGTAGGAACTATCCAATGCATGTTTTCAGCGTAAGGAGGAATAGTCCATGCAAACCACCATAGACCGATAGCCATCAGTGGTGTACCAATGTATATCCCCAGGAGCTTATGTTCGGGCAATAGCTGACGACCATCGCGCAGATAGTTCTCAATAATTCGGTCACCTGCAAAACGAGTGAGAAGACTAAGCACTGTGCCAATTCCCAACCCGACGAATGCAAATGATGAAGACTCCGCGGTGAATCCTAGATCTTGATAGATCGGCTGGAGCGCTTCGGTAAACAGATATACCAAGCCAAAAGCAGTTGATGTCATCACGGCGACACATATCACAATAGGCTCAGTGAATAACTCCACTGGCCGGACCAAGGTGGTGCGTATGAATGTGTGAAGGTCTGGCGTATGGTCTGGATTCAGCGGAGGAGGCGTTTTCATTCCTGTTGTCTGTCGGAAATTGGCAACCTGGCGCACGAGGAGTAGAGATGGACGTGACTCCCGGATGAAAAGAAGCAGGATGGTAAGAAAGCCGATTATACACGCAGCGACATAAAAGACCCATCTCCTAAAGATATAAACATGAGCGTTCATCCATGTCATCATCCATGTTTATAGCATCTTACCAGCCCAAGTTACTAGTAATATAAGCACCCATGATCGGCCCAAGTACAAGACCTAAATTCGATGCAACCGACCATATACACAGCCACCACGTTCGCTGTCGACTTCGATACATGTCTTCAATGCTACCTGCTAGCACGTTTGCCGGTATTGAGAGAAATCCTGTTGCGCATCGTCCAACGACGACGGCTGCAAGCGATTGAACTGACGCAATAATAACACAACCAATGCTGAACAAGATGCCGCTAATTATGTAAAGCTTTCGACGCCCAAATGTCTCCGAGTATGGTGCAAACAGTACTGACCCAGTCAATTGTCCCAGGAGTGACCTAGTCGCAGTTAGAGCTATGGACATCGGAGGGAGCAAACTGGTTCCGCATACACCGACACAAATAGGAATATGGCCAGCGTTTGGTCTATATTATACTCTGCATGCGCAGCTTTTGCAGTGATTGTCTGATCAACGGCGATTAGTCTATTGCTTTCAGGTGCTTAAGCCATCGGTGGCACTCACGCCAGCTGTGCTGGAGGCTGTGCTGGCCATTTCGATAAGACATCAGCTCCAGAAGCAACACAAGTGAAAAGGAATCACCCACGTAAAAAGGTCCACAAGATTGATAATGGTCAGATCATATGTCTTCCTTCTGAATGACCAATTTCTGGGGTGATTCATATCTGTGGGTAGCCATCGAACGAACCGACCATCCGGAGTCAATTGAAGGCCATGTTGAGATAAACCATCGTCAAGAGGGTCAGAGTCATGGCTTATTGGTATCGCCTTGCCCTCTTCTAGGGTATGTGCGCCCATTTTGTTCTATCCAATGGGAGTTAGGTTAAAGGGAACACAAACAACTATCTTAAAGGATTCCCATCGGGGTGTGTATAACACGACATCGAGTCGGAAGTGAGATAGTGAACACAAAGAGGCCATCCTTTGCCTGCTCATCACGCCGTGACAGTAGCGCATATATATTGTGGTATTCTGAGCCTTGCATATGCACTCACAGGATCTACCTCTGCATTTGGATTGCAGGGTACCCTTAATAGGAAGTATAATCGGCAATCATGGAGCAATAATAAGCGGGCTCCCCTGTATCTCACAGAATAAACAAACAAGAATCTTGACCGGAAATGGCTGTAATGTAGATCAAAGAATGTGCGCTAAATTTCTTATAGCTCTATCAGGCCAAAGAAATCCAATTATATGCACATCGAAATCCACTGTGAGAGGGATCATCAGCAAGGGATGACCCACACCCTGCGGCTCATTGAATGATCGACATGATCCGAAAAGGGCCCATCGTCTCCTCAAAGTTCAAACTATTACCAAGGACTGGCCATAAGCCTCATCCCAATCTCCCTTTTCGCATTTCCTAGCTCACGTGCGTTAATGAATATTTTCAGAAGGCAACTGACGCAGAAGCTTAGAAGGTCCTCTGAGGCTCTCTATGACATGCATCCCTATTAGGTCCGGGGCAAATTGATCAAGTAACTGCGTTTCGTTGCTCAGAATTCTGATCCAATCAATAGTAATCAATCACAGAGTATGTCATACTCTAGTAAGCTGCGATAATATCTTTAATGTTTTTATATATCCGTATATCCTCCCCGCATATTGCGGATATATTGCAAGAATCCATAAAAACTCAAATTCGTCATTGAGGTCAAAGGACACAGACGAAGAGACCAGATAAATACAGGAATGAGATACATCAACCTTGACGTCACCTCTCTTAGCGACTTCCACCTGTGTGGTCTGTTATGTCTTAATCATGAAACATGAATTTGTCAGAAAAGTAACCCTCCTCATCAGTTCGTGTACTGTAGAAACATTGGTATATCAGCTTCATAAGTCACGCATCCATATTAGAAGCAGATTCTTACCGCCCAACAAGCGACAGGATGATTCGCTTGACCGCAATGAATCTTGTCAAGATTCTTATGAATAAAGCTGGTCAGTAGATGCCTTATATGTCTGAAAAGAATACACAGCGCTGATTTCTGCTTACATTGTGGGCTTCCTGCTGGCAGTCTAGTTGATTACGGCATTGCTCGTCATTTTGACACTAAACCACAAGATCAATAATTGCCTTGTATCAAGCAAAGGCATGCCGGAGGGATTCTCACACTGAAGCCTGCGGCACATCCATGCCAGCCTTGGGCAAAGACTCCGGTGCTCAAGGTGAGAGCAGTGATAAAGCCTGGGAGAAGTTGCATCGTGCGGGATGATCAGTTTCAATTGGACTGAATTTAGTGAAGATTATTGATAGAGAGCCAAGTTAGTATTGTTCGATGGGCGGGCCCAAACCATGTATTTATAGCCATGAATGCGCTCTACTCTACCCTCACTTAAAATACTGCCGGAGGTAATGCTTACATCGTACGTTCCCCAATAAAGCTGTTCAGGGCTGACTCATGGTCTCTTTCGTCGTTTATCCCGGTCCGCATCAGCGACATCCAATCATCACATATCTTTACTTGTTCAGTGGACTCGGGGTGGGACATGTCTCAGATACGTCACTGGCATTCTGCCACTCAGCGTGGGCGAGATCTCTCAGCTCCTAGTATTGTCTTGCAAACGACGAAATGGATGTAACTGCGGAGACTCAACGGCATACTAAATGCTGACCTGAAATTGAATCCTATCTGCAGATACGAGAAACGCTTGATGCTTAGAACGGTCAGTATCTCTTCAGCTTTGGCCCCACATTCTAATTTAGACAAGTCACAGAAACAGTGGCGTCTTGCATGGAGTTTCTATCCCATATTTGTCGAACGCCATGTTACGTGTACGGAGGCTGTATAGTTGGTCACACTGCATATAGCCATACCTCGATTTCAACGTTCGTTATTAGACCGCGCGAAAGATTTTATTTCAAGAGTCGTCGTTCAAATATCTGGTAGCCTATTTCTGACCTGGATGATCATGACATCTAATTTAGGCATCATGAAGGCACAAGCCAGAGGTTTTCCAAGTAGAGCTGCACGGCCGAGTGCATGCTTCGTATACTACCTCGAGATTGGGGTATACGCGGATTGAATAATGCTAAGTAACGCTTGGATATAGAAATCATGTAAGGGGTAGAGTAGTGACCCGCTATAAAGGACACCCGACGCACATGTACTTTGACCGTACACTATTGAATCGTGCTAATGGAATTGAAATGCATGACTGTCCCCCATGTTGAATGCTTTATGATAGATCCCCCTCGTTTGGGATCTGCGCCTAGCACAATATCTACAAGCCACTAATACGGTAGAATGCTTTTCCTTTTATCTCGAGCCGTAGCACAAAGGTTACATTAGTCGCAAGGTTGTACTGCCTGATATCGTATCATTTTATACTTCGACCGGGGTAGCATATGTTACAGTGAGACAGTGGAATTACAGTGGTTTTTTTTCCTACGTCATTGGCAGATCAGATCGACTTCTGCATTTAGTACGCACAGGAGATCCACATCCGTTAGAGGACCAAGATTTAGCGATATGCCGACAGCTCGTGTTCCTGGGGGGCCTGACATACGTGTCATTTTTGACGCCAAAGGACGGTGTAGTTAAGGATATCTCTACTTTAATATCAATACTCTTATGAGGCCTCATAACTAAGACTGACATATCTCTTTATCTAAGGAGTATTTGTTCGGTCTCGCGTCATTGCAAACTGGCCCTTCCACGCTGGGATCCCCAGGTTATTAATAGAAAAGTGTAGGACTATGCTCAGCGCTACGCAGCCTTGCGAGACACAGAGTACCCACGCTACACTAGCCTTCAAAATGCACTGGTTCAAGGTAAGGATTAGGTCCTTTTCCTGATCAGTGTCGACTCTGAATCTTTTTTTTTTTTTGTTGATGTTGATGACGAAACACTACGCGGCCATCGAGGATCAAGGATCTAGCCGTATCTCTCGCAATTCTTACAATGAGATAATTTCTTGAAGTTACCAATATTGATTAAGACTTGCCAATAGTCTCTCAAAGTGGTTTCTCCAGGGCTAAAAGTCAATGGAAGTCAATTCCACTCCCAGGATGTTTGCCTAGTTTGCACCATGACATCATATTGCTGAGTCAGCCATGGGAAAAAAAGGCGCTAAGCTTTGCGGAGAATTTCGGTTCCGCGACTCCCAGATGAGGATTATTATCCATTCCCACCAAACACCCGCCGCGTCGCACATACATACTTGCATACTCTCGCATACACAACATCTCTGAGACTATTGGCTACTCTAACTCCGCGGTTTATGGTACCCGTCAAGAGTTAGGTTGTCTTTCACAGCTGTTTAGGCCACCGATCGCCTGCCATTCCAGCGGGCCGGCCTAACGTAGACGCGATCATGGCGCGAAGATACATGATCCCATGGCTCTATGACTTGGGCATCTGGATCTTCACCCTATGTCTAGACATTTTCTTCCGGGAGGTTTACTCCCGAGGAGCTTGGCGAATCCCCAGACGCGGGCCGGTGATCATCGTGGCCGCTCCACATGCCAATCAATTTGTCGACTCTATCCTGTTAATGCGCATCCTGAAGCACGCAGCCAATCGTCGGAGCTCTTTCCTTATTGCCGAGAAGTCCATGCGGGAGCCATATATCGGCACAATGGCCGGATGCATGGGAGCCCTTCCGGTCGTGAGAGCCCAGGATAATGTCAAGCCAGCTCAGGGTATGATCTATTTGCCGGATCCCGACAATGATCCGACCCTTGTTCGTGGTAAAGGAACGGATTTTACGAGTAAACTCTTCATGGAAGGCGGCACAATTATTCTCCCGCGGGTGGGAAAGACCAGTCCGGAACAGCAAGCGATTGCGCAGATTCTCGGGCCGGAAGAATTGAGACTGCGAAAGCCGTTCAAGCAGTTCGACGAAGATCACCCTCTGTACGACGCGTTGCGCACGGGGACGAAATTCAAAGTGGCCCCGCATATCGACCAGCGTCAAATGTTCGACGCCGTTTATAGCGAACTCATTGCAGGGGGCTGTATCGGAATCTTTCCGGAAGGTGGCAGCCATGACCGACCCAGCCTGCTCCCCTTGAAGGCTGGTGTCGCCATCATCGCATTGGGTGCTCTGGCTCAGGATCCCAACTGCGGCCTGTCTATCATTCCCTGCGGCATGAATTACTTTCACCCGAATAAGTTCCGTTCTCGCGCTGTCGTCGAGTTCGGTAACCCCGTTCACGTACATCCGGACCAAGTCGAAGCGTTCAAGGCCGGTGGGAACTCGAAGCGCAACGCCGTGGGATCATTGCTGGAGACGATTAATGAAGCACTAACTGCGGTTACTCAACAAGCGCCCGACCACGAGACACTCATGCTCGTCCAAGCCACGAGGAGACTGTACCGACCTCTCCGGATGAAGCTACCCTTGCCAATTGTTATTGAAGTCAATCGACGACTGCTCAAGGGTTACACTCAGTTCAAGGACGAGCCTAAAGTCCTCCAGTTAAAAAAGGCTATATCCGACTACAACCGACGCCTTCGAGCCTTAGGCATCCGGGACCACCAGGTTGAGTGGGGCGACGTGAAGCACCGACCGTGGTGGATGGTCTTGGGCACGCTGCTGTATCGCATCGGTGAGCTTCTCACCCTAGCCGTAGGAACACTGCCATCTGTCGCGCTCTTTTGGCCGGTCTTTGTTACCGCCAAGGTTATCTCGGTAAAAAAGCAGCGCAAAGCTCTTGCCGGTTCCGTAGTCAAGCTTGAAGGCCGTGACGTCGTCGGGACCTGGAAGATTCTTGTCGCTATGGGACTGGCGCCTGCCTTGTATACCTGGTATACCGTGGTTGTGACGACATGGCTACACTACTGTCGCAACGATGGACATTACTGTGCCGTTTCACCTTGGTGGACAAACCCCAGAACCTACGTCCCTGATAGCATTCCCCTGTGGCTCTTTTCTGTGTTTTTCTTCGGCTTGATGATTTCCGTATCCTTCGCTGGTTTGCGAATCGGCGAGATCGGCATGGACGTACTCAAGTCTCTCCCGCCTCTTCTCGTTGCCTTAAACCCCATCTCCGCAAACTCGTTGGCCAAGCTGCGGGAGGAGCGCCAAGCCTTGTCGACAAAGGTAGTCGACACGATCGATGCCTTTGCACCGGAGATCTTCCCAGACTTTGAACATGAGAAGCTCGTTCCCCATGGCTATCCTCATGATGACACGTACCAGTCTCGGTTGAAGAGTATGCCACCTAGTGAGCCCGAAAGCCGAAACACCAGTAAAACCCGAGGCAGCCGCAGCCGATCCCGAAGTGGCGGTTTCTTCCAAGACACCCTGCTCAAACCACTGACGATTGGATCGAAGGATGATCTCGGAGAGGTCAACCGACGAATTCGCGACTCCATGAAAGAACGAGGCCGCGAGCGCGTCCGAGCACAGTACGATTCGGATGCGGATGCTGTGTTGGTTGATGGATCTGCAGGCAGTGACAGCGGAGATGGAGTGGAAGAGAAGAAAACCAGATGAATTTTGCCTCCGGTGAATCAAAACCCAGGGATTCTAGAAATATATTGAGATAGAGAAGAGCGGGACATGTCTGGCATTACCTACTTTCTTTGTATAAAAGCGCAATAATGATCTATGAGAATTAACTTAATGATTACGTGAGTGAAGGTGAACCCTAGCAGACTTCGGTGCGTGTAGTGCTTCTGGGTCGGTTCGCCTTTAGTATTGATCTAAGTGACAGGGTGGCTCTTGTAGGCAAACATTCAACACAAAATATATCAATCCTCATCGATGAATCTCCAAGTCGTATGAAACCCGCAACCTTTTTAGACCAACGCATTCCATTCAATTGATCTACTGACTAACAAAGGTTGTCCTACTCTCGCTCGAGTCGATATCACACAGCCCGATAACTGTATCTCAAACTATCTCCGCCATTCGTGACTGGGTGTGAAAAGCCGAGTCCCCTGTCTGCGCGCGGTACTAAGTGGGTACTTCTTATCATCCTCACGCCGTGGGAGGCTCGTGTAGTGCGTACAAGAATCGTATTACTGCAGATAATCTGCGGTGTGACGTGATGAGGTGCATATTACCCCTCCTGGGGCGCTGATCACTTAGGCGCCATCGTACGATGAAGATTTGAAGAGAAACGCATGGTAAGGTCAACACTTGCGTTGCGACCAAAATGAATCGGAAGACATCTTCTCCGAGCAACTTCACTCACATATGAGATATGACCATGGCATCGACTGCACCTGCCGACATACCTAAGGGAGTACAATCCGATCCCATCCCAGGTGACGATCCCAATGGAGTTGACGAGACTGAGGTGCTCTCCCCGGGGTCTCAGAAGCTTCACAGGAAGCTCCGTGGGCGAGAGGTTCAGCTCTTTGCAGTAGGGGGGGCTATCGGTACATGTATGTTGGTCTTGGACCTGTTAACAATCGCCTCAATTTACTCATTTGCATCAGCGCTCTTTGTACAAATGGGCTCAGCCTTGCCCAAGGGTGGTCCGGCGGGCCTCTTTATCGGATTCATAGCGTACAGTACAATCGTTCTGGCCGTTAATGAATGTTTTGGTAAGTCTCAGTCTCGAGATTCAGTTCAACCGAGGCTACTAGCGTATCCGTGTTGGCTCTATAGCGTGGTACCGGGCTAATACTAAAAGGCACATCCAGCGGAGATGGTTTGCTACATGCCTATTCCATCGCCCTTCGTGCGGTTGGCTGGGCATTGGGTAGATGATGCTTTGAGCTTCGCGATGGGCTGGAATTTCTTCTTAGCCATGGGTTAGTTCCTTTCGCGCCTGGCTTGTCACAGAGTATGCTCACCTTGGATGTGACCATTCAACATATACAGCGCTAAACATTCCTTATGAGATTGTCGCAATCAATGTTCTGCTTACCTACTGGACCGACAAAGTGCCCACTGCAGCGGTTGTTGTCGTAGTCATGGTCATCTATGGGTAAGGACCCCACAAGTTGCTTGGGCCTAGGAAAATCCTTATGACCCCGTCTAGTATATTGAACGTCCTCACCGTTCGCTATTTCGGCGTTGCTGAGTTCTACTTATCGTTCTTCAAGATCTTCCTGATGCTGGGCTTGATTCTCTACACGTTTGTCACCATGGTGGGCGGCAATCCCCATCGTGATGTCATTGGATTCCGATACTGGAACGACCCAGTTCGTACACACGTCCCGATGTCACTTGCAGCAAACGCTAAGCTAATCATTCCCCTTTCGTCACCGACTTGCAGGGAGCATTTGTCTCACATCTAGTGCCCGGGGACACTGGTCGCTTTCTTGGAGTGTTAAGCTGCATGATCCAGGGCGCATTCACGTAAGTGAATCCATTGGCCAATTTATCTTTTGTCGGAAGCATCTACAGGACCACAAGGGACATGCTGATAGCTAATGCGGACGGATAGAATGGTAGGGCCGGAATTCATATCCATGGCGGCTGGTGAAGCCGAGCGACCCCGGAGAGTCATGCGGAAAGCATTCGCATCATTTGGTTGGCGCCTTATGTTTTTCTTCTGTCTGGGAGCACTCTGTGTAGGAATCGTAATTCCGTACAACGACCCTACGTTAGCTGCCATGCTGGATGGTACAAAGCAGGGCAGTGGGACCGGTGCCGCGTAAGTAGTATTCAGGGGATAGAACCCAAGCATACAGGTTGGCTGACCACGATTCAGGTCTCCCTATGTTATCTCCATGAACCACTTCGGGATTCCGGTCCTACCGGACATTGTTAATGTGCTGATCATGACCTCTGTCCTGTCCGCGGGAAACAATGTCGTGTTCTCTGCCTCGCGGACCTTGTACGGCATGTCACTAGAGAAAAAGGCCCCAAAATGGGTCTCCAAAACGAACCGAGCCGGATTGCCATACAACGCCGTAGCCATAGCCATGGCTTTTAGTCTCCTAGGTTTCCTACAAGTCAGTAACAGCTCGGCCACTGTACTCAATTGGCTGGTTAGCTGCATCGCAGGCTCCTACCTCCTCAACTACTTTGGCACATGCATCACCTACCTACATTTCCATGCTTCACTGCGTCGTCAGGGCATCTCACGCGAAAACCTCCCCTATCGCAGTCGCTTCCAGCCCTACACGGCGTGGTACGCCCTTTGCGGAACGGCAGTGATGGTCTTGGTCTTGGGGTATAATGTCTTTCTTTCCGGTGGTTGGGATTTGAAATCATTCTTTCTCAACTACGTTATTATTGGGTTTTATGCACTTGCTTTTGTGTTCTGGAAGATATTCCGGCGCACGCGATACGTGGGGATCGGCAAGGCGGATCTCCAGTTAGGGGGTATCAAGCGAGAGATTGATGAGTATGAGGAGGTGGACTATGCTTGTAAAAGAGGGAAGCCAGTGGCGTTGCTAGATCGGTTGTTCGAGTAGAAGCGTCATATACTCCGTATACACAGTAGATGCTTGACAATACTTGACATATTTACGTGGAGTGTCCTTTGGATAGAACAACGAGCTGAGTTTCAGCCCCCATGGCCGATGTAACCGTAAGAGTGGAGCCAATTCGTTTTCTAGGAAGAAAACGTCAAAAGTCCAGACGCTAATCTGAATGCCTAAAGCTGACGATCCCTGCATCTGCCGGGATAATTATGGATCCGCGTCAGTCCTGGCGGGGGGATCACTCAATAAAGATACCACAAATGACTCACGAATAGAACTAGTGCTGATTGATGGTGGATTTAATTCTATTTATTGTCCCAGTCCCGAACGGAATACCATAATCCGCAGTCTTGACTCCAACGACTATTGCTACCACACGCTGCCCCAATATGATGACCTCCAACGAACAACAATCCAATCTCCCCTACCATGGCTCCTGCCACTGCGGGTTTATCCGGTACATCGCCGTCATTCCGATGCCACCAGCAGTAGCCCTCGGATCAGACGCGGTCGAGGGTCCTCGTCTCCGATTCTACAAGTGCAATTGCACAACCTGTCAAAAAATGGGATTATTCCACATGCGACTTCCAGACGCGCCGAACCAATTCTTTCTACTCTCCCCGCTGGATCACGATACTCTGGCTAATTATAAATGCCAGAATGGTCACATCAACTGGTTCTTTTGTCCGACGTGCGGCGTACGATGTTTCGCGACCGTACCTCACTGGAAACAAGACCAGATCGATATCGAAAAGATTTCGGCGGCGGTTCCCAGTCATGACGACAAGCCCGATCTCCCGGGTATAGAGGAATCGTCAAAGACGATCACCGTTTGGCGAATGGATCCTGATACCTTCAAGGAGGATGTGACTGGGTATCTATCAATCAATGCCCTTACCATCGATCAAGACCAGGCTCATGGAGCAAATCTTGATCTGCGCCAGCTTGTGGACAATAAATGGGTCGAGTATTCGGACTGGAATACTAAAAAACATGCGCCTCGATATGATTATCCTCATGACAAAGGGACATGGTAGAGGTTCTGGCTAGCATGTATGTCCTATTTGGATTACAAACTTGAGTCCAGATCGAGTATCGCCTTTCAGGACAATGCACGACTGGTACTCAGATCTATCGAAGTTTGCTGGGTTCCATTCTGGTGTACGGGGGAGGTGGAGTATTAGCGTGTATCAATTATCGGCTGAATTCGATATCGAGGTATTATTTGGGAGGACTGGTGACGATACATAACAAAAT
Organism: Aspergillus caelatus; assembly: GCF_009193585.1. NCBI lineage: Eukaryota > Fungi > Ascomycota > Eurotiomycetes > Eurotiales > Aspergillaceae > Aspergillus > Aspergillus caelatus. The sequence continues at coordinate 332,358 of NW_022475265.1, forward strand.
TGTTGATCTATTGCTGAAAGAACAATAAACAAAGTAGCGTAGATGAATTACACCGCGGAGTAAACTATAGTTATGTAGAATGAACATGAATGATAAAGCTGAAGCATATGGAACTCAAAGATATATTTCTTGTGTGTGGACACTGCAAAAGAAAAGAAAGAACCAAAAAAAGAAGAGAAAAAAAAAAAATTCAACGGCGTAAAAGCAATTAACACTCACTAAATCAGTCTCTAAATAGTCTTGATATGCCTACAGCAAATATCAGCTTCCATTTAAGGATTTGGAGTATTTGATATAAAGAATATACGAAACATCGGGTGGGAGATACTGGTCAAGGGCTTAGAACCAAATCTTTGGCATATATTGATATATACTTAAATTTAATTTCAACAATTGGCCGGCTGGCCCAATGGCAAGGCGCTTGACTACGAATCAAGAGATTGCAGGTTCGATCCCTGCGTCGGTCATTCTTTTTTGTTTTATTTTTCTGTTCTTTCACAGCTACTCTAAGGCGGTCAGTACTCGACGATCATCATCTTCACCGCGCCCAAGTCCATACTTTATTTACTCATTACTCGTTACGTTTGACTCTGTACTATATCCGTTGAAGCCAGTATTGTCGTTTCATCTACTCATATGTAACTCAAGACCGACGGCAAAAAAGCCTATGTACCTGAATTGTATAATTCTCACTAGGTTTCGATTTCTTTCCTTTACATGATCCGTGCCTACAAGATGTCGATGTGTGAATGTATGAACAGTTTTGTTCCAAATCATTGTGACTTTTCGTCTATCTGAGATTCAGCAAAATTAGCGCTATGGTACAATGTCCCCCCCCCGTGATGAGTTTAACGCTATATCTTGCGGTCTCTTAGGAGCTCGGCTCGCCGATTTCCACAGTCCACGCCAATGCTTCTCCAAGATTCGGGATGCCATTGCTGCCCGAGCTGATCTCTTGCACCATGGTATAACGGCTATCATCACATGCGCCACTTTCATTGGTAGTAGCATGATAGGCGATCCACGTCTGCGAAGCGTCTGGGCTTTGGAAGAAGGAGTTATGGCCCGTTCCATAGTTTCCATTAGCCGATGACAAAAGACAGCCATCGTGCTTGCTCCAGGCGTTCTTGTCGGTCGGGTTGGTGACGCCGTCCCATGTAAGAAGTCCCACGCAATAGTACGCCGTCCAGCAGTAAGAAGCCGAGTACGCGATGTGCGTCTTGCCATCGAGATAGAGGGCCGCGGGACCCTCATTGACCGGTGTGCCGTGCGTTTCAAAGTCTTCAACGGGCTCGGAGATAACATAGATGTCGCCCGTCAACGAGGTATAGTCCGATCCCAGCTGCTGGATACAGAGGGATTGGTATGTAACGCCGTGGAAGCATGAGAACGCCATATAGTTGCCAAAGTCGTTGAACCGGATGATAGACCCGTCAATTCCCCATTCCGTGGTCAGCTGGCCCGCATAAGTGTAATCATCCCAGGGAGTTGCACCACCTAAAGACCGTTAGTTCAGGGAAAAAAAAAGAAAAAAAGCCCAAGGTGTTCCGAGGTTAACAGTGCACTAGCTTACCTTCCAATACATGCATGCGCTGGCCATCCAGATCGGCACTGTTGCCGGCCGTGTAGTAAATGTACCACTTGCCGCCCAGGTAGTGAACTTCGGGTGCCCACACATTGCAGCAGTGAGTCTCCTCGGTGGTCGTGTAAGCGACCTTCGTCTCGGGGGTCTTGAGGCCGTCAACGGTAGTTGCCCGACTGACTTGCACGTCGTTCCATGTCGTCGTGAGAAGGTAGTAGTAGCCTCCGGTATAGACCATGAAGGGGTCGCTGCCCCCGGGATTGCGGATTGGGTTCGTGTATGCGGAGGCTATGGGGAATATCGCCCATAGCCCCAAAAGGGCCTGCAGCATTCTGAACAACATTGTGACTTGCAAAGGGAGTATGTGTCACTTCCACGCGAACTTGTTCAGTCACAGTGATCGTCCACTCCCTCGCCGGACGCGGGTATTTATGTATCGTTGAGCATATAATGACCGTGCCAAACGGTCACTAATCATGGTCTATAGCAAGACCGCTGGTTCCATCTCGCATACCGAGGCTTCCCTCCCCCCACCGGAAAGATCCCTGTTTGATACCGACGGGGGTATCGTATATTCCGGAGATGTGGAGCAAACGCTATGAAGAAAATCATCGGCCAATGCGGGGGGAGTCCTGCCAAGACCTCCACAGCCCATGCTCTAAACCCCGGAGAAATTTGTCCTGCCAAATGGCGCTTATGAGTTGTGGAAGAATTTCTTCTCGGATTTCTCGTCAAGGGGGCTAAGTGCTAGGCATTCATCATTGTGGACTGGGCTTTTTTTTGCTCACCTCGTAGTATATGTAGGACGTCAATTCCACAGGCCGATGCAAGTCAGTCGGATAAAACATTTTAAATCTCACTAGTAAATTAACATAGGTTAGAAGGTTAGACCTGAACTAGATTGTAGATTTTTTAACCCTGGTATTAAAGTTAGAAAATCTAATAATTCCTCGAACCTACTAGTACTGATCAGCGCCTCTGCAGTTGCAGAGGCTCCTCTTACGGTACTAATTGGATGGCAAATTCCATAGACCAATTGCGACGGGACCCTCTGAGCTTGGAGCGCTTGGATACGGCCCCAGCGAAAGAAACTATGGAAGAGGAAAATCCTGCTAACCGTGACTTCGAGACAATCTCCCAGGATGAGTGGATCGTAGAAGCGTTCACAACGCTACGTATTGGAAATCGTTGAGGAACGGGCACGCTTGCAAATCATGACCTGTGGCCTTGATCGCGATACGGGAATTTGAACTTTAGTATTTTCTATTTGGGAAATATAGCTTACTGTCCTTTTCGGGGATTATCTACACTTATCCTAGCCAAAGGTCTTGTATATCCAAAAAAAAAAAAAAAAAATTAACTTTTAGTTGCAAACAGTATCTACGGTTTTTGACGGTTTTCCTTCAAAGAAGGTACATGGTCCATTTTTAAGCCAAGTTTCTCAGATGTTACAAAGACATCCTGCTTCAACAGGGAATTGATAGATTCAGTATGAGATGTGGCATCCTGATCTGGTTCCAGAACCACAATATAACTATCAGGGACAGTCTCTACCAGATCATTGTCGCTTGTAAAACCCATGTCGAACCCTTATTGTAAAAGTAAGAGTAAGTTTAATAGTAGCTCTTAGTGCATAGCATCTAGTCCGGTATGAGTATCTTTGTCAACCTGCTGGAGGTCTTTATATGCAGCAGCTGTGTAATCATTGGAGAGTAGAGATAGTTGCGTGATTTCCATATTCCTAAGGCTAGATCTCCCAAATTTCTAACGTAAACCTAGTAATGATGGATCTTTTATCATCGTGTTAATCAGATGATATAAAGGTGCAATACTTTTACCTTCTTGAGATAACATAAATCCAATGGACTTGATCCAGATTCATTGCCTCAGATATACTAGCCAATACCATTTATAGAATATAGTGGTTGTGTATCATAAGATATGGAGCTAAGAAGCATCCACAAAGTCCCAACATCCCCTGAACTAATTTTTTGGATTCCGTACTTCCCGCTATGTGGTACTCGCTGACCTTCGCTGTTACTGTTCTATTTTACCGCAAATGGCTACCCGTCCACCGAAACAAGACGCAAGAAAAACCTGGTTCTTTTTAGACAGTTAGAACGTTGGAATGAGAAATTATATCCTTGTTCTCCACGCGCGAGACTACTAGAAACTTTATCACAGTTCGACATACTACTACCACCGAACATCAGAATGTAGCCCTCACGCACAGTAAATGAATTGTGTAGTCATATGGAGGTCGCATTCAATATTGGCGAACGTTGTGTGTTGAAGAGTTGGCCTCTATTAGTTGGAGAAGTGACGAAACTAGCTCTTACCGTTTCAACAATTCAGGGTGGGTCTACAGAATAGGACGCAGATTGCATTATTGCCACACACTTTGCATGTCGAGTGCACGCGGGAACAGAACAACAGACCAATCAGGGGCCCCAGATAGCGAGTGTCGGGTATGTCCACCCATCCCACTGAGTATGGGGTATAACCGTCTCTTAGGTCAGCGGACCTACCCGCCATCCAAGAGACAGTTAGAGATGGAAAGTATCGTGACAGAGGGATATACGAACCACGGGGGCTAATATTTGGGACGCTGTGCGGATTGTCAACCAATAAATACCCTCATTAGGTATCGCAGGCTCTATCAGGCGACGATCTAGTTGGCAGGCCATGGTGATAGCGGCTCTTAACCCATGGTTTTGCAATTTGGATATCTCATTTATCCGCAAACGGAGGAATAAGCATCAATGGTTTTCCAGACGTCGTATTTCGTAGATACGTGAGAGAGTTATCTAGGCCTCACCATAAATCAGTGCTTACCTGTAACCCGCAGAACTGGGGGCTCTGGGTTGTCACTTAATCATATAATTTTCTCTTCCAAAATTGCGATTATGTTGATGCTAGAGGTATTCGCACTTTACCAATATCTTTCATTCATCAGGCTAATAGTGCTCATCATTCTCAACGATTCATCGATTTGTCACAGTTTCAACACTAGCACTTGGAGAGTTTTTTTTGATAAGATATGTGGTTCGCCGGCATACCATCATAATTGAATGATTAATAGAACCCTATTGTCGTAATATCGAATAGGTAGGAGGCCCCCAAGTCCTCCAGGCGCCATCAAGCCGCACAATCCTGTTTAAAATCTACAAAGGTAACACCAAACAAGCCGTTCATCTTCACATGGTGGTGTGATCTATTCTGCTGGGAGCATGGTCAAGCTGCCCACATCATTTGGCTGTTATAGACGCTTGTATTCCTTGAGATCCATCCAATATATCTCTCTGCAAAAAAGAGTTCTTTCTGGTCCAAACCTACACCAAAAAAAGTGTTTATTATCCACACTAAGTTCGGATTCGGATGGTACATAAACCTAGTCTATAAAGATAAATCGTACATCTACATGACATCAACCTTGCCCCAAACTGAATGATGCAAAGTGTTAGGGTTTTAGTCTAATAAGAAAGGAAGAGACTTTGGGCACAATATGTGAAAGAAACTATATTACAGCGCTTTATTCCTATTCTCTTGTCAAACCCAGTAGATTAATTACTTTTAGTGAGATTCGATGAAGAATTTCTTCATATATCTTGACAGACATAGGCAAGAAGCAACTAAAAATACCCATATTTTTTACCTGATTCCTATGCTACTATGGAGCCCAGAGACGTTTCATTGTCACCCGATACCGTGTCACTTCTAGTGATTGCAAATATTTTACCGTACGCACCATACTCGGCATCATATATACTAAGGCTACTAACGGCTGTTGCCTTTCTAGGCTATTCGGCGCTTTTGGTCAAGATTACACGAATTATTTTCTGAGTCGTTCGATTGACTGGTCGGATTGGATTGTGTTTGCCGTTGGGCCCTTGGGTGTGGTCTGGATTTTGTCAGCCACTATACGGGCCCTGGGGCCTCCCTTCCTACAAGATGCCATTGGAAAGGGATCTCAGGATCGTAGCCTGGTCGAAAGAGATTTGATGTCCTCAACTTCGGCTGACGTGTGCGAGTTGTGGAATGGTCACAATGTTGCAAGGCTTGCAGCCAAAGGGGAAATTCATGAATTTCTACGAGTTTTAGACGGATCCGAAACAAAATTCCGTGAAGGGCGTATTGGACGGAAGCAGTTTTTCCGGGGTATGTATCCATTCTCTAGGCATGAACATTATACTAAGCAATCGAAGTGGTCAACAAAGACTACTACGAAGGTTCAGCGACTGCAGACGAAAAGCAAACCCCAAAGCCACCTAATTTGCTATTGAATCTTGGCTCTCCTGGTCGAAGATTCCGTGTAATGGCAGCAATGATACAAGCGTGTCTTTTGCAATCAGGTTTTCTAATCCTTCTTGTGCTTCTAAAATTCGACAGTGGCCTGAATACGATGTTTGTCCGCATCCCGCTCTACAGTTTTATTACGGCAATAACTGGAACTATAACCTTAACATTGGCGCTCATTCTTTGCGCATCTCAACTTGACCGTACTACAGTACGAAGGTACTGGGTACCAAGACCTACTACAAAGCAAGCTTTACTTATATGGATGCAAAGAGGGACCGCTGAAAACCACAGTAGCAATTCCCTTGGCTCGTATATCATCACTAAGGAGATAAAAAATGAGATTATTGAATCGCATCTCAGCCCAGATTACAATCGAGGGGTACATGACCGCACAAGATCGCTCTTGAGTTATGTTATTCTATTCGGTGTGGCCTTTGGATATCTTGCCCAGGTTGTTGGGCTAGCCTCGATGCGGTATCCCGCACAAATCGCCTTGTTTGGGATCACAATAGTTATGTCATTAACAAGGGCATTTCTTCGTCAAGCTCCGCACCCTTCAGTATCCATAAAATGTCCCCGTCTCTTCGAGATGGATTGGCTCGCCCTAGCACATGTCCTTGACGATAGGCTGCTCTGGGGTCGTAAGAAAGTAGAGAGAGCACCGGTATGGTCTATAAGCGGTGGAAGAACTTGGAGATACTGCCCTGAAAAGCCTGAAGTGCAACGCAAAGGTCAGAAATCTATGAATCTCCTCCATCTACGTACAGAACTGTACCGTTCCTGTGGGTGGAATTGTCCGGCCACAGAGATGGCGTCAGCATTATGCGAGGCGATAGAGACCGTTGCTCAGAGATACTTACGACCGGAAAACAAGGACTTTACTTGGTACCTAGCAGCCGACCTTGGTGGTAATGACGAGGACGACGTGTCGTTTACAATCAACCGAGAGGAACGCCGTTCCAAAAATTGGTCGGTGGACAGGGATCAAATACTATCAGCATTATCACTATGGCTACTATATGACCAGCAGATTAGCCAGCCTTCTGAACATACAGAAGAGAGTCTACGACTTCTGGGCCCAATTGATATCAAGGAAGACTTGAATAAATTGCCTTTGACACTGAGGAAGCTTCGCTATGTAAAAGAAACTTCTTATCTCTCAGACAGAGATAGCATCACTGAAAGAAACAGTACATTCTGGACAAGAAAGTTTCGGAGGAATAGAATTGTCGGCTTCAATGAAAGCCTCAGACTACGGCTACCGAGCCTTGACAATGGACCAGCGAGAGAAAGTATTCGAGGAGGGCCTGGGAGCCAGCAGTACAAGCTTAGCCTTGAAATAACTGATGACGCGAACGAAAAGAATTGTGCACCTGCGGTACATTCAAGAGTCAGTCTTGCTCAACTGTATGCCCAGCATATTTTCTCAGGGTTTATGTGGGCTCTTTCAGAAAACATGACTGAAACGCCTAAACTGGAGGATGTGCAAAAGACTGCAAATGATGTGGTTTTGAACGGACTTTGTGACTATGAAGATGCTCTCTTAGGTATTTTACCACCACTGCTCTGGAATAAGAGGCTAAAGTCGGACCCCCCTCCTACAATCACCACGCTCCTGCGCCAGCAATTTGCACAGCTACCCTAACTTTGTTTTCCGTGATTCTATGATGAGCCTCTTCAACCTATGCTTTGTTTATTCAATCTGTTAAATTATTCTTTTTTTTTTTTTTTTTCTGCTTAAAAAGTTCCTGTTGATTTACCCGCATATTCTTCTTCCCTTGCGTCACCCTAACACGAATGGATCGCAAGTGGGATACAGAGCCGCTGATGGAAGCTTTTGATGAACGATCAGTGTGCGCGCTCTACATATATGTTCTGCATTTCTGGTTCATCACTGTCCAGCGACTGAGTGAATGATAGCATCATACTAACAAGCCAGGATAATACGGCTGTCATTTTCTATTGTGCCTAGTGTAGTCAAGTCAAACCTATTGACCTTAGCTCGGCCAAACTCTTTTCATTTAACTGTTTCAAATCCGGAGTGTCCTGGTCAACTTCTAAGACCACAAACTAAGCAATCTCAATAGTTCCATTCAAGTGCAGGATCCGGCTGCTAGCTCCAACAGAGGCAGTGTAACTTGCGGGCTGAAGCCTCCATTGCTGGGATACAACGTCCCAAATACTGAGATCTCTCCTGGTCAACGGGAAGTATATTTGCTTGGTCTCGCCTGGTTCCAGTGGCACTCTTTCAAAGCCGCGTAGCTGTCGCACGGGTGCGTCTGGAATGCCAATATAGAGCTGAGCGACCTCTGACGCGGATACATCGCCCGTGTTGGTGATAGAGCAGGTGACTTCAAATAATACATCCCACAGCTGTGGATGTCCGCCCTGGACGATGGGAGTATTGGCGTCTACCAGAGGGGAAGTGCTATTTCCTGTAGCAGTGATGACAAGATCAGAGTACTCGAAGGTGGTGTACGACAGACCAAAGCCGAATTCGAACTGCGGTTCGATACCGTCACGATCGAAGGCACGATAATCAATATATAAACCTTCGGTGAAGTTGACTTCGGGGAACGCGTCGAATGAGACAGTCGAGTTTAGCAAGTCTCCGTAGTCGGATTCATTCTTGGCGACGGTGAAAGGAAGTCTTCCGGATGGGCTAACATCACCGTACAGGATATCGACGAGGGAGTGACCACTTTCTTGGCCGGGAAGACCAGCAAATAGCACGGCCGTCACGTTGGGGTGATTGATCCATGCGTCGACCGTGCGGATACCTGGTTTATTCGATGGTTGTTAGTCGATTATCCTGTTCTCAGCTTGGCTTGGCCACTTACCGGCAGAATGAATGACAACGATGGTGTTGGTACAGTTGGCAGCAACGTTGCGTACGAGATTGTCGCTGAACTCGTCTGTCAGACTGGTTCGGTCGAAGGCCTCAGACGCATACGCGTTGATGAATACAAGACAAGCATCACTGTTCACGTATGCGGGAGAGGGATTCTCAGAGTAAAAGTCCCAGCGAAGAGTCCCTCTGTTTTTCGAGATTCGCTCCTGCAGTGCCTGGAAGGGACTCACTACGTACGGAGGAGTGCTTCCTCCAGAACCTCCACCGGTGATGAGTGTGCCGTTGAAGGTGGTCCAGCCGAAGTTCACTTCGTAACCGCCACCATAGCGCGAGGGATTGGCCCATGGGGCTGCACTAACTGTTGCGTCGTAGCCGTAAACACTGAGGAATCTGGTTGCATTGGTGAATGGAAGGGCGCTGTTGACGTTTTTAACCAAAACAGTTCCAGCAGAACCAATCTCTCGGATCAATGTCGCATGGTCCGCTTGGACGTCAATAGGGTCGTGCTTTTCCGACTCTGAGTAAACTCCGGGGGCAGGATAGCCCTCATCCTGGCCAGTGTAAAACCAGGTTGCCAAGACTCGCGTTGCCATGTCGTCCAGTCTCTCGCTACTGACACTACCATTTGCGACAGCATCTGTCAGATTGTGGCCCCAGAAACCACCGTCTGGCATAACAACATCCAGACCAGCATTAGCCGAAGCAACGCCAGCATGCTGCGCTGCCCAGTCGCTCACCACGAACCCTTCAAAACCAAGTTCAGTTTTCAGGATACCATTTAGCAGCTTCGAGTTTTGACACCCGTAGCTGTGGTTTAGACGCTGATAAGAGCACATAACACTGCCGACACCTTCTCTCAGAGAATCCATAAAAGGGAAAACATATAGCTCGTGAATGGTCCGGTCATCGGCATTCGAGCTCAGTGACTCGCCCATGTCCCCTGGGTTTCTTCTCCATTCTTCTTCGTTCAAGAGCCAATGCTTCGCTGAAGCAATCACTCCAGCATCCTGGACACCCTTAGTGATAGCCCCCATCCCTCCACCGGCAAGATAAGGATCCGCGCCTAGTCCCTCCCAATTGCGCCCGCCTCTGGCCAGTCTTCCCAATGGTCCTGCAACAGGGCCTAAGGCGACGTTGATGCCTTTTCCCTGGTACTCTTGGCCCAATGCATGGCCATAGCGGTACATCAGCGAGCGATCCCATGTTGCGGCCACGTGAATGCCTGCCGGGAATGCTGAGACAAACTCTTGACCCCGAATGCCATCCGGCGCGTCGGAGAAGCAAAGAGAGGGAATGGAAAGCCGAGGAATTGCACCAGTGTTTCCAACACACTGGCCGTCAAACCCCCGGGTGAGATTGGATTTCTCCTCAATGGTTAGTTGAGAGACAAGGTCTTTCGCGCGTTGATAGGCGCTCTCCCAGACCGAGCTTGTCGCCCCATCGCCGACCGCTGGTTGCCTTTGTCAGCTCTACCAATATAGATTTATGGTGGAGTGGGTAATAAACCGCGGGGGCTCTACCCAAACTTACGAGAGGGGTATACGGCAGGACTCCGGCCATAGTAAGGAACTTCTGATTCATTGGTATAGCCCTGGGCTGCGCAGAGCGTGCCCTGCGCGAGCGCTATCGAAGCCAAGGGTGATAGGACCTTCATGAGGATGGCTTAATTGTACTATTCGAAGTCTCCACCACTTCTAATCTACAGGCAAATGTGTCTATTTAAGCTCTTCCATTACCAATGCTTGATAACTAAGAGTCGTTGAGGTCATATCGGAAGAGACCCGACACGGCACGAAGTAAAATCCATCGTGCTCACTAGAACGGGTATACTTCGGGTATTTACCACAAGTCCTTGCGCGAGACTGGATACCAACACCGTCATCACGCCATGCACTGGCTAAGAACACTGGAGACCCCGCAATTCAAGATGATGCCCGTTGCTTGGCGCCAAGCATGTCGTCTATACTAAACATCATGTGGGCTACCGTGAAGTCGGGGAATCTCCCGAGATCGGCATTCATGCCTGCACCTCGAGTCGAGGAGGGGAATCACCCTAGGAACAGTCCACAGTAGCGGTGAATCCAAGGAAACGCATACTCCTGTCTCCCGGCATTTGGGATACCGGCATTGACTCGATGCTGTTGCCGGATGCTATACCATGTACATACACAACGCAGGCAGTGGGGCAAAGCAGAAGACAGCCGGAATTGACCTAAAGGCTAGCCGATGGTAATGCCGAACCAACCGAAATAGCTCGAGCAAAGGCTGATTGGGGCTAGTTGGTCACTAGCATCGAATATTGATGACCCAATAAAATGATCTGTTCGATGTGGAATGTCGATTGAGCGATGGCACCCCGTTGTCCAGCATTTCCTGCGGAGACTTGTGAGGCTGTGAAGCTTAGTACACTGACAAGCAAGAAATGGTGCCTATCAGTGTCAATCGTTGTGTTATCCGAAGACATATCGAATGCCTTCCAGCGCATCGATCCACAACATGCTCCCCATTGTGGCTGGAAGTTGGAGCTTTATAAGCCCCTGCCAAGGCAAATATGCGATCCTGACAAGGCAGGTTGTGCATGTATCGAATCACATATTCGTACCTCCCCTTCCAGCTTTGATAATGGGATGCCATTATAACGTGGAGTTACTGGACTCCTAGTTCAAATCGCCAGGCGTCCTCTCAATCCGGATGCTGTGCCTGGTGACGAAGGTGATGCTTTCGCTCGGGAAATGTTCTTTCATGGTGGACCCAGCTTAATGTGAAGAATTCTTTCCACCATTTCATAAATGTCTGTCGTGCTTCACGAACATCGGCGTCCATATCAGGTTGAGTTTGTGGTCTAGACGGGAGCTGGCGTTCTATGATATAGGGCCTTCTCAAATGATAGAAAGTCCGGCGACAGAGAGGACAACTCGCATCATGCTCGCAAAGCCATTCGTCTATACATGGCTGATGAAAGCTATGCTGACAAGGTAAATGACGCAACATAGAGCCAGGTTCAAGGGTAGCAAAGCAAAGACTACATGTTGATTCCTCTGACTCTGTGAACGAATACAATTAGCCCATAGGTTATAATACGGAATAGGCGATTAGGGAAGCCTACCAGGGTTGAATCCGTGTTGCGGAACGGTAGTGCGAGGCAATCCGGCTAACCAAAGATCTGCACAACGCAGGGGTCCGCGATCTGTTTTCGACGGGACACAGAGGTAATACTCTGGCATCTTATTATCTAAGATCTTCGTAACCTAATAGGTAAGGAAAGTATCATCAAGACTCCGAGGGCTTTCTTGGCGAGGAAATTCGGGTGCCTCATGGGTCTGTCCCTAGTATATATCTCAACACAAATGGCACGATGGTCTGTCATGTAGACAAGCCGCATTATATCATACGGTACAAATAGTTGTCCATCAGCACATCATTGCAGGGTTTTATTAATCTAGAGGTTCTAGAGCTGTGAAAATTGCTCAACATGTTTCGGTCTTTTTTCGGGAATCCTGTTAATTGCCTGAGGTATTAACGCCATTCCTTTCTGGGTAGGACCATGTAGCCAATCAACGGCCGCAAAACAAACGAAAAGGTTGAAACTCGGCGATTCGAGAAGCCCTACTGTGCGGTAGTATTACTACTTTATTACTACTTCATTTCAATTTCTGTAGTGCTATTGTTGCTATATAATCCACCTCAGCCGTGTCTGCCCCTGTCGATGCATCCATGGGCCGCAAGGATAGTTTACTTTGTGGATGATTCATCGGTACTCGTTGAGACTTCGACACTGGTAGGCTGATACAGAGTGCTGGCATCCCCCCTCAACGGAATGAATATCCCTTGGGCAAGAGGTAATATGACATTGTAGCCGTTTGCCCTCACTGAACCTTGTTGGCAATCGTTAGCGTAGATAGCCTACTGATCCAAACCACACTTCACCACAAGACTGAGAAAGCAAACCCTGCCACTTGTGGACAAAGTTCGTCGCAGTCTACAAACAGAGAAGCCTCTCCTTACACACGGAAAGTTTTCCCAGAACCTTGCCATCGAGCCATTCTCTGGTAGACTCCTCAAGATGTGTAATGTGGGTTGCATACCGGAGTATCATACCCCAACATCTTGTACTATACCCCACATATCTCCGGATATAGCATATGGTGGAGGGGGTTAGTATAGCAGGACGAACTATAGAAACTTTAACAGAGTACCATTTCCTTGAAGCTGCCATCTAATCTTGCAGTGACCATCCTAATAAACCTAAACTTGTCTAGCGTGGCGATTGTCTAGGTGGACTGGAGTTAACACCATCCCTCTTAAAACAATATTGAGCCAATAGCGAAGTGGAGAAGGTCCTGGTGGCCAAATTTGTAGTTGGTGATCTCTAAATGATGGCAATAGCTGTGTCCCAAGCTTTACTCTTCTTGGTAGAGTTTCAATATTGAGTTTAACTCGGTGACGAGGAGGGTCTTTCGGTTGTAAGGAATATTGCTGATCAGTATGGGGTTCAAGCCCTGGAGTTTGGGGTATAAAATGCCTTCCCCAGAAACAAGAAGCTCCAGTTTTACAAATTCATGATTTGGTCTGAGTTTCTCATTCTAACATTTATCTACCTCTTCACATTCAGTCGCTGCTCACACCTTCATCAATATGTCTGACACTCGAGAGGCAAATCCAACCGCGATGGATACCGCTGAATCTGGGTCGTCACAATTTCACATCCAAAAGGAGAGACAGTCCGCTTTTCATGATGAACATGGTGCTGTGGCGTCTCTCCCTCAGCGGGAAGCCCACATACATACTGTTTCACAAGTGCCTCTGCCTCCATACCAAAAACTCGCAAATCCTGGCCCCTTGGGACTTCTAGCTTTCGCATTGACTACGTTCGTCCTTGGTCTCTATGAATGCGGTGCAGGGTAAGTGGATATATCTATACCATGCATGCAAGACCTGATAGTGACACTTGCATTTAGGCTACCTCATTCCAACCCTCAAGGCGGGGTTGGGCCTAACCAAGCTGCCTTCGGACTAGCCATTTTCTTTGGTGGTGGTGCCCAGTTTGTCGCCGGCATATTTGAGTTCCGCGTGGGCAACACCTTTGGTTGCACCGTTCATTGTTCCTATTCCGCCTTCTGGCTCAGCTACGCAATGTTTCTCATCCCATCTCTGGATATAAAGGGGCAGTATAACGGAGACGAACGGGCATACACCTTTGCGATCGGCATCTACCTGATAGTGTGGTGTTTCTTGACCGTACTGTTCCTCCTTGCGGCTCTGAGAACCAACCTGTCCATCATTCTTGTTTTCTTCTTCCTGATCATTGCATATCTGCTGTTGAGCATTGCCAACTTCATCGCAACGGAGCATCCTGCCCAAAGTGTGAAAGTAAATAAAGCCGGTGGTGCCTTTACAGTGATTTGCGCGTTTGTTGCCTTTTATGCTGGTGCATCTGGCCTGATGGTGCCAGAGACGACGTGGGTTAGGTTCCCTCTGGGCGAGATCCCTTAAGTTGTATTTGTTACTTGAAGTGACTTACATCTAACTAAGCACTGGGCCCCAAGCTTGCATAGTGGCTTAACTGCATATGGAATAATGATCGGCATTCTTCATGTGTGTTTGGGGGCGCGGATTTGCATATCCGAAGATCCAATTCGCTATACCGAATAAACTTCACATACAATATTGTTCACTGTTCTGGCTTTCACTACTATCCATTCAATACATGAAAAAAGGGATACGACGAGGAAGACTAAGGTTTTCAGGAAACATAAGAGTGTATGCTATGATGCTAATATAATCTCTGATTTTTGTATAAAAATCTGCGTTTCCCTCAACTTTTAGTCATTCACGATAATGATGAGGGAATATTGGCCTAGGATGTCGCTACTTCCCTTCCAATAATAAACTAGTTAATATGAATGATGCTTTCTGTCAGAATGGTACAATATAAATACCGACTCTTAGCTCATGGTACACAATGTAGCTTTATATTGAACTTAGCCAAACCAATGTAAGTCAATGGAATCGACTCGATCTATTTCCGCTTCTTTGATCATCGTATCGATTATCGATAATAAGGTCATTCTCAGAAATCTTCTTTGTTGCCAATTACTGTCCAGTTACATACAATATATCTTGCAAAAATCTGCACAAATTTGAAATCATACTACAGAACTAAGAAATAAGTTTCATTTGTCACCGCGAAGTCAACCTTACCTTTCCTAAACCTGAAGTCCCTATATAATGCGGCAAATGACAAGCCGAAAACCCAGAGCTTGAAGAGAATCAGACCAGTCTAGGGGAGCAGGGTGAACCAAAAAAGGCTAAAGGTGCAGTGGTCATTAAACGCCAGTGTTCGGGGCCAATCCGAATATGTTCGAGAGTGTATAGTACAGAGCAGTCCTTAATTGCTCTGTTTATGAAACTATTCACGACAAGTAAGATGGACTCCGAATTATAAACACTGGAGCCGGAAAGGCTTTGAGACACGAGCAAAAATTTGCAATGAGTTGATAACGGTTGGAAATGCAAAGTACGAGAAGCAGAATTGGTTATGGTGTTTGTGCTTGGGGATTGGTGTAACGACACAACACCGAAGTTGAAGACGCTCACCTCTTTTCATATATGCATGGATAAGATGCTATGGATGCCATATTTGGGAACAGGCAACCCTAACAGCTATTCTCAGCCATGAATAGCCTTCTACTATCTCGCGATATTCAAGATGTTTTCGACTCGGGAAAGCTGGTCATTCTCCCAGACTTTGCTGATAGACAAGCCGTAGCAGAGCTTCTCACCTGGATGCAAAGAGAAACTAGAGGACACGAAATCAAAGTCATTGATTTGTCATGGGACAGGCTTAATCATCCAATATACGGCTATTCATCAATAGATGGAGGGATCTGGATGGACAACGGCTTTATTTCCGCACAAGCTTCCGGCAAGCAGCGCGGTATCTATATTTTCACTATTGCAGCCAAATGTTGCTGCAGGCCTTGGGACATTACACAGGGGGTGCTCTACCAACACTGAAGGACGAGATTGGTACGTCCTTCTGGAGCACACCGAGAAAGTGAACTACGATGTCAAAAGTATTGCAACACCCGGATTCCCGCATCTGAGGCACCGTTCTTAAAGCTCAATATATCAATGAAATTGAAAGCTTTATTTTTTTTTTTTTTTCTCAAATTAGAGTCTATAGATTCCATAGCTCAGAATTTAGTATGTAATTCATATGCCTACCATAGAACTCGAGTTCTGTGCGGCTAGAACAAAACCTGGCCATACATAACCTCTTAATCAAGGGTATTCCACGCAGCCCAATAGCCTGCTTAAAACGCTCAATATCTATTTTTGACACCCCGTCTAAAAAGACCTTATGGTAGAGCTCCTTTAGCCACTTTTCAAGCAGATACCAGAAGTTCCGAGTAGAGTTTAAATCAGGCAAAGAGGGCAGCTAATCTATAACCCTCAACATGGAACCTATAAGCCGCGCAAAAGCACATCCATTACATATTAATTTGACAGTGACCGAATGATTTGTTGCTCTCGTTCAAAGTTCCTTGGGCCTTTGGTAAGAGTGGCTGTGTCAACATGACCGAAACACTAGGCACAAATTTCTAACTTGTTCGTTCGCGATGTTTGGGATGTATATCTTAGTGTCAATGGTGTCACCATTCCTGAGCTTTGCGAGACAATGCTTGACATTGGTAACTTTGAAGGAACCATCGGTTGGGTCTGTGGATAAAGATGTATCCTGCTTCAATGCGACGCAACTCATGGGTAGCCGGTAAAATGCGCTGCGTAATGAAGTGACGTATCAGAAAAACCCACGATTTTCTTTTGCAAGCTGAGATATCTACATGCGGGCATGATCTACCACAAAGTTATGAGATATGGCAGAGATCACTACCGATTCACTATGGCTTATCGTGCATGTTACCTACCTATCATGATGCACCACGTCTAGCTGTAGCATCCCATCAACGAAACTACCCTGTGGGCCAACACCCATTGTAATTGGCTCCGAATATCATCTTTCTCCACTATTGGGTTCTTTAGTGCACGGGCCTGAACGCTTTCTACGGTGGTTTGAGCTAGTGGGAAATTAAGTCCACGCGCAATCGTGGCAATTGTAAGATAAAGTTGGATGCCAGACTGGGTTATATTAAAGCATCATACCTAAGGACAGCCATCGAAAGTCTACTTAATATTAAATCATTACCTGCTGCCTTTACCAGAAGTAACTAAGTATTAATTTTGGCTGCTCGCTATGATGCAGCCTTTGTTCCACCAGCCTAGGATAAAGGTATCAAGGTATGGCAATAGCGACACATGCATGGGTACAAAGCAATGACGTGTCCATACATTCTCAGCCCTGAAGGTTGAGCTGAGCTGCATCCCGAAATGCCAATGATTCTGCCCCTCAATACATGCGGTAGCTCCTATCATGTAGCAGAAAGAATACCCCACAATTCAACCCATATTCAAGTAGCTTTCCAGACATGCGTAAGAGCTGAATAAATGTGGAGTTGTAGCACTTTTGTGTCACTTTCTGATTGCTCCCAATCCGCCATAGTATGTTAGGTAGCACTGCTGAAGGCATAGCTCTCTAGATGCATTTGGCTTTGGTGGGATAGGCACGGCTGCGCTTTCGTGCTTGTGATAGATTGACTGTGAGACTGGAAGGAGCTGCATGTCAACTTGGGCCCAGAGTTAAAAGGGCACCAATTGCCCTGACCTCTGTGCAAAAAGGTCTAGGAAACCAACACATCTTCTTTCTCTATACTTCCTACACGTATTTACATTGCCACCTTATTTCTCTAATTTGAACTATTTTGCCGTCTAGGCTCTCAGGGATCCCCCATCGATGGCTCCCCCATCAAACTCAGAGGAGCGCATCACAGCGTTGCGCTCCTTAGTCAATGGCAAGCGACAGCCTGCTGTTGGAAGTAACTATCGCAACGAAAGTTACCTCTTGGGCGTGGGGCTTCATGCTATAGTCCGCAAAAACAAGGGCCAGTCGCTCACCAGCATCGAAAGGACCCTCTACGACGCCATAACTATGGGTTCTGGAACATCTGAAATCAACGAGTACGGCAACGTCTTCAAAGAGGCCAAGGAGAATCACCGAACCGGTAGTGTGGCTTTCTTCCCTAAGCAAATAGTCGACGCCTCGGAAGACAAGGCATACACAATGGAGGCAATGGTCTCTGATATCGTTACTCTGCTGCCGGAGATACAAAACCAGCCCAACAACAAGGTCCAGGGGTTTAATAACTTCTTAGGGGGCCGTGTAGATAGTGAGGACTACACTGCTGCTCTTGGTATGGCTGCTGGAGGAACTGCTGTTCATTTTGATACCACCAACCCCAATAACATGACGGCTCCTCGCGCTGCTTTTGCAAATGATAATACCCTGGGAGCACCAACTGAGGCTCTCGCGCCGAGTGAGCAGAAAGCCGAGCCTGTGGCAAACCCCACGAAGCGCATCCGGCTTGTCATGACCAGATTCAAGTGCCACAAGAAGTCCTCTGAATGGGGCAAGGACGAGATATATTGGACGCGTTCGGCCGTGTCTGATACAGGAGACAAATTCTCGGGAGACCCCATTACCCGCGAGTATGGATCAATCCGAAGCGGAGACCTGAGGCAAATGGATGCAGGGACGGTGTTGTTTGATGGACAGGTCAAAGATGCCCTTGCCATCTTCATTCAATGCTGGGAAGCAGATCACAGCCAGACCAAGTGGTATGAGGATTTACGCAAAGCGATGGATGCAATTTCCCAAGGATTCAAGGCGTGGCTAGAGCAATATGGGGAGGTTATAGCCGAGTTCAACAAGCAACTTCCGATTGTAGGTAATGCCTACAAGATCCTCGGTTACATCTCGACGGCGACAAAGATCTTCGCATGGCTATTGGATAAGTTCCGCAACCACGACGACCTTGTGGCGGAGCGCACGATTGCCTTCTCTTAGCAAGCTTTAACCTGGTTTCTGGAGTTCCCCAACTGCGAGGCATCATTCATGTTTGATGGCGGGAAAGGCGGAAAACACGAACTCTGGATCCGGCGGGAATACGGGTTTGATCCGAATGACACAACCATCGGATCCTTGAAGACAATGACGGGGTCACCGGGTAATTACAGTATCCAGCCCTCCGTGCCGGGTCCTGGACGGAGTTTCTGGGGCATGAGTATGGTTGACTATAAGGGTGAGCTCTGGAGCTTCTTCAGTCGTTCACACAACAGCCTACTTTGTTATAGCATCTGGAACAATCAAACTGGATGGGGTGCCATGATCGAAATTCCTGGTAACTACACCAACGCAAAGCCAGCAGTAGCAACATTTGGCGATACTGTTCATGTATTATACAAAGGAGGCGATGGACGACTTTTGCACGTTGAGTACCTGCCAAAGAGTAGAACATGGACTCGTGCAGTACCGGTTGGCTCTGAAACTTTAACCTACTACAGCGGTGCCCTCGCCGGTTTTCACGATATGCTAGTTGGTGTCCATCAAGGCGGCGACCAGCGCCTGTACTGCACTGTCAAATGGCCGGGACAGAGCTGGCAAGACTGGAGTAAGATGAAGTCACCTGCTGGGGTAGACTTCAAGTTGGCCCCCGCTTTATGCGCCTACGAAGGCACCTTATATGT
Organism: Aspergillus caelatus; assembly: GCF_009193585.1. Classification (NCBI taxonomy): domain Eukaryota; kingdom Fungi; phylum Ascomycota; class Eurotiomycetes; order Eurotiales; family Aspergillaceae; genus Aspergillus; species Aspergillus caelatus. The sequence continues at coordinate 351,734 of NW_022475265.1, forward strand.
TTGGGCCTGTATCAATAGGAACTACCAGCTACACTGCTACTGGGTAGACATGAATACCAATCCTTGGACACTGGTTGATGAAAGACTCAGAGACACGGCAGCCCATAACACCAAATCTGCTCCTACAGTCATGGTCTATCCCAAAACTTCCTATGGCGATGTGATGTGGGGATTTTATCGTTATGAAAGCACTGGTGTCTGTATGAATTACGATCCGAAAAGTCGCATTGAAGACTTGGGCACTCCACCGCATCCGAAATCGGTGGGTGATCCGAGTGTTTGCAACTATGATGGGAAGATCTGGTATGGCTACAGCGACCGACTTTCGTAATTTCCTAGTTTACAGTCCCAGGACACACTCTAGCTAGAGGTATATTTAAAGCCATATTCATTGAAGCTATATAGGAAGTAGTTGACTCGGCAAGAGACATTTGACTGGATTTAGATCGGTTTATCTAGACTAGCTCCACTAGATATTGGTCAAATTGATTTTAAAGTTTCAGGAAAAATCAAGAACTATTATTATTATTAATACTCGGCTTAACTGGAGAATATTTGTCTCAGCTAGCCAAACCCTGGCTGCATTCCCAGTCCGGGTATACCGGTCAATTCGCGGTTGATCATCGATCTGCTCCTTGGAAGTACTACACCTTATCAATCCCAGCGCAAACGAGTAGTGAGTACCGGTAGAGCACATGAGTTTAAGATGCCCGAACGGTCTCATTACGGCACTGTACCGTCAGCTAGTGAGCTGCATGTCTTGTGTCCTGGCGATGGGGTTGTCTTCTATCACGTTGTGACTGTCGTGCATGATTGGCTCAAGGCTCGTGTATCGAAATAGCCACAATCCATCCATTCGCCACCATGCAGATGAGACCACATTTGCCTTCGTATTTGTCTTAAAATAGGATCAGATGCCTGGAGATTCGTGGGAGAAATACGAAAGGTAGATGCCACCAGGGAATCCGGGACTGCATGGCATGCCTTTCTAAAGCACCTCGTGGTTCGCAACCGCTGGTACATTAAGTCCTCGCACCGCATCCGAGAAGTTACACTGCTTCTAGAAACCACGCAACGTTTGCTGCTCCATATATGGCTAGATATATACACTGAAATCGTATAAGAATTGCTACCTTCTCGTGTTTCCTTGCTTCTTCCTTTCTAAATCATTACCTCGACAAGGATATCCTGAAAAAGAAATGCATATCATAACTCCCCTCCAACTCTGCACAGCTCTCACTGTGTTCACGAGTGTGATAATTTCCTCCTTTGCCATCGATACCCCTGCGACGAAAGATTCCACCATTTTTCGGTCCACCGTGAGCTGCCCTAGTTGTCCCGATCGCAACTGCTACAAATGCACGCTTGGTCACGATGCCACTCTCGAGGCCAACACCGGGGGACTGGCCTACATCCGCTCTCTAATCGCATTTCAACTTCCAGTCCAGGCTGCCTCTGTCACAGCATGTATAGTGCAATTTCCTGCCTTCACAAAGCAGATCCAAGCACCTGTTAATGTGACGGCCGCCCAGGCGCTCTCTTCCGACTGGGACGAGAATACCGTTACCGGAGAGAATGCACCGGATTCCGGTGACATTTTTACAGAAATTGAGGTACCTGCCTATGCGAACATAGGGGCCATCGATGTTACGCCTGCGTGTCAGGGAGCGGATGAAGATGGGAATTTTTCTATATTCCTAGGTACGAGGTTTGGCAGAATCGAGATTTGGTCGAAAGATTCGGGAAATCCCGCGATTCTTCACATTACATCATCTGCTTGAATGTTTGTATGTGATTTAAATGGTTCATGGTTATTGCTTCAACAAATCTGGGTTGGAGGGGCGACGCTGAGATCTAATGGTGGTCCGAGATATGTAGCACTGTGGATGTTTTAAGACGTTGACGGAGGAACATGATGCGGATATTGCTTTGCCATTCGCGCCTTCTATACTCTGTTGCAAAATCAGGGTCTCTCTGGCTCATTCATTAGGTTGATTGCACTAGAGTGCTAATTTGCCAACACTATTCAGCGAGCTTTTCTACTCGTGGTTACTTATATAGTTACGTGAGCATTTGAGATATAGGACATTTATCGTTTTCACGAATGAGCTCGGTAAGCGTGATACATTGAAGATCATTGCAGAAAGAACGTTGAATAACCAAGTGTCAGGACTTTTAGTTTTGCCCATAACGGACAGTATAAGCTATACTTGTCGGAACAATAGTAACAAGACTTCGAACCCTAAAAAAAAACGAAAAAAGGGAAAAAAAAGAAAAAAAAAAAGAAGTTGAGCACAAATGCAAACATACTGCAATGATAGTAGAAATGCCATCGATTACAGCTGGGTACAAGCAAGATTTCCATTACTCTGTTCCCTGTCAGTAGCATACACTTCAGTCATCCGTAAAAGAATAAACTTACAAGAGGAAAATTGCTGGTGCAACAATGCAGGGTTGTTCCCGAGGGGCAGGACACACTGCCCTTGGCTACAGAGGTCAGATATACGCGTTGGATATGCACGTGATAGGGACATACCTATACAGTTTTTCCCGACCGCACGAACGAAGAGGAGGTTGATAGGGAAAAAGATCTCGCAGCAGAATTGGTTCTTGCCCGTGCAATCATCCTTCTTTTCCAAGTCTTCTGCTGGGGCTGCTGTGGCCAAGCTGGCCATGGCGCACAGGGCTAGGATGGTCTTGATGTTCATGGCTGATTTTCCTTGTTGCGAATACTCGTTAATGTACGTGTAATTGAATAGATTATCATGTAAAACAGAGAGTGTAGGGTTGGAATCCACGTAATATTTATAGACCGACAGACAAGCCAGAATCTTAACTTCAGCGTATGCTCCAGCGTTATAGAGCGATCTGGGTGTCTCCGGACCAAGAAAAAAAGAAGGTTTGCTGGTTTGCCGTATCTAAACAGCACGCGAACCTTGGGACTGGCGTCTGAAAGTAGAAAAAGAGTCAGGCGACTGTCCCTTCTGTCAGACGACTGCCCCTTCTGTTAAGATCAATGGCCAATATAGGTTCATCCGAATTTCCAGACTATGGACATCTGGAATGTGGCGGAAAAAGGTTACCGCCAGTAGTGCGCCCTGTGAGCTATTCCTCAACCACTGTCCCCCAGAACGCCGGACCGTCATATAAAATCTAGACCACAATGGGAAAAAGAAACGTGTCATAGAAACTAGCCTAGAGCTGCTACGACCGCGTCTTTTGGAGGTTGCTACTACGTCAAGAATTGACGTTGCCTGTCGTTATCTATCATTGTTCCCAGTCTCCGTGCGAGAGATCGGCCTCAGGTCCCAGCCAGTAACTCCATGGGCCCTAAGATGTATCATGATCTTCATGATTATCCCTTACTGTACCCAAAGAAGATAAGATAAAATGTTCTTTACGGATCCTGGAGTTTCCGGGACCCGAGCAACTGCCGAGATCCACTCAAATCGGGCCGACGGCATTTCATTTACTGATCTGTATAGCTTCGTTATTCCCACAACAGAGCCTGCCACTCTTTCAGACTATGTTTAGAAGACAACCGCCATTTGAAGACAGTTCTATTGCTCGTCGCAAGTATCTAACGATCCCATTCTGCTTGGAACATACTGGCAGGTCATTACTCTCCGTACTGTAAATATGATTGACCTCCACAGCTTGTGACGTCAAATCAACCGCCGAGGGTCCACCCTGATTAATAATGTACTTCAAGTCGCGAGTCATTAGCGAAGATCTCAGGTCAAGTTCGGTAGTCATGCAAGCCTTAGATCCGTTAAAATAAATACTTCTAGTGACCCGGTAGAAATCAGACTCGTCCGGAGAAGGTAACGGAGTGAACTTGCGTAATTAAACCCTTCTGCTTTTCGCAATCATCAAGATGAAAGAAATCATCAACCTTCACGACTGCCAGACCAAGCTGGTTGAGTCTGCTATCCCGGAAATCAATGATGACCAGGTCTTGATCCGTGTCGTTGTCTCCGGGTCGAACCCCAAGGATTGGAAGGTGCCGGATCTTGCGCACAGCGAGGAGAAACCGTACTTTGAGCGCTACGAGAAAGTCCGACAGGGAGTAAATCAGGGCGATGATATCGCTGGGGTGGTCGAAAAGGTGGGGAAAAACGTAGTCGAATTTCAGGTGAGTCAGTCGCTTGAATCCTGTTACTGGTGATTGTTCGAAATTAATGGATATCTTGATGCCTCCCTCAGCCGGGCGATCGTGTCGGAGCTTTCCACGAAATGCTTATGCCTGGAGGCAGTTACGCCGAGTATGCGGTTGCTTGGAGTCATACCACGTTCCATTTGCCAGAGAAGATCTCATTTGAAGGTATATCAGACTGCCGTTTATCCTCCTTCCACTTTCATCGTTATTGTACAAGGCTAACTCCCAGTAGAGGCAGCCACAATCCCTCTAGCCGGTCTCACGGCAGTTGTATCTCTGTACCATCACCTCGGATTCCAATTGCCCTGGTCCCCAGCTGCCAAAGGCAAGATCCCCAGCGCCACGACACCGTTCATCGTGTACGGCGCAAGCACGGCGGTCGGGTCCTACGCGATCAAGCTCGCCAGACTCAGCAACATCCACCCGATCATTGCGATCGCCGGAAAGGGCGCCCATTACATCCGGAAATTCCTAGATGAAAGTAAGGGGGACGTAGTCGTCGATTACCGGGAGGGCCCCGAGAAAACCGCCGCTGGCATCCGCAATGCCCTGCGCTCATCGACTGGTGACAATGATCTCCCAGCAAACCACGCCCTGGATACAATTGTCACCGTGGACAGTACTGCCGTACTGCGATCTGTTATGAACCCCGGAGGGAACATTAATTATGTGCTTATGAGTCCCCCCGATGTTTCTCCTGCGGTTGCATCGAACACTTGGGTCAGTTCGGCGCACCAGATTGGTGGTGTTGATGATTGTCGCGATCTGTGTTTCGTGTTCTGTCGGTGGTTCACCCGGGCACTGCAGTCTGGGGAGTTGGAGAGCCATCCTTTTGAAGTCAGAAAAGATGGCTTGATGGGGATTGAGGGAGCGATGAGGGACTTGAGGGATGGAAAAGCGAGTGCAGTGAAGTATGTGTTTAGAATTGGCGAAACACCAGGACTAGAGAAGTCGGCATAGGTGCTATAATGCAACGAACGCTTGGCAAGGATATTAGATGAAACATGCTCCACTAAGCCAGGCATGGAAGAGCTCATACTGGCCCGAGGGGCCTCCACCCGGCAAAAAGGGTTCCATATGGCAATGGTTGCAATGTATACAGGGTAAACAAACGGAGAACTGAAGGTACGATTTTTGGCATCATAAATAATGAAGCAAACATTACTATTGAACTGCTGGTGCACAATTCACTGAGATCAACCACGTATAAAGGTGAAAGGCGCACCAAGCCTAGTCCCGTTCTAGACTATGTAAAAATATGTCCACTCACAGAGAAAAGACGATTATATACGGAACATATCCAAGGCCTCTTAGCTAAAGGCCGAGAAGCAGGAGCTCTTTGCATCGGATTCCTCCCATCCGATACACTTCCAGCAGTTCAACAACTGGTTAGGATCGTATTTGTTCTTGATGTTTAACAAAGGCTCGTAGTTCTCGCCCCACCAGGCTTCCTGCCAATCTTCGGTGAATGGGTTGGCCTCGCAGCTGTAGGCACCGCTGCCCGGGGTAATCTCCTCGAGGGTGGCGGTCATATTCTGCAGACCGGCAATTTTCTGCTTGCGCGTCTCCAGGGTGCTGTTCCAGGCCCAGGCAGTGCCGGAGCCCAGCTCCCAAACAGCAGTGCGCCAGGCGGGAGTCGCAGACGTGGAGTTCGCCGTGTAGTTGTACAGCACCGGGCCGACGATGGGGATGTAGGGACTTTGTCCGTTAGACTGGATGAGGGAGAAGAAATCCATAAGGTTCTTGCGGCCCTCGGCAGTTTCGAAGACAGCCTTGGGCACCAGACGACTACCGGCAAAATGGGTCACACCGACGCTAACCGCGTTGGAAGTGACATACTTTTCGTAGAAGGCGTACCAGGACGAGAACTGTTCAACTGTGGCCGAGCCACCCTGTGCTTTCGCATAGGCGATCACATCAGCAAGGGACTCCTGCGCTTGAGCGACAGAGAGTAAGGGGGTCACATTGATGAGGCTGCTACCACTGATGTGACCTCCCCAGCCTTCCGAAGCCCACTTCAGGGTGTTGTTGACAACGATATCCATAAAAGGCAACAGATTGCTCGAGTTCGAGGTAAATTTGATGATGGCAGCAACGAAGCTCAACTGAGGTTCAACTCGGTGGGTGCTCTCGATTACAACACCAAAGGTACCACCACCGCCGCCACGGAGAGCCCAGAAAAGATCCTGGTTCTGGCATTCGTTGGCGATGCGGTACTGGCCATCTGGTGTCACAACCTTAAATTGGATCACTCGATCAATGGCCAAACCGTAGACGGGAGACAAAATACTATGACCAGCGGTTTGCAAGAAACCACCGCTGGCGCCCACCGTAGGCGCATAGCCACCCAGGAATGTGACGTTATGTGTGTTGGCAAATGCATACACCTCGTTGAAGTTGACACCGGCCCCGATACTGATAGCCTGCACACCGGTTCCTGGCGCGGAGCAAGCACCACAGCCCTCAGGCTTGAAGTCGGCATGGTATGTTTTTGACTGCAGATTGCGTGTCCAGAGCGCTAAAGTTCCTTTCCCACTGCTACGGCCCAGGTAATCATGACCACTGTTCTTAATCGACAGACGAGTTCCTGAGCAGCGGGCGAACTTGAAGGCCTCGACGGCGTCGCTAGCCTGCTGCACCTCGAGGTAATACGAGGGTAAGTTACCTTGCTGGCAGACCATGTCGGTAAATGCCAACGGATCAGTCGGATCAGAGCTATCGAGCAAGCACTGGTCACTAGGGTTCGAGGCACACATCTCCACTTGGTTGTTCATGTATCCATTGGCAGAGTTAGCGCGCAGGTACGGATCGCTGTAGTTTCTCTGGATAATCGCACAGGCCTCATCGTTAGCCGCCACCTCGGTGCCATTGTAGTTCGAGAAGCAGGGAAGGGAGAAGGGTGTCAGGGGCAGAACACGGCCGCCGACGGTGGCATTGAAGCTGTCGAAATCACAGGTTCCAGCTGAAACGCCCAGCAGATGGACAGTCAGTGACACGAGCGAGGTTTTCAAAGTTGAAGGCGCCATCTTGCCACACGATGAGATCATGCACGGTGGGAAAACACCGGTGGATAAATCAAAACAGCCGTGAAGATCGCACCCGTTTCAGGAAAGTAATCAACGAGGCAGGAACCGTGTTAGCTTTTTATCCAAAATCCGGTACTGCGGCGACCCCTTGCAGAAGTCCCGGGTTGTTGGGAAACTAGTCTCAGAAAAGCGATCGGACATATATTGTTTCCGATCACAAATTTGCAACTTCGTCCACAGGTCTCTCTTCATTCCTTCTTGGGTGGTATACTCCGACAGTTCTTCTCGTACGATGGTGGGTAGGGAACGTATGGAGCACGGAGAACGTCCGTCCAGCCAAACATGGCGCATAAGCCAGGGGATACATACTAAGCTTTTAGTGGCAGAGGCCAAGACACAGGCTCAAGGAGCAATAAATTCCTTAGGGCTTCGGTGTCTCTTCGGGAATATGAGCGACGAGAATCCAATCACAGCGAAAAGTGCTGACCCGCCCAGTGGATCCTTCCCTTGTTCCAGGCTCCGTAATGAATCAGAGGCTGAAGGGTAGTCAAGCTTAATAGGAATAAGAACCGGCAAAAGATGGTAGAGGAAATGAGGCCCAAGAAAGAGGGAAACTCGAAAAATGTGGATCCACACTGCACATAGAAATTCCTTCGGGCCTCTCGCCGCGTGGCTCAATATAAAACATATTGCATTTCCCACTGGCAAGGGGTTTTTCTGTCTCACCTGCATGAACTAGTGAACTCTATCGGTTAATATCTGAAACAATTCAGAAATACCTATGCCGTCTGCCGTGCAGCGTAGTTTGGTAGAATGCTCGTCGAACCTGCAATCGAATTAGGGCTCCCTTGTGGTGCAGTAACCAGACTACCCAGACATCCCACGAGGAATGTGGATGGGAAAACGATCCCTGCCATTTTCAGTGTAGATCAACGCTGTCCATTTTTTAAAGATACTCCGTACTAAGTTCGGAAATAAAACAGCAGGTGAATCCCGCACTGGTCGATTGAAATCCCCGTCGATCTCCAGAGTCCAGAGGCCCGTCGAGGACAGTACGGTTGCGGCAAGGCCGGAATTCCAGTCTACGGACCATGGAAATGCGGCCAATTTACGCCATTAGTCTTAGGTTATGAGCCTGAGGCCCTTGGCACCCACCCAATAAGTAGAGTTTGAGACAAGCCTCTTGAACCGTCGATGAGGGATGAAGTAATGAAAAGGAATAACACTATAGAACCAACACCACACCCATAATCGCCGTCCCTCCTGAAGTCGCTCGCTTGCCATGAGGATGTCGGCCTGTTATCGCTTTGAACCGGAGATCTGATCGTTGAAACGTTTGACTGGCGGATCCTCTGGTTGAGGAGATCCATCGTAGTACACCGAAGATCGTCCACAGGATTGCCCTTCTCAGGTTGACCTCGCGGCCAATCCCCAGCCGTGCACGAGCATGACCATCGAAAACACATATTGGAAAAACGTCCTCACGGTCGTCCCTATCGTGGGTGCGGCCATCGCGACCCTGACCTATATTCTCCGGCTGGTATCCTGTCGCATCTCCACAGTAGGGCTGAGGCTGGAAGATCTCTTGATGGGCATCGGCTTGATCCTCTCCTATTGCGCCACCGCTTTTGTTATCTATAGTAGGTCCCTAGCTCGAGGGAAATACCGGAAGATATTGCTCACAATTCGTCAACAGCGGCATTCAATGGTGTGGGCGTCCGAACGAGCCTTTTGCCCCCAGATGAGCGGCATCGCATTCAATTTGTGAATTCCCCCCTGCTCTCTCCCTCCGACTCCGCTAATGCACCACTAGGGCTCATGGATGATTCAGAAATTCTGGGCGCCATCCATGGCGTTCGTCAAGATCTCGATTATTGTTTTCCTCCAACGCATCCTCGGCACAGTTCCTGCTTTTCGGATGGTCTCGAATTGCCTCATCGTCTTCATCGCTCTGTGGGCCGTCGTGGCGCTGCTCGTCAACATCTTCCAATGTAACCCGGTCCAATTCTACTACGATAAAACATTGCAAGGAGGCCATTGTATGCATGGCCAGACCAAATTTTTTCAGGCTATGGGAAGCATCGCCTTAGTGGAGGATGTGACGATTTTACTTATGCCGGTGCCGATCGTCTGGCGACTGAAGATCACGCTGCGCCAAAAGATCGCAGTAACTATTGTCTTCTCGTTGGGAGGATTGTACGTTGTGGAGTCTTTGTGTCCCGCACAACATCCGTGACACTAGAAACTGATTATCATAGGGTCTGTATCTTTAGTCTGATGCGTCTCATTGAATTCCGCAACTTTGTTGTCACGGATTTAGCTTGTAAGTTCCCAGCCACGCTCAAGACAGAGAATGAAGAAAAAAAGAGAGACACAGACTGATCAATCAACTCTAAATGCAGCATCCAGTGCCAAAGAGTCGATCTGGACGGTACTCGAACTCGATGTCGCCATTATCTGTGGTTGTCTCCCTCTCCTCAAACCCCTCCTGGCCGGATTTCTTGGCACCGTCAAGAGCATCTCGAAAGGCCAGTCTAATTCGGGCACGAAGTTATATTTCCACACAAGTGGGACTCACAATCACGACGGATTCCACAAAATCAGCGACCCACACGGGGCGACAGCCAGCCAAAGTCGGGAAGTGGCGACGCAGTCTACTCGGCGTGGGAGCTCAGAGATTGAACTGCAGGGAATTGAAGTACACACGGCGATCGAAAGTAGGTCGGAGGTTGCAAATAACCCTCATGTAGTGGAGAAAGGGGCATGGGCATTGCCATGATGGTTACCTAAGTTATATCTAGAATATGAGGACCTGTAAAATCAATGCCGAAAATGATCGCTACTGAGGCCACAAACGGCCGCCTTACCATCTGCCATCTAGGGAGCAGTGTAGCACCAGGATTATATGCGACTGAGTCACAAATTAATATATTCGGTTCAGGGCAGAGTGAAGAGGTATGAGGTTCTAGATAACCATGGGCAAGGTTTCCATGGCAGAGAAGCCTCTCCCCAAACCGAAAAATGTTGAGCATCTGAAGGTCGCTCTCGCTGTGGCCGCTATTCTTTAATCTGTTGTCTAGTTATTGCAGTTCTGTAACCTTGTGGCTGGATCAATTCACAGTCCACCGAGATCATGCATGTTCTGTGCCCCACATTCGTCATTTCGAACAGGCATTGACTCTGGCAAGGCGATTCAACCCACGCGAGAGCAGCAGTCCGGTAATCCTGGATGCTTTAATGACTCGGACTGTTTCATTGTCCAATCTTCCAGCTTCCTCGCTGAATGTATCCTAGGATACCTGCTCCAAAAGTACATCATATCCGACTGAACCATTCTGGAGGTGGACCGTGCTTCGATTCTCAATACTTGACTATATATCTATTCTGCTGTACTCAGTAGTGGTGGCTGCACCTGGTATCTCGTGGAGAAAGGGGGGTAGTGTCTCCCTTCGGACCAATTAAAAAGGCAGTGAGGCCGGTTGTACCGTGTATAAGCATGCATAAAGCCGATCATCCATGTGGAGTGACGGATCCTTATGGAAGATCATGAAACATTGTGATCCAGAAGCCAGGAAACGCCCCGTTCCTGGTTCCTGGCACAAGGTCATCATGTCGCAACACCTTCCTGTTTTTATTTTCCGACGATCTTTGCCTTGCCACTCATAAGCATCAATAGACGTATACTAATTATGTTTGATGCTGTTTGATCTGACAAAAGAAGATTACTGAATAGTCCTCTTGACCAGAATTGTATCCGTTCTTGGCCCGCAGCTTGTTCGCCAGCGAGCAACAACTGTTGAGGCAGCGTGGCATTCAAGGCAAGCCTTGACCAAATATTGCTAAACACAGGAGTGCCACACTTACTGTTCAATGAGGTCCACTTACTCATTCAGCCCTGGTCATGACGATGGGAAGAGTCGCCACGATCGTCGCACAGGCATGGGCCGTCGCTCGGCGTGTTTTTCTTTTTTTTCTTTTCTTTTCTTTTCTTTTCTTTTCTTTTTTTTTTTTTTTTTTGGGTTTCTCAGGACCTTCTTCATCAACTCGACACCAATCTGATACTGCGCAGAGACTGTTTGATCTATTTAGCGAGGACCATGGCATTGAGCGGCAAACGGAAAGGGGCATAATCCTGCCGAGTTGATACAGGACTCGGCAGCCTTTTCTTGGTGTCTATCTAATGGATGAAGCCCACAGGTTAATATGAATAATCGAGGGCCGCATATTCGTAACACGCTCTGGACGGGAAACTATGCAACTTGAGTATTCTGGTTAAGAGGATTAGAATCCTTTACCACCTCCAATCTACGAGTCGTTCCCACTTATGTTGTTGACATCCAGGCCATCTAGTCGAATAAGATCGAACAGTGATTGGCCCCATCGCGTGTCCATTGGCGGGATCCCATAGCTCTCCAAGCTGAAGTCGGTCAGATTAAATTCTAGCCCATCGTTCGGTGCCAGGTTGGGGACGGCGTCTGGATGATTACTGTCCGCCACCAGTACCTGACTGGATGGACCGCACAAATGGACGACTGATGTTTGATTCACTTGCTGTTTCGAATTAAGGAATACTTCAGCGACCTGGTAGAAAGCGTGGCAGATGCTATGTAGCCGCTTAATTCCTTCCGATACCATGGTGAGTGATTGGAGAGCGTCGACGAGTGATTTGAGAAGGCCAAGATCTTCCTCGTTTAATGAGGTGATGACGCTTATGAAGACCACAAAGAAGGGGGTAAAACTGCTATATAGCAATCCCCAAGTGACGTATGTGGACTGGTTTCCAGGACAATCGAGGAATTGTGGAATGGTTTGCAAATGACAAACCACACTCTGCCGAGCAGCTTCAAGGCACATGTCGCTCACCCGTAGAGATGACCCAGTTGGGCTTTGTGTGTTACCCCGGTAAAGAAGCGCGAGGATGGAGTAATACATCGGATATGTCGCAAGGACCAAAGACTTGAGCCCGTCTGAATGGTTAGGGCTCTCTTGACATATTTGATCAAGTTTGGCTTCCTTCCACATGGCCAGCTCTTGCGCCAGACTCGCAGTGTACACCAGCCTTTCTTCAGACGGCATTGCCAACGCGCGGACTGAGTAGACTAGATCATATACCTTTCCTTCCAGCCGACCAAAATAAATCCAGGCATGACATAAAAGGTCATAAGAGCGATAGTTCCGGTCACTAGACGGCTCGAATAATTCTGCGTCGATATCGTAGTCCTGTAAATTAGATGCCCTCCCGAGATTCAGAGAAATATTCTTGTCCAGCACATATACCAGCCAAAATACATGACGCTTCGATTCCGCAAGAAGAGAGCGATCTCCTTGTAAGGTGGATCGCCGGTGGTAGCCTAATGAAACGCAGATATTGGCAGCTGCTGTCAAAAGAGTACGGCATAGAAATGGGCGTGATAATCCCAAAGCCCGAATCGCACCCACTGTAAGTGCCTGAGCGTTTTCCAATGATTGTGAAGTTAACACTTCATAACTTTCAACACCCAGGCAGAAGTTCCTTTCGCAGAGGCCTAACCAGGAGCGTATTTCGGAGCTTGAGAATTCCACATCATTCTGCGGAAAGAGATGCTGGCCTTGTTCCCATAAGAGCCCGTACAACAGGGTCAGACGGCCGAGGGACACCTGCTCGGATGGAAAGTACACTTTCTGACATAACGTCTCGAGAAGGTTAGGATCTCTCCAGGCACAGGACAGAAAGATATCTGTAGGGCGTGCTGCGTTGGGCTTTAGCAAGTGGAGCAGCGAGTTGACCAGAGATTTTGTATATACCTTTGAATCTTCTCACAAGTGCAGCAGCAAATTCTACAGGTGGAAGTTCTAGACTATGCTTCGGAGAATCATTCCTGAAGACTGGAAAATGTGTGTTGCCGGCGGATAATTCCGACCGATGATGCTCAAGTGTATTTTTCAGATTCTTCAATGCATGAATCATGTGCTTCCCGGGCAGCCAGGCGTTCTCCTTGGAAGTGGTTTCGGCGACATTCTCGGCCAATCGTGCACTGCTTGCAAACGACGAATCGCCTTCGAATCCGGGGCTCAACTGCATGATCTGGGTAGCTCTGTCTGGCGGATGCACGTCTCTTAAGCCTAGAGAAGCCGAGCTGATATTGTTCCGTTGCTCAGCTTTTGCCGCAGAGGCGAGGTGGGTAAGATTCAGTTCTATACGATGAAGACGCTCTTGAATAAGTTGTATTTGGTTTTCACTCCGCAAAGGTTAGCGACTGCCGTTGAAGGCTTTGGGGTATTTACTATTGGGATGAAACATTAATGCGAGGTCGGTTTTCGTATTGTGTTTCAGCCGGGACGCATTGTATCCGCAGGTGTTGGCAATTGGAGCATGGTACAACTTTTTCGCATCGGATCTGGACATATGAGATGGCCGTCCATACTCCGTAGAGACACTTTGCGCCTCACCTTTCTCGCACGGCAACCTTGACACTATTCATACATCAGCCACTGACCGTTGGCAAGGCTCCCATACGAGTATAACTTACTGCCTTTGAGAGCTGCACAGAGCTGCCTTGTTGCATGTCCATACTATGCAATACTGCATGAAGTGTTAGATCGTGATCCCTAATTAAAATTCGCAAGGCCCGGGAGATTAAATGACTACTCGGAACCCGGACGGCCGCGACTGTGAACTGTGAACACTCTTGACGTTCCACTTCAGCGAGAAATTGATGACTCAGCGGAGCCCGGCGGGCCGGCATAACCCACTTTCTGTTGTATTGGACGGACCCCGAGCAGCCGCCGCTAAGCCCTTTTTGTCTCGCCTCATCCCATATAACCAGTATAAAGAACAAGCGGGCATATCAGACAATAACGTGAGGGCAGATGCTAATCGTCCATATGTTCTGTCTACCAGCAAAATGTCGTCAGAGCCGCGCCTCTTGCGTCTCCGGGCATCAACGCGCCTAATCATAGGGGCAGTAGCCTTTGCCGTGTTTACGGTTTGTCTGCTCATGCTTGTGCCATTAAGCTTTTGTGCTGACTATAGGGCGGACGCTCAGGACATGTTCTTATATGGCATTGTGAGACTCCTGAACAGCTTGCCAAAACTGCTATAAGAACGTCGCTAACAGGTTCATATCATTAGGTTGTTCCTGTCATCCCTACTGCGCTCGAGCAGAGAGTGCACCTGCCTCCCGGAAATCGTGCGTGCACCTCGAATTGCATGACCGTCTTTCTCCCCACATGGCCTGCTAATGTGCTTTAAGGTCAACGCTGGACTTCTGCACTTCTTGCTATTTATGCGGCCGGACTGTTGATTGCTTCACGTAAGCCATATCACTCTGGACTATACCAGACTGTCTTAAACCCATTTTGCTAATTCTGCACCAGCTGTATTTGGTTTGATAGCCGATCAGACCAACTCTCGTCGTGTTCCCCTTCTCTTCGGGCTGATCGCTTTTGCAGCCGCTACCGCTCTTCTCTGTGTAGGGACGAATCTCGGGTTATGGATCTCTGGGCGTCTATTCCAAGGCATATCAGCTGCCATGGTCTGGACGGTGTCTTTGGCGCTCCTTGTGGACACTGTCAATGAGACCCAAATTGGAAAGGCTATGGGAGTTATTGGAACGGCAATCAGCGTCGGTACAATGCTTGGCCCGCTTCTTGGAGGCGTCCTGTACCAGCATGGCGGTTATTACTCTGTTTTCGGGTTAGCGTTCGGTGTGATAGCCATCGATTTGCTTTTGCGGTTGGCCATGATCGAGAAACGACACGCTGAAAAATGGCTATCCACACCTAGTGCTATGAGCGAGACAGCTCACTCTAGCACTCGGCAGCAGGAATCGCAGGCATTAAGAGATGGTGTCACTCGTGGTCAAGTTGCTGGTGGCTATAGGTCGACAAAGAGCCAAGTTCAGGTCGGTCACTTGCAACCGATCCTGGTCCTAGTTCGTTCTCCAAGAATGGCCATCACACTGTTTGCCTACTTTGTCATGGCGAGCCTTATGACCGCATTTGACAGCGTGTTGCCGCTCTTCGTGAAAGAAACCTTTGGATGGGGCCAGACAGGGGAAGGCTTGATTTTTGTTCCATTATTTCTCCCACACTTTTTGGAGCCTCTGGCGGGTGCGGTTCTCGATCGGTTTCCAGCCTCTGGTAGGTATCTGACCGCCGGATCTCTGCTAGGAATGACTCCTTTTTTGGTCCTCCTTCGGCTCGTGACCCATGACTCCATTGAGCAAAAGATATTGCTTTCTGCTCTGCTTATTCTAATCGGATTAACCTTTGCTGCTGGGCTACCCCCGTTGCTAGTTGAGATATCCTACCTAATCGCTGCGAAGGAGAAAGAGCATCAAGGTATATTCGGGGCGCATGGAGCGGTAGCTCAAGGCTATGGATTGTTCAACTGCGCCTTCGCCGCTGGAAGCCTGGTTGGTCCCATTTGGGCGGGTATGATTCGGGATGAATATGGCTGGGGAACGATGAGTTGGTCACTTGGTGTGCTAAGCAGCTTCGCATCAGTTCCAACTTTACTCTTTCTAGGGGGAAGCATCTATTCAAAATCATAGCAGGGACATCAGGCTTCGCATGTGCGCACAAAATCGTACTAGATTCCCACGTACAAATGAATTGACTTCCCGGCTGGCGGCATCCCAGCGTTAGGGGTAGCAGTCGGCACGAGAGGTAGAGAAGCTGGTACGCTTCTCAAGGGTATCCGGTTTCCTTGCGGGGAACTGCAACACCGAATACCTGGTGACAATGTTGGTATCTAGCTGTGGAAGGGCAGTGAGGCAGGGGACAGTGTGGGACACACTATCGAGGATAGCGCGGGAGCCCAGTCAGGACAATAGATAGGTACATCGAAACGGGGATGTAATTAGACTGACATTTGTTGCTTGAGTAATTGCGAGTGCTTTAGTCAACAAAATCAGCTCTTGCAGGGGTCCAGCCTCCTTTTTGATATTTTCCCAGTATTCACTGGGCGTCGAATCTAAGACTTGTCCAGTGTCTTTTACTAAAGCTTGATAATTTAGAGTCACTCTCCACTTCATTACGTACGGGATGTAAGATGGGTGTTTATCATCTGTGGAACCATTATCAGATCCAATAGCATCACGAAATCATAGTCTACCGCGGGCGTGATTGGAAACCCGATGAACGTTCGCCATAAAAACGACAGATTTACTCGGAAGGCGTACGTTCGCGACCGAACTTGCAGGGAGAAGGATGGTGCAGAGAGGGGTGCGTTTCCAAGTACTGTAGAGTAACCTTCTCTTGAGGTTTGTTTTGCTACCGTGCTCGGTGCGAAATAGGGCCGATGGTTTTTTTCGTTCAGTAATAATGGACACAGTAATAATGGACAGACGAACACTTTGAGATAAATTGCCAAACACGTGACAGTACACACATTCATAAAAATGTATAAAGTCCGCATTTTATTTGTGCAGCCCAGTACGGAGGTGTATTTCTGAACTTATCGAACTACACTAATAAGCTTGGCAGTCAACCCCGATCAACTCTAGAAACTATGCCAAGCGAGACTTAGCTTAGGGTAAGAATCATACTAAGCACCCGTCACAAGTAACGTAAGCTGGCCATTAGCCAGTCCGGTTATATATAACTTATGTATATCACGGGCTTATGTCTATTTGCCTTAATTGCAGAACTGTAGAACTAGACTAAACTATAGCAGCAAAGTCTTACATGATCTAGGACTGCCCAGCGGTTCTCAGAATCATGACCAAATGCCGGTATGGTCCGGTTCTTGGTCTTTGCGGTCATTTCCGAGGCCTAGCTGCTTCACGGGTTCTAGATGCGATATTCTGGAGTCACTAGAAGCATACATGCGAAAGTTTTATTACAACTACTAAAGGCTCTAGCCGGCTTAGTGTTGCTTTGGTCGATGTTCAAAAAAACAGGGAAGGAGCAAAAGTGATGAGGCATCGAGTGATATCCGTAATACTCATATAAGGAATGCGAATATAAGATCGGCTGAAATCATATAAAACCAGAGGACAGGCCGAAGCCGATTTAGTCCGAAGAAATGAGTCAATGGGTATAAACCCTTCCCCAAGAGGTAGTCAATTTGGACCTAAAGTGAATAAGAGCAATGCTCGAAAATTAAGTACAATGGTACTTAACCGCGGTTAAAAACAGTGTCCTTCTCCGATGTCTGTTGTCTTTAGTACCACTGCAATCACTATGAATGTATTTCCAAGTAATCTATCCTAATATGAGTGATGCTCCATACTTGCTAAAGCGGCTCTGTCTCTCAGTTGATTATATACTACTTAATACATATGTCTCAGGTGTGTTGTCCTTATTTCTCTCTATTTTATGAAGAAAATATCAACTTATCGTCTTAATACTCTACCTTATCTATATGGCTTTGGTATCCTAGTCGACTGGCTCACTTGGAGTTTCTCTGTTAGCCCTACCATAGATGTATGAGACAGAAGGTAAAGGCTATGCGTTCATTCTAAGAGCGTAGAGAGTGACCTCCGAGAACTATATTGAAATAATAGTTGGGGAACCCATTACTATAATGTGAGGTATCAAGCTAGCCACAGGGAGCTACCGTCATTAACCAATATTGACATTAGTGTGTAAACATCATTAGGTCAGCTACTAAAGCGTAATTATTACCACTGTATCCATATATGTAGGCGTAGGCTGCAGTTTTCTGCCTGGCCAGAGTTGCTGTGTCAGGTGATTCATTACGTCCACTTGTTCTTCTCTCTGCACGTATTCCCCTCTTCTTCTGTTTCTTGTCGTTTCGCCATTTTAAGCCTTCGACCCCAATCTGCCTTTATTCTCGGCCTTCATATCTGTCTACATATCCAGATCTTCAATTTTCTTTTCGACTAACCCTCGATTTGTCTTATACCGTTCCAATGTCCGAGCCGGGAACGCCTTAAGAAGCCAAGCCAGTGATGACGCTGATCTATCGAGTAGTGAGGGCTTGCAATTCTGATAGTTGTCGGAGTCAAGGGAGCTAAACAATGTTAGAATCGGCCGATGCTCGCTCTTCGCACGCATTTACCAATCCGTCCCAGCTAAACGACATCGACACCGCATTAGAAGAATTGATCACGATTATCGCTGGAGCGAGATCTGCAGCTTCTTTTGCCTGCGGTGGTACGATCCCGATCTCCAAGACTGATACTAATGACGGCGCAAATATAGCATCAACTGCCCCGCTGGTGAAGGTTTACTGGTCTCTTCAAGAAGAGATAAATGCTAGAAAGGTTGTTCTTCTGTTGGATCATACGTCGGCAGATTCTAGCCTTGCTGCTCTGAAGCAGCTCGTGTTGGAATGCTCTCCTGCGACCTTTGGGAGGGGCAATGAGGATATTCTGGATCACAGCCATAGACAGACGGGAAGATGGAGCCAGCGAAGTTTGCAACTACCTTCCATCCGGCGGACTTCTGCATCGTAAATCTGGTCGAACGGATTTTGGTACCCAGCGTCAGCGATGATGCAGAATAATTCTTTGGCGGGTCGCGCAATATCTGCTGAGCTCTACAAACCGAATGTACGTCGTCTTGGGGTGGCGCTTGCTATGTATAACCTCTTGGACCAGCTCATGAGGTGAGATAGGTCTACTCCTGCCCCTCTGGACTCTTCCAGAGCCATGTGGATACACAACATTCTGTCAGACAGGTGGGGTCCTTGGTTACCTGCCTCCCAGCCGGTTTCAAAGGGGGCAACCTTCTCGTCCGCCACCAGGGCAAGGATGTTGATTTTGACTGGGCGCCCAAAAGTGCAACTGCTATCCAATGGGCTGCTTTCTACAGCGATTGCTCCCATGAAATCAAAACGGTCACAGAGGGGGAGCGGCTTATCCTCACCTATAACCTTTACGTGACGGAACCAGAACGTGCCTCTACAGTCATCCCAAATTCCTCGGTAGAACTGTGGACTCTTCCAATCTATGGCCAGCTTGATGCACTCTTCCGGAATCCTCAGTTCTTCCCTAATGGTACTTTCGGGCTCCATACTAATCTATTCATGGCTAACTTCCATAGGTGGTGTTTCTGGGATCTACTGTGCTCATGCATATGCATATGCGCATACATCGGAGGAGGCTTGGATAAACCTTCCAAGAACATTTAAAGGCTCCGACTTAGGTTTCTACTCAGTTCTTAATGCGTTAGGCGCGACAGTAGAGATTCTGCCCGTTCTTGGGCATAGGAAAGATAATTATTACTAGGATACCGACCATGAATCCGAAGATAGTGAATTAGTTGGAACGGGGCTCCACGCTCATCAAATGTCATGCTTCAGCACGGAGTCTCACTCTTTAAACGATGCCAGTGCCCCATATTATTGGACTACACTCTCACCGTCCTATCCTTGAGCTCACATAGGTTCCAGATTGTTTGCGATGAATGGCCTCACGACAGAGTGACGGGAATTACGTGGTTAACAGGACAGAAGCACTGGGAGAAGGCACTAAGCTATATTGCGTACGGGAATCAGTCCACGATCTCAACCAGATACTGCTCGGCCGCCATTCTTGCAATGATTCCTGATTGGGAAGAGCGATCCTCAAGCTAATATGAAGCAGCCGGAAAGGGATGGTGGCAGAGAATGGATTTGGAATAGGTAGGAACACGAGCCCAGCTCGTCAACTCACTGAGGACTGTATGAGGAAATAGGAGAAAGGCATAGGTGGTCTACCTTTGCTACTTAGGAAGTTTGCTCTGCTTCAGACAAAGGAATATCATCTAGATCGGTTACTAATTAAAACATCTATTTCTTAATTGGCTACGCCTCCATGGTATAAACGAGCTTTATAATCCATCGCAAGAAGGAACGACGAAATGTATCTATTTTCATAGCAAAGAAAGGGGAGAATAGCACTTTGAGCCGATGGAGTCCCAGATAACCCGAATATATGAGGGGGTCTTTGATCTAGGCATCTAGTAGATAGCATTCTCTGTCCATCGCGCACAGTCGCAACCCTTAGTGGACCAGCCGTTTAATTCAAGGTACATTAAGTATAGAGTGGGCTGTTGAATGCATTCGTATGACACGAATCTCCCCAAGCAATATTCGTTCGCCTCCACTCGCAGAGAAGACACCATCATCGCTATATCGTGTACCGTCCTCATCCCAGTGGGTCTTCCTCAGACCCCAAACTTAAGCTACTCTTTTGTGGTGAATTAAGGAATAGAATGGTGATAAGAACTTGGTTCCTTCCGCAGTCAGAGTAGGAGGGAAATACAAAGGCCAAGTTCATCAACCATATTACAACACATTTACAGTGTCCATGGGCTTCGAAACATTTAAAAGTATAATGACATTATAACAATTCTATTACTGTATGGGGATATAGGTCGAATATTGTTCTATATAGCACCCCCATTGGTATCATTAGTTGCTGTATATTCTCCACCCTGACGACTGTTTTCGTTCCAAAAGCTCAGACTAGCCTGTTGTCGCAGAATGCCATACATGGCACTGCTGTCCAAGCATTCTCCGCCATACTCTCTCGCTGCTTGCATATGTTTGTCGGCTAACTCAAGCCCAGGTAGTTTGAAGTCATGCTCTCCGGCCATTGAAAGTGCATGCTTAGCATCTTTAATAGCCAATGAAATGCCAAATCCCGGCCGTGTATCCAGTGGCGGTGCATATATACCCGATGTCAATCTCATATGAAGTTAGCCCGGGTGAAGACAAAGAGAGGAAATGATGGTGCCTGACTTACCGTTTAGAGTAACCGCCTGCAATAGCTCCAAACGACTCGTTGATCAACTGCTCCATCGCTTCGGTCCCAAGGCCAGTTTTTTCTGCAAAGACTTGAGCTTCACCAACCGCCTCCATCAATGAAAGAGTTATAATATTGCTATTCGATCAGTCTTGGCTCTATAGTAGCCTGAAATCACGAAGTGAATAAACCTACCCGCCAATCTTGAGCAACGATGCATTCGACGCATTTCCCCCACAATGAATAAGCTTCCTTCCCATGACATTGACTATGTACTTCTCCACAGTATGACATGCGGATTCGAGGCCGCTGATTGCAAATACAAGACCCCCAGTCACTGCGACAGACGGACCACCGAAAACGGGAGCAGAAAGAAGGACAGCCTCATGTTTGGATAAGTCTGATGATAATTTCTTAATTGTGTCCGGATGTACTGTCGAGCAGTCGACGAATATTTTCTTTGATAGTTCTGAGCTACCCGCAATGGCAAGCTTCATAAGGCGTTGAAGAACGTCGTCGTTCGGTATCTAGCACCTGTCAGCTCCTGACAAACACCCTCTTGGGGGATAGCAATTCACCATTGTAAAGACGATATCACATCGTCTCACCAAGTCAGTAAATGCAGTAGCAGGTACGGCACCGAGAGACTTTAATGTATCTCCGGAACTCAGTGTCCGATTGGAGTATATCAATGGCCGTTCGTGATTATTCGCTAGATGTCGTTGTAGATTCTCGGCCATCGGACGGCCCATGGACCCGAGCCCGTACTTTGACATGTTAGCCACTGACCACCTTTTGATGGGTTATCATTAATTTCTTACCCATCCGATTTGCGGGCTATTTGATGCCATAATGCAACTGCTGAGGAATGATGCCAAAGTTCAATTATGTGGAAGAGATGTAGACGGACATCACGGCCGGACTATATAACCCCCATTGAATCACAAACCCGTTTTTCTCGGCCGGTTTGCCAAAGTCCGGGCAATGGATTGAGTCATTTCAAGATAAGAACCCTAGCGTACGAGCCAATCCGGTGGCAATTTTGCTGGTTCGAATGAGGGCAATCTACCAAACAGTCGCTCGGATCTCAGCCCCGAAGTTTTCGGAAAGACTCCCGAGCCCCACCACAACTTGTGGACTTGATGAATGGATAACAACCGATCTCAATAAAGTATTAAGTAGGCTGGAAGAGTCTGGCCGGAGCGTGGGGGAGAATTTCCAAACCAGCCTTCAGCACACAGGTATGGCTTTTCCCCAAGAAGATGCATGGCCTGTGTAAAGCAATGACTACGAAGTATAACCAATTTCACCCTGCTAGAGAAGTTTAGTCCCTTCCATGTCTGAATTGAAATGTATGGACATCTGAACCAGTCTGGCAACTAGGCGTAAGAACATCTTTAAGATTAGATTAAACATTTTCAGGACTCGCCCCAACCAGCCGCTATCCGCAAGATGGAAACAGATCATTAGCACACTCGCTGTAGTAATGCCATCTCGACCACCAATCCCGGTCCGACACTGCAAGCAATAACATCCTTCTTCCCTTTCTCCATCGACCGTAGTCTATCAAGAACAGCAAGTACAGCGACACTCGAGGTATTTCCCCGTGTTTTGTAAATCTCATTGCTAGCTCTCACGGCATCGTCAGGCAAGTCCATGGACTTTTGCACGCCTTTGATGATTGCCAGGCCCCCTGGATGAAGTGCCCAGTCAAAGGATGAAGGAGATAATGATCCCATTCCGTTAGCATTTGTTAAGCTCTGGAAAGGCTCCCGAACTGCGGCTGCCGTAAGCGCAGGCACATTCTTGGAAAGTGTCAGGAGAAACCCATGCGGCGACACTCTGTAGGACATGTCATCAAACGCTTCCGGCATTATTTCTGAATGGCGATCGAGAATAGTGAAAAGGCGTGGAGCATTCTTAGCCATCCCATGAGAGTTACATAGAACTAAAGCTGACGCGCCATCCCCGAACAAAACTGGTCCAATACTGCCATTTTGGGAGGTAGCAGCTTCATGCAGCTCGCATCGGACTTGGATGCTGCAGATTTCACACGCGATAACTAGCACTCTGGCTTCCTTTCCTTGAAGCGATGCGGCCATGGCCAAATCCGACGCTGCTCGAAGAGCCGCAAGCCCCCCTGAGCATCCGGCTCCAGCAAGCAATATCCTCTCAGCCGTTGGAGCGACACCAAGTCTCCGAGCAACCAATTGGTCATACCCTGGACTACCAGCATTTGTAGCTGTAACTGCTACTACGTGGGTGATTGCACTCGGAGATATATTACTATCGCTCAACGCCTTGCGAGCAGCTTGCTCCGCTAGCTCGGTTCCGTACTGGCGAAAGGCTGCATCAAGTTCATCAGCCCCCGGTGGTTCATTCCGATTCCAGCGGGGGTCACTCCAAAAGTCCAGCATTGCTCTGGATTGAATGCCAGTCTTTTCATTGACCTTCAGTAATGCTTTCAGCCTAACCTTCCTTAGTTGAAAATCTAGTGACTTGAAATTTCCAGAGGGCTTTACTCACCATGGAGCGTCTTCAGGATAGTGTTTCAGGGCTAAATCTCTGAATTCACCTGGCCCTACAAGTTTTGATGGCCATGCGGTTCCCATGCCAGTAATTGTCAAGTCATCCTTTCTTTGTCCTGGGACCGTGGGATAACCCTTGCTGGGGAGAGAACCAAAAGCGCCCATTTTGATACCCTGCAAAGACGGCTCTCGCACGTATAGGTTTCCTAGAATTTGTGCAATTAAAAAAGTTGTCTGTACCTTTTGCTACTTCCGCAAAAAACGAGGAAAAGTTCGAGGATAGATGCTTCTTTTCTGTTTTCTAGCTATGTCTGCGTATGATAAAAAGGTTATCGATGACCGCGGAATAGGAAGGATCCGAACTTGGTACGAGTTGGTCTAGTACGTGAACGTTACATTCCGGCCGGAACCCCATCCATGATGCCAACAAGACACAACACAACATATATCCAGAAGGGGTATGTGTCACGTCATAAATAGACTTTTTCTCTATGAATGAACTACGTATTGTATTTCTAGAGGCACCGCTTGCGGATAATGTTTCATTAGTGTGGACGCCAGACATCTAGAATAAAGAAACCGTCTGAAGTCAGATCGGCAATCATGCCTGGATCCAATGGGCAACATGAGCTATGCCAGGTTTCATTCTCGTGACTAGTGTAGCTCATGAAAATCTACAGGTAATTTTTCATCCATGGATTATCGGACTATCGTCTTTAAACATGACACAGGAGGAAATGCAGCCTCTTGATCTTTAAAGCAAAATCAGCATTCCACTCCACCAATAGAACGCTGTCTCTCTTAGCACCAATGCCTTTTGCCAGATACAATTTCATACTGCCATAATGAACATTACTCCTGGAACATCTAATGCCCTTCCAACGGTACAAGTCTCTCCCTCTCACCACGACGAACCAGCAGTAATGAGGTCACCAACACACCCAGAGTTTTCACTCGGCAAACGAGGCGTCCTAATATTCCTCACTCTGTCTATCCTCACAATGATGGTTGCGCTGGACGGCACGTCTATTTCCGTCGCATTGCCTGTATGCAACCAATACACTTTGTTCTCGATACAAATCTCCTAACCGAGTCTTAGATCATTTCGCGGGATCTGCATGGCACGGCCATTGAGGCCTTCTGGGCAGGAACATCTTTTCTTCTGTGCTCTACGGGTAATAAACACATGCACTATTGGCAATGGGAGATATATATCTGACGATCACATGATTCTTGTTTAGTATTTCAGCCGACATTCGCGTCATTCTCCAATATCTTTGGTCGGCGCCTCATGGTACTGGCAGCCATCATGTTTTTCTTTGCCGGGACTGTTGTGGCGAGCGTCGCCCACGACTTCCGGGAACTGCTTGTTGGGCGCTCTGTACAAGGTGCTGGAGGTGGGGGGATAATTGCCCTCACCGAGGTGATTGTCACTGACATCGTACCGTTGAGGCTGAGGGGGCAATACTTTGGAATCCTGAGTGCGATGTGGAGTGTGGGCTCAGTAACAGGGCCAATTCTAGGCGGTGGTTTCTCTCAAAATGTAAACTGGGTAAGGATACCTACATCATGCTGGATACCCTTGGCTCCCTCATTTTTCTAACTGAGTCTTCGACGACCAAGCGCTGGGTTTTTTATATCAACTTTCCCTTCATCGGAGTGGCGATGGTGCTGGTTTTCCTCTTTCTTCGACTTCAGCGTGTCCAGACTTCCCTCACAACAAAGCTGCGTCAAATTGATTACGTCGGAACCGTCCTGTTTACTGGCAGTGTATCATCCTTCTTAATTCCATTAACATGGGGTGGTGTCGTCTATCCCTGGGGATCCTGGCATACCTTAACCCCCCTATTCATTGGTCTCGTTGGGCTTTTGGCCTTCGCGGCTTTCGAATACTATATCGCGAAGGACCCCATTATCCCCCCGACCATCTTCAACAACCGTACCGCATCTATTACATTCATTGGAACCATCCTGCAAGGTCTCGTGCTGTGGTGTGCGCTTTACTATCTTCCTCTCTATTATGAAACCGTGAAAGAATTTAACCCTATCCTTGCTGGAATAGCTCTCTTCCCTGAAACCTTCACGGTAGCGCCATGTGCAATCCTTACTGGGGCATTTATTTCTGTCACCGGTCGCTACCGTGGTGCAATATATTTGGGCTGGATACTATCAACCCTTGGGACGGGATTGCTGTGCTTTATGAAGGTTCACACCAGTACTACCGCCTGGATATTCTTAAACATCGTTCCAGGAGTGGGGTTGGGAGTTTTGTTTCCGGCATTGGCATTTGCCGTGCAAGCATCAGCCTCTAATGAGAGCTTGGCTATTGCCGTTGCTATGTTCAGCTTCTTTCGCGCTCTGGGACAAACAATTGGTGTTGCAGTTGGAGGAGTTGTGTTCCAAAACTACATGTACACCAATCTCCACAAATACCCTACTCTTGCTCCCATGGCCAGAGAGTATAGTAAAGATGCAACTGGGCTGGTGCAGATTGTCAAAGCCATGCCAAATATGGAAGACAAAGCACACCTGCA
Source organism: Aspergillus caelatus (assembly GCF_009193585.1). Taxonomy (NCBI): domain Eukaryota; kingdom Fungi; phylum Ascomycota; class Eurotiomycetes; order Eurotiales; family Aspergillaceae; genus Aspergillus; species Aspergillus caelatus. Next base: position 377,660 of record NW_022475265.1, read on the forward strand.
AGAAGCATATACTGATAGTCTGCGAGTGGTCTGGGCAGTGTGCTGTATCGTGTGTGGGGTTGCGCTGGTGTTGAGCTTCGGCACTCAAAGGTATAGTTTGGATCGTGCTCTTGAGAGTGACCAGGGACTGGCCACTTGTAACATGATAAATGCCCATGAAGGGAAGGGGAGCTCAGGTAGTGCTAGTTAGGAATTGTATCACCTGGCGATTGTTTCATTCTGCTGCTGTTAACTTCTCATGAATATCTAATGGGTTATTGTTACATGATGATACAATTTGTGAGAGTCTACAACGCACTGAAACTATCTTGTGATGTCTCCAACATGCACTAAATTACTGCATGCACCAATTTTGTATGGAATCCTGGGATGATGAAATCCGAAGTGACTCACTTCAGATTATCCCAAGTGACATATCTCGCCGAGATACCTTGTTGAATGACAACTTAATTAAACTTGTCTGTGTTCAAAGTATACGTCTAGGTGGCGCTTATTAGTCTTTCGAATTATTGCACTAGGTGAATATGACCTAGCCCTCTACCATTTGTTCTATAATGACGTGAAGGAAGAAGCAAATCGAAGGCAAGTACGATTAACCGCTATATTAAGGCTCTCTCTCTCACCAGAAAGTTTCCATATATGCTTGGCAGAGCTAATGACTTTTGAACAGTTCAGAACTTAGATATCATAGTACAAATTCGAGTCCGGAACCCGACCCATCACAGAGCGCCCTGATAGCTGTTGAAATGCCAAACCACAGAAGGATCGCGAAGGGTAATGCAGTATGTGGTCCTTTCCATCAAGAACGGCCTAAAATCTTGATGCTTCATATGTTGAGCAGACGGTCAGATCTTAAGAGACTCTGGTCGGCTGAAGATTGGAATTTCTGCTCATGAGGAAGTCCTTCGGCGGCTAAATACTGCGAAGAGGTATGCGGGGTGTGGGGTACATGGGCGATATCCGATCATACTGGGGATTTCCCAAGGCCGACTGTTTCTTGGCCGAGGATGGCGTACCCTTACGCCTATGCGCATCAAGGGTTCCCAGAACATTTCAAGTGTTATAATAGGTGTGTGCAGAACACCCGAGGTCGCTGACCAGCCCGCCATGATCAACAGGTCAACCGAATTTCAAATCTAACTGCCCATAGGTCTCCATGGTACTGAAATCGCTATTGATCCTGATACGATTATCACAGCCGGAGGACCTCGAATCCCTTAGTGCTTGCATATCTTTTACAGTATTTCATTAACCGGGTAGAAGTGGGGGAGATATTATTCGACACCGGTATCAATTTGTCTCGCTTGATACTATTCGGGCAGGGCCAACTGCGGGCATATTTTGGTTTTCGTTTGTGACATTCAATGCAGCTTCTAACAGCCCGATGCCATTACAGGTGCTCAAAGGGGTGAAAAACATATTCCTGGGCAATCTCGTCCGCAATAATACCTGCTCATATAAGATCATTGTTGTTGAAGCTGGCGTGAAAGCGTAGCAGCCTTAAGGCAGCCATTCAGGAAACCAGTTGTTCCACTCGGCTGACTCACCCGCGTTCATAAGATTATGCACATATTATGCACATAAGAAACATCAACGCGAGGTTTAAAACAGGAGCAGCAAAACCAAAAACGACAGGAAAGGGCGTTTCATGGGACGCTCGGTGATCCAGGAAGCTTCTTTTGAAGTCGGTGTTGTCATTTACGTAGTATTGTTTTATGCGCGCGAATAATATATAACACCTGTGACTAGCCCTGGCCTCTCGGAGAAAAACGCGCCCGCGAAAAGAACGTCTGAGACGATGAGACCGCCTAGAATAAGAGACCTTTAACATACAAACTCAGTGCCTTCTTACTCAACCAGATTCCAGGCCGCTTGTAATTGCGCGACTCTCGCCGTGTCGGCGTTGATCCCCTGCGCATATCCTTGAGCCCTCTGCCCCAGCTGCGCTCCCTCGACACCCCAAGGTGTTTCGAATCTGTGCGGGATTCCGGCAGCCCCATAACTAATGTAGGGATTATACATGGAAGCCGTTATTCCGTTCATGTTGTAATAGAAGGACGAAGACACGTTGTACATCTTTTGCATATCGAGGTTGAACTGCGCCATCGAGACAAGATTCCGCATTTCAGGGACCGTTTGCTCATAGATGGTCCTGCGATATGCGGCAAATGCCATAAACGAGGCCAGATCCCGTTTGTCACACGCCTCGGCCCACTTGCGGCGCATTCGTGGCGAGTATAAGTCACAGTGACTCTCACCCGGGATGATTTCGGGTGTGGGAGGGAGCTGTCGAGCGAGCTCGCTGCCACGCACGACCTCCTCGTAGCACGCGAGACAGATGTGGCAGTCCGCTGTACCATACCATTTCTGATTTGTCACTAATTCAATTCCCGGGCACGGAGAAAGGTTACATAACCTGATCGTGAAATCTACAAACCTGGAAAATGTGCAAGTGATCAGTGCCTCGTCTAGTCTCTGCGCATAACTTAAAAATCGGAAGCTGCTGGGATTCAAATCACAGGAACTCTCGACTGTCCTAGGATGCTGAACTCGCTTGAAAAACACGTCTATTCCGTGTGGCTTCAGGAAACCTATGTAGCAGCTCTGGCAGACGTCGAAGTTGTCAATGCCTTGATTGAGTTGATACATCTGCGCACCGGGCTTTGCCTGCGAGCTACAAGGCGGAGCTTGCACATATTCCATGATTGTGCGTCGCCATAGCGAAAAGTCTTTCCGCTCAAGCGCCTCATCCCAAAGGACCCGCGCCTGCCAGAACCCAAGAATGCATTGCTGCTCCCTTGGCGACTGTCTCAAGGGTTGGAAGTGGGATTCAAATTCGGTCCTACTCGCAAAGTCGCGGTAACAGCGCTCACAGACAGTAATTCCCAGGGCTCGATCGCGAAGCTCATACCACTGCCGCGAGGAGCCGCCCATTACCGCCCCGTTTTTCTCGCATTCTGGAAGGCCCAGATGATGTGCAACTTCAGTAGAAAACTGCGGCCATGATTGCGTGTTGGTGAGTAATCTTCGAATGAAGTCTATAGCAATATCGCATGCCCATATTTGTCCCTGTGGTTGCTTCTCTCGATGCTCTTCGAATTGAGAACATAAAGCCGTACCCGTAATTACATCCTCATAGCAAGCCTGGCAAGCGATGAAAGATGGAAGTCTGCTGGTGTCTTTAGGGCTATACCACTTCACGTTTTCTGATCCCCCGACGCCTTTTGTCCCATCGCAGTTCCTTATCGTGGCGCGATGACGAAAGAACCACAACAGCTCCTGGACACTGCCTGATTGCAAGGCTCGGGGCCACAAATGGTGTTCAATACGAGGTGAGCTGAAGAGGCAATGTATGCTAGCACCGGCGGGGGAGACCCAAGGGTGGAAGCTTGCTTGCAACGATGAACCCTGAATGTTCGTCTCGTAGCAATACGCGCAAATGCGGAATTCTGGGGCTTCAGGTAGTATATACCATGTGCCAGAGCACATCAAGCTATAATTCGTTGACGGACACTTCTTCAAAGTAAATTTTGCGGGCGGATTATATTGCATGCTTGGTCGTAATACACCGGCGTCAGAGCGTGTCTGGTCCTTGTACTCGTGATCAGTACAGGAGCTGCGCACGGTATTAAAGTCAGTCCGAGCCGCTGGGATGTCCTCCTGGTGACATTGTGTCGCCGGCGGGCTTCGTTGTTGGGAAGAAGGGCGGCGCGAGAACTGCGGCGTTGGCGCCGAAGCCTGGTGGTTATTGTGCTCGGCCGGAGACGACGTATCATGGTAGTCATTTCCGGAGAAAGGCGCGTGCGACGGAGGTGGCGGAAACCACGGACGAGACACTGAAGGCGTGGAACTAGCTTGTGGAGTACCGTGGAGGGGCGTTGACTGTGTCCGAGGCCAAGGCTGCGATCGTTGTGCCGCATGATACGGAGCTGGGTAATGGACCGCCTGTTGTGGGGTGGCCTCTCTCTGATATGGAGGTGGCGGAGGGTACGGAGCCTCGAGACGTGGAGCGATGTTTTGCGCGTTATCTTGCGGTATCCGAGGAGGTAATGGTGGAGGACGATTTATATTGTCTTCTGGGCGAGGTGGGCGCGGCGGTATTGGCGGGGGTGCGTTTAGGGCGTATTTTCTGGGCCGATATGGGAACTCCATACTAACAGTGCGCGTACTTCTCCCACGCGACGATTGAGTTGAACGCGGAAGTCAGGCAATAAGCGACGTGAGAGAGGCAGAGAGGCAGTATATATGAGTGGTCAATGAAAGGAAGGGGAAGATAGGCATCCGAGCTGAGGGTTAATGTCAACACAAATCTCACGATCAGCCTCAATTCCGAAGCGGGTCTCATCGGGGAATCATGCTCGATCTGGGGATAGTCTAGGCGGGAGGCTGCAGAAATCCCTGGGTTAATACGAGAACGCTATCCTCTTGATTGACCAGGTTTCTGCTTCGCCCCGTTCCGTCCGTTTCTCATCCGGGGTTCGCTTCTGTTCACGACTCCATACGCCAACCAAGATTGGCTTCGGCATGACCTTGCTTCCTGATCGTCTCTTTGCTTTTGCATCGCTTTCATGGACCCAGTATATTTTTCATTCTCCAGAACAAGCTGCACCCCTTCCCGAGGCTCTCACCTGGATCGAGACTGCGTGTGGTGGTAGATTTGGCCCTGATACCCAAGGAATCCCCATGTCTAGTGCCCGCATCCTCCCTGGTATAGTGCGTCTTGCGCCTCTTGCCAGGTAAACATGAGAAAGCCGGCTCCATAGTCATACGGTCCGTGCCCTTCAATTGATCCCAAAGTCCTAAACGTCAGCCAAACACCATGATTTCTCATGAGTGCTGGCAAGTGTATGTTAAACTGCAGGAGGAAGGATAGATTGCAAGAGGCTTTGTGCCGGTTGTTCATCGGCGGGTTGCATCACGGTTTATGGCTCGCGGTTCATCAGCCCTCGATAAGAAAATGCCGTACCTACAGCTCTTCCGCCACGTATTAATGATTGAGTTGCAAAAGGTCACGGGATATCTTGTAGCATACCTGTTTGTAAAGGCCTTTCTTTTCCATGGTAAAAGGTTTTCATGATCAGAGTCTTGCGGTACAGTTGCGTGAAACAACACACCTAGTCCCGGGATCCAAGTCGGAGCCAGGAAATGAAATGGACAGCAGTCGAGTGATATTGATCGAAGCTTTCAAAGTCCCCGGTCCTTTTTTTTTGGCTTCGATCAGCGCTCTCGACCCACAAGTATCTGCCCCTTGATATTCTCAATGTGAGTGAGTTTCCATACGGCCGGTCCGGCGGAATGGGAACGATATTTACACCATCGGGGCAAATATGCACAAGGGCCGCCTCAGAGTCGTGTTGCAGAAGAGGCATTGCAAAACAAATTCGCCATTCATGTTTAGGTCTTGTTCCTGTTCTCGACAGTTGAGCGAGAGTGGAGGCAGATTCCGCGAGATTTATTATTATAAAGCATAGGCTTCATGGAATCGTTGTAAAGGGAGACTTGGGTCGAACAAAATGCTTGGCTTTGCTGCCATAATGCTAAGAAACAAATGACGGGTGAAAGAATTAAATGACATGGAAACGTTTATGCTGGTGAGTACTTCCGTGTGTTGGTCGTTTGATCTCCACGATCTCCACCCAGGCTGATGGAATGTAACGATAGGTTAACTAGTCCTTCCCAGGTCAGTTAGTACGATGCCAGAATCATTGGAGGGCCACTACAAAGCCGCTGATTGGTCAGATACTATTTCCATTGCTGGATGGAATCGACCCTTCGTGGTCGGATAGGATCATGAGTACCGTCTAGGGGACACGTAGCGCAGCTACTATGGGTTTCCCCCAAGCCGTTTCAGATGAGAAAGGACATGCTTATTGTGTATCACACATATACCGAGAAATCTGCAGACCCCGAAGACCGAATCGACGGCGATGTTGGCCCTTGCATGGGTTCATTCTACGTTACCGGCTAGATGTGATCCACACACTAAATGGGTCCCTCACAGCCTTCTGCCACTTCTCAGCCGATATACGATGGATGGGCAACACGAGGAGTAGGGCTCAGATCCCAAGATGAAAAGCCTATTCCGTTGAACCCCGGCTTGAATCTATTCACCCGGGGGTTTCGAGTGAAGTTTATCTGCATCAGGGCCACGCACGAAGAACTCTTCGTCTACGACAATGAACCACCAAGGACGTCAGAGGAAAGGCCCAGATCGAAGGGAACCAGGTAGAAACGACGCGGGGACCCAGTTCGAGTTTGTATTGGAGAAAGACCAGCCTGGCATTCGCAGTCATGCCATGCGACAATTTTGGAGGCAGAAACAAGCCATCGCAAAGGAAGACCCAAGCGACGTGACTTCCACCAGCCGCCCTCTTTATCCCCGCACGTTGATGCCCAACGATGGCATCCAAACCTACAGCCAGTTTGAGGGGCTGGAGGAATTCCGCCAACAGATGTCAGCTCTCCAACCGGAGGATCACAGAGCAGGATCAGCGAATTCGAGTAAAGATAATGCGGAGACTTCGGGTATCCCAGCCCAAATCTTATCTGGAATCCATCATGCTCTAGAATTTGTTAATGGTGACCCTTTTCCTACTTTTCCGGTGACATTGACGGCGCAACACCGCAAGTTGTTGTACCACTGTAAGTATATCGGAGGGAGGGAAGAAGTAACCACGGTCGGCGTCAAGGATTCATGGCTGTAACTGACAATGGATAGGGCTGAGTACGCATACTAGTGGGACATCGACCGCCTCTCCCTTCGATCCCATCAGAGAGGTTTGGCTACCATTGGACTTGTCAAACAGCGCCTCGTTCAACGCAACCATGGCACACTCCGCAGCCCATCTGGCTTACCTTCACGGTGAGCTCGCCTCACCCGAAGCTCTCCGATACAAAACCGAAGCCATCAGCGTCATCACAAAATGGCTAGATGATCCGGAGCAAGCGCTTAGAAACGAAACCCTCGTTTCCGTAGTACGGCTTTTGATGTTCGAGGTACGTGCCCTGGCCTAGTATGGCGACCATTACATCTTATATGATTCAAGGCGTAAGGGATCATTTGCTTTGTGATTCTGTTGACCGTTCCCGCCATGTGCAGAAATACTGGGGAATAGATGGCCAGTGGGAAGTCCATCGAGACGGACTACAACGGCTGATCAACGCAAAAGGTGGCCTTTCTGCATTGCGAGGGGACTGGCGCGTAGAACTCGTTGTGTTTTTGTGAGTTTTCCCCGTCCGTCTTCCACCATCATACCCCTTGGGAAAGGACTTCTTGGAAACTGACGCACGCCCAATGGAATTGTCCACTAGTGCCTTGTTCATTGCAGGATCATCACACTGTGAGCCATCCACGCATGTATGGGAGCTGTCAGAGCACTTCACACCGACGGCCCTTCACCCAACGCTGCAATTAACGGTTGACCGGCACCGATCAAAGGTGGTAGAGAGCCTCCAGATATATCCAGCTGTATATGAGGCGGCCATCCTGCTTTACAACTCTTTTCACCAGACTCCTGAGCCTGAGCTACTCACGGAACCTTCGGACATGTTTACGCATCGGTTGAAGTGCTTGGTGTTCCTGAGTGTCATTTTCCAGGAATCAATTTACTCCTCCATATCAGCGCTCGGCGGGGGTGTCAGCATAGACCATTCTTTCACCAACCAGTTAGCCGCGTTGGATGAGTCGCTAGCAAAGTATCAGCATCAATGGGGAGGCGAGGTTGATATGCTCTATGCGGTTCTCTTCGGTGACTTTTGTGATCTGAATCACCGGCATGAAACCCCGGAGATTGACTTTGTTATACGGCTCTCAGACGGCCTAGCCCAGCTCAGTCAGCACGCCCGCAAAGCTATTGGGCAATGTCTCCTGAACATGCTCTTGGAAGAGAAATGAGTCGTGATACTACTAACACAGCAACGCCACTGGATCGTATCATACGTCAGCGACTCTTCTATCCTCCTGATGGCAAGTGTGTATAGGATTTTAGAGTTATTGCATATTACCCAGAGTGAGCAGCTTTACCGCCACCTTGCTGTCTATCATATAGGAAAGCTGTAGACGTGGATGCCAACATGACAGTCTTGGCAATCCCTTCACCAATCCGGGATAGTTCGTTTTTAAGGGTTTTTCCCGCCACGGGATTTCCGTGGGTTCAACCCTCTTTTTGACCGAATCCGGTAGTACTAATCAACCACTCAATATCAGTCTGTTGCAATGGACTCAGGTCCCAAAGACAAGAAAGGAATGATCAACAGCAAGTCAAGTTCTTCTCGTGTCGTTTAGTTGGGAAGCATAACTCTCCTGATCTTCTATCTTCTTCTTGTTTGATACCCTTGCCCTCGACTCTCCCCACGCGCACTAATTGCCACCTCCCTTTTAACGTGTCCGCGTTGTTTAAGCCACAAGAGGCATCCGCCATATAAGTGGGGATTGGAGGGCAACGGAGAAACGGAAATGGTACAGGCGAGTCGACGCAAGCCAGAAGAGTATCCCGTACAAAGCCTTTCCACATGTCCGAGATTCGAAGATTTCCTACGAAAAACGTCAAGCACTGCATGGACAGCGTGCATACCTGCAGAGAGATATACCCCGAATGACGAGATCAACTTCTGACGGTCGACAGTCTAGCACCATGACGAGAATGACCTTCCATTTCCGGCAAGAGAAAATCCCTGAACCTCACCTTCCTGGCAAGGAAATGTGATATGCACGGCCGCCAAGTTATATTGCGGAATATCCTATGTTGATAAGGGGTACTATGGGCCTATCTTAGAAAACAGATTTTCTCTTTTCCATAATCTGCGTGTTCGTGGCAGCTTCAAAAACAGTTTATTGTATCCAGTCAGTATATCAGCCTAGGCAGGAATACGATTTGCTGCTGCTATGAAGAGCATCATTGGAAAGCCAACGGGGAAGCGCAAACCTGGAATGACGGCAAGCCCCGACCAGGCGTTCCAATATAACGTTATACAAGAATTTGCATCTCCATCTTTCTCGATCTCGACGTCTGCGGCCGAACTAGAAGGACCGGCCCACGAAAGCATGCTTGCAGCGAAGCGTTCACAGTTGTCGCGCGTAACGATACTCACCATGCTTTCATGTTCCCTTTTCTTGCTGGTGGTAAAATTCTTTATTGGTAAGTTGTTCATGCCTCCACTTGTTCAGTGTTTCCTTAGGTCGTCGCTGAGCCCTGGTGTCAATTAGCAGTGCCGCCCTTTCAAAGTATTAACGGTGCCACTATTGCTTTCCAAGACACGAGTTGACAAGCCGTTATTCTGCGCCCCAATACAACGTCTCAGTTTCGATTATCTCTTTCTGCCATACACTGACTATCGAATCTATTACAGCCAGTCCTCAGCAGCCCGACCGCCGTGAGATGCTGTTGTTATAATGGAGCTCCCACTTGATCGCACAGGTTTTAACTTACTCCCTCTCTCGACCGTGGTCTAAGTCGCTAAGTCCTGACGCGACTCAGGATTAGTTTAGCAATGTCACTTTGCACGGGCAGGATATATTGCACTCACTTATATTTATGGGCTTTACATTATGAGAAAGGTTCTTGGTAGCTGGATGCTATCTTCTTTATTTCCGGGTCAAGTCTTTTGTGGTATAACACTTCCTTTAAATGGTGAAGTGATTAAAACAGCTCCTGATGTATCAATGTTGCTTATGCGTGTCTTTATAAGCAGAACGTGCAACTATCGAGCTTTAGTTGGCCTATTCGGCCTCATTGCTCTTGGCTCGTTTATACTCTCAGTCCACCACCACTATTACCTAGTGTCTTCTACGGCATTCTGCTAAGGTGAATCAATGCGGAGATCCTGTGAGATAATGAGAACATCATCTGGAACGAATGGATGTCACCATGCGTACGGTGGAGGTTGTATTTAGAAAAGACTGACACGGTCTAGAAACACATTTATAATTCAGTAATCCAAGGACTATTGCCAAAACTACTATACACTTCAAAAGTTCATCCCAGTAGATCGGAGAGGGCGTAATGTTATTTGATGTCAGCGTTGCATTATTTAATCTAAGTCTTTCGTCGGAACTAAGCGGCAACGTGTTCCCCATTGACTAGAAGACCTGTAACTTCCGGAGTCTTACTTCTCAATGCCACTGCTGCTCCCCAACTCCTGGCGCTGTCGGTAAGTCCACAGTCCATGTCCTCATTTCCCGGATGATATACGTCTCGCTTGAATGGCTTTGCGACTCCCACTCCGCGGATGCCCGCGACGTGGATATGTCTGTCTTTGTCCCATAAGTAGGGGAAAGGACAAATTTGTCTCCAGATTCATAAAGTGTCCCTTTTGTTATACAAGAGACGTGTGGTGGTCGTGACCGGCCGATATAGGCGGTATTTGTCCATCCATTGTTTTGAAGACAGAATGCGTTAGAACGAAGTCGAACCATGAAAGGCTTCAGCTGGCCCCAGCAGGCTGTGATGATGCTGAGAGACTGGGTCATCTCCATGCAAATTGTGCTGGAAGATGCGTCAATAAAGGGATCAGTGTAAGGGGCATTTGCTCTGGTAAAGATTATTTCGGCGGTAATCGACGCAACAACACTGAAAATTTCAATAATGAAATATTGCCTGAAGGACGGTAAACCTACAGTAGTCGTGGAAGAAAGATACTGGCAAAAAGAAATTTTATCTTCCAAGTAGTTTGGACATGGACGATCAACACCATGGCTTGGGCAAATATCAGGATGTCCGTTATCCCATTTGTGACGGCAACGAACACACACCAGGCAGTCTATAGCCGATTAATACAGGTCTTGGTATCAGGAGGCAATTGTAGTCTCACGCGATTGATACATCGCCCCTCAAGATAGTCCCAGGTTCTTGGAAAATGACACTGGAAGGCTGTCCCAAATAGGGCAGTCACTGAAGTTACTAACACCAGCCCCTGGGCGACACGGGCGAGGATACGGTCTCGAGATGCCGGCGTAATGTTACAGATAAAGACTGTCATGGCCAACTTAGAGCATAAAAAGCTCAGGGTGAACAACAGTGCCCCGGCGAGCTGCGACTGTGATGGGTAAGTACTAGAAGATAAATGGACTAAAGTCACATGAACAAAGTAGCTGACTTTCATTACAATATCCTGCATTGTTGTCCTGATTGTGTCGGTGTGATCACCGAAGCCATGGGTAGTTGCCATAAAAATGGCAATGTTATTCCCAACACCAAATAGCTACATTGTCAGGACTTCGAGTGAGTTGTGGTCTAAGTATGGCACAGTAACAAACGATATAACGATGAGGGCATCATCGGTTGTCAGCCCTCCAACCAAGAGATATTTGGTCATGAGTCGAGATATGACTGCTAGAGCGGTAACACTCATAAGAAACCATGTTATGACTGCAATCGCAGAATGCCAGCTAGCTGGCTCGAATTGTGCCATGGGCCGATCGCTCTGGGATGATATCAATTAAGGTATATGCCTAGGAACAATAGTAGCTCAGCACTTCGTCAATAAGACATTTGAAGCGGGGGCATTCCATGGGTCTTTGGGGGTGACTGAGTGTGTAACTATATAAGTTTAATACTCCAGGAGAACGGCATTAAGTGTCACGATGCCAAGAGCCTCTTTTGAAAAGCTAACAAAGAAGTAACCAATGACCCCACCGCCAGGTAACCCTGGTGCCGTCTTCACTCAGACTAGGTGGTAGTAAAGCGTCGCGCTATCTGCACTGAACTATTGATTAGGTATTTTACCGCTTCAATCAACCGAGGATCACTGGGCCTGGGTCACAGCATCGTCTTGAAACCGTACATTAGCTAGTACTTGACGATATTGAAGAAATATTTGGAGCCTATGATCAGTATCCCGCTGCAGTTCATGATTGAGAGCCTTTCTTGGACTATCCCGAAAGATGTCTGGGGAGTCTTGTGTCCTCGACCAGGAGCCCAAGGAAGTTTGTTCAAGTAGTAACAAAGGTATCAACAAAACACAGATAGATATCTGAAACGAGAAGGTAGAATTAGGGTAGCACAAGCAGGAGCCTGGCCAGGGCTACCAAGGACTACGTTTATATGATGCTTACACGCTGCAGTAATAAATGTCGCGGGTATTATAATCCGCTTGAGCGCCTATAACCCGGTCTCGATGCGAATGTGTCTCTTCCCCCGCCTGCTCCGATCTTCTCTCTTGAGTCAGTTGATGCAATATCTCTCCCCTTTGCAGTTTTGCATAATCCCAAGAGCAGCGCACACTCAATATGCCTTTGTACGAGATGAAGAACCGGGTAGATGTCGGTCACAATCCGAGTCAAGATCGTGATGAGCTGGATCTCGCGCGAGTTGGAAAGAAGGCTGTTCTCACGGTAGTTCTTCCTCGAGATTTGGCAGACGCTTGTTGTATACTAAGCAATCCCCCAGCGCAACTTCAGTATTCTGTCGATTCTCGCCTTCAGCTGCACCATTATCGCGACGTGGGAAGGATTGCTGGAGCAAGTCATGCCCATCTCCTGTATATGTAACCGATGCTAACATGTAATCAGCACCTTTCTGCTTCCTATGGCGAAGTTAGCCTCGACCTACTATACCTACATGACCAAGCTGACCAAACCTAGCGGAGGACCCGCAGGTGCCGTGTACGGATATATCTTTGCATGGATAGGGACTGGGTCATGTTTTGTGGTCCTCGCCGAGCTATCTTCCATGTAAGGTCCTTGTCCTCTGTTCAAGAGATTCTCTCCATGACATCTGGCACGCAGGGCGCCCACATCCGGGGGACAATATCACTGGTGCGCAATGCTTGCACCCCCCAGCTGCATGAAATTTTATAGCTACATCACGGGTGTGTATGCCCCTTTCCGCTTATTGATCAAAGTCGAGATTGACGTCCTTAGGCTGGATAACTGTTTTCGCTTGGCAATCCGCCTTTGCGTCGATCGCCCTATTGAGTGGCACCGAAATCCAGGGGGCTGCTATCTTGACCTTCAAGAACTACCAGAGCCAACTCTACCATGGGACGCTGATCCTATGGGCCTGCGTGCTAATCGCCCTAGCGGTTAATGCGATCGGTGGTAAACTACTGCCACGTTTGGAAAATCTGGTTTTTGTTTTGCACCTTGTTGGGTTTTTGGCCATTCTCATCACACTTACCTACATGGCAGATCACAAAAGCGCCAAGGAGGTGTTCACGACATGGACAAATCAGGGTGGCTGGTCCTCTAACGGCATCGTGTTCTTCATCGGGATGCAAGGTAGCGTGTTTGCTTTCTCTGGTGGTGATGCTGCCGTCCATGTAAGTATCGCTCAGTTGTGGAACCAAAGCACGCACGAGCCGGTTTCTAACCTGAATATTAGATGGCCGAGGAAGTTCAGCACGCCTCGGTAGTTATCCCTCGGGCATTGATTCTTACTGTTTTAATCAACGGTATGCTTGGATTTGGCATGCTGATTGGGGTCTTGTTTTGTATGGGCGATCTTGAGGCAGCGACCAACACCTCCACGGGGTATCCTTATATGGAAATCTTTCTGCAGGGGACCAATTCATTAGGGGGTACTATCACCATGATATGCATCTCGCTTGTGATTGGTATTTGTTCTGCAATCGGTATGATAGCTGCGACCTCTCGCCAGTTGTGGTCCTTTGCGCGTGATCGAGGGATGCCTGGATGGAGGTTATGGAGTAAGGCATGTCTTCCGTTGGCCTCTTCTCCCTGGCCCCCCTCTCTCCCTTCTCTTTCTTCGGATTCTGTTTTGTGTGAAGTTGCTGACTGGTAGACGCAGGTCTCTCCCACGACGAATATTCCGATTTACTCTGTGTGTTTCACCATGGCTGTTTCATGTCTTCTTGGTCTGATTAATATCGGCTCCGACGTCGAGCTGAAAGACATCCTGTCGATGGCTGTCTCTAGCCTCTACCTCTCATACCTGGCCGTTGGAACTTTGTTTCTGTACCGGCGTGTATGTGGCCACATCCGCGCCAGCAGTGAGTGCGAGGACATGATTGTGAATGTCCCCAATGCGCCTTTAGTATGGGGGCCATTCCAGGTTCCTGGGATCCTGGGGACGGTCAACAACGGCTATGCTGTTTGCTACATGATTATTGTGGTTTTCTTTAGCTTTTGGCCCACAACCGTAGTGGTGGATTATCAATCTATGAACTACAGTGTCCTTGGGACATTCGGGACGGTCCTTATCGCGATTATATATTATGTAGTTCGGGCGAAATATGTTTACCACGGTCCGGTGGTAGAAGTGTGATAGTAGTTACTGAGTAGTAGTCTAGATTTCCGTACCATGGTTCATAACAGAATGGTTAAAAAATCGGATCGCCCTGGTTTCAAATTTGTGCCATGAGAACCAACGTCCGGAGTTGTTGTCAAGTTGTTAAGGCAAAAAAAAAAACACGGATGGGTGCGGATGACAGCCACCTGAGGCATCCACTGTCCCAGTAACGGGATGGCGCTCTTATTGGCCAATGCAGTCACCGCCTTTGGCTACCTCGGCCTATGAACATACTATTTTAGGAAAGAAAGATGTTTTGTAGTCACGTGCCCTGATCAAGATGGATAGGGATGAAGTTGAATTAATTGGAAGTCTTGAGCGTTTGGTGACTGGTAAATTAGTATAGGTCACTGAGCTCATCGTTGTAAGTTCCAGATCATCGGGGTTTCCCGGCAAAACTAAACTAAGAATAAAAACTCAATCCCGACCGGGGAAAAAAAAAATCTGCCAAAAGTCAAAGCCGAATACCGGAGCCGAGAGCTTAATCACAGTCATAGACTTGCATAAAACTCGGTCGCTCGTCCGGCATCGCGTGTGGAATCTGCGCTTAGAGCCAATTACACTTCCTCGACCACTCCACAATTGGTGGAGAACAACGGATCGTGCAAGATGGAAGCGCGATGTTGCGATTGGCGAGAAATCTTGGGAGGCAAAAAAAAGAAGCTTTGTCCTGCATGGGGGATTCTCTTTTTATCTCTGGGGTAATTCTGATTTTGGGTAGGGAAATAGGATTCCCACAACCGTTCATCAATCCTACCCAAATACTCCAAGGTAGATCATGGAGAAGTCCACTTTGGCTGAGGATCCCATCCAGCCAACGGGCTACAACGAGTATGATGTGCCTCCCAAGGACGAAATCCAGCTCAATGTGGGTGGTCGCGGAGCGACGCAGCGACGCCTGCGGAACTACCATGTTACCATGATTGGTTTTTGCAGTGGAATTGGCACCGGTTTGTTTGTGGGAACAGGCGCCGCCTATGCCAAGGCCGGACCTGCTGGCTTGCTACTGGCATATATCGTCGTGGGCCTGGTGCTATGGTGTGTGATGCAGAGCATCGGCGAGCTGGCAACCCTGCTACCCACCGCCGGATCCTTTCCTCACTGGGCCACTCGCTTCATCGATCCGGCGGTCGGGTTTTCACTAGCCATCTCATATGGATACTGTTATACGATTGCCATTGCCTCGGAGGTCTCCGCCGCTGCTGTCATTGTCTCCTATTGGACCGACATCACACCGGCTGTGGTCATCACAGTGGGTCTAGTACTGATCCTAGCCAGCAATCTAATGAGCGTGCGTTTCTATGGCGAAACCGAAGTCTTTGGGGGTGCGGTCAAGGTCCTTTGCTTCCTCGGCTTGGTGATTGTATCCATTGTTATCACGGCTGGTGGAGCGGGCAACGATAGCATCGGCTTCCGTTATTGGAATAATCCGGGACCGTGGACGAATTACAACGGTATCACCGGTCCAACGGGACATTTCTTGGGCTTCCTCTCGTCCTTTGTGAACGCCTCATTCAGCTTCATTGGTGTCGAGACCGTGGTCATCACCGCTGCCGAGTCCGTTAATCCTCATCACGCGATCCCGAAGGCTGCCCGCCGTGTGACATACCGCATCGCCTTCTTCTATATCCTGGGTGCCCTTCTGATTGGCCTTATTGTCGATCCGCGTAACCCAGCCCTTGTCTCGGGCTCGGATAACGCGAACAGTTCCCCATTCGTGATCGCCATCAAGGAGGCCGGCATCAATGCCCTGCCGTCGATTGTCAATGCATGCATTCTGGTTGCGGCCTGGTCCGCCGGTAATTCCTACTGCTGGGTGGGATCCCGTATGATCGTGGCCATGACCACAGACCGTCAGTTACCGCAAGTCTTTGGCCGGGTCACCAAAAAAGGTGTGCCCTATGTCGCCGTCATTACGGCTTGGCTGTTTGGGCCATTGGCGTACCTGAGTAAGTCAACTTCCATCGGGTCTAATCATTTGACGACAAGAACTTGTCCATCGTGTGTGTGCTAACAGACAACAACCTTTAGGTCTCGGCTCTGGTGGCGCGGCGCAGGCGTTTTCCTGGCTTCTGAATCTCAGCACCGTGGCTGGTTTGATCGCATGGGCCACACTCTCCTTGTGCTATATTCGCTTCCACGCGGCGATGAAAAAGCAGGGTGTCTCTCGTGATACGCTCCCGTGGAAGTCGCCGCTGCAACCCTATGCTGCCTGGGTAGGATTCATTGGTTCGACCATCATCGTTCTAGTCGCTGGATTCCCCGTCTTCTTGAAGGGTAACTGGTCTTCCTCGGACTTTGTGGCGTCATACATCGGCATTCCTATCTTCATTGTACCTATCATCGGATGGAAGATCCTCAAACGTACTAAGGTTAGTTGGACAAATCGTGAATTTCTTTTTTTTTTTTTTCATTGAGGAACCTCGCTGACCGCAGGCAATGCCTAGTTTGTCCGAGCTGCTGAGATCGATTTGTGGTCGGGCCGTCTACAAGAAGGGGAGATCCTGGTGGAAAGGCGGCCTCCCCAGAATCTTTGGGACCGCTTTGTGGACTGGCTTGTTTGATTTTATTCAATCTATATAAAGATAGATCTACGTCGCGAGCGACGCTGTTGGTTCAACACCGCCACCGTACGCGAGTGATTACCTGACTGTCGAGTGCCCTGGAAGGTTCTCGGTACTTATGCCAGCGACTGCATTTTATTATGTAAATAGAGATAGACCTTTGCATGACTGGGGACTGAGTCCCGGCATAGCGTTTTGTATTATATCAACTATATGAGCGAATGAAGAACATCAATAATTCAATATGCATTCTCAGTCCTGGAGCCTACCCATGTTCAACTATAATAATAACAAAATGGCCCATCCAGCGTATCCATCAAATCCCGGAATTTCACCGGCTCGGCCGCAAATCCAAAATCAATCATCTCGTCCAAGGTCATATTCGCCGATGGGGGAGTGTCTACAATCGTGTGCGTGCCCCAGATGGCATGTCTTCTCCTGTCCGGGTCCAACCCTTGCCAGATGGTCCACACTCGATCGATCTGTGCATGATGCAGATAAAACATTGGATCTCCGGGACTACCAGCTGCGTCGCCCATGACCATACCAACCCCGACGTGACCGCCGCGATGAACGCCATATGGCACAGATGGCATAGGAAACCGTGGATCTTTCTGCATCACGGCCTGGAACCACTCAATGGTGTCGTATGAAAGAATCAGCTCCGTGATGTGACGAAAGGTCACGGAAGATCGTGTAACAGTTGGGTTGATATCTCGTTTGAGGCAGTGTGGATGATGCTCGAAGCGGTAGTTCACTGGCGTTTGGCCCGCGCCATCAATAGGGCCCATGTTGATGGTGTAGTTCGAAAAGGGACCCGCATAAACACATCCTCCGCCAGTGCCGACGGGGAGGTACTCATGGATTGAGGGCCAGTATGGCGGTTCCCTGTTCGGGATAAATTCCCCGTTCGATCCCATGCTGTATGCGTCGCCATTGAACAGAACGGACAGTTGAGGATCCTCCGCGTCCAAGCCCCACTCCCAGTAAGGGAGGGATCCGGTATACTGGCATTTTGATTTGAGATCTTGTTCGAACGTGTGGATAAAGTAGCGATGCCAGGCAAGGAAATCCGCCTGTAGAGCTTGTTAGACAGCTGTGTATCTGGATTTGATATCCGTGGGAAAGATTCCAATCTTACAGTCATATGGATAACACTTGTTAGATTGATGTGTGTGGCCAGAAATTCGTCATAACGTGTCTTCACCCCAGGATAAGTCTGGCGAAGATCGTCTGACAGGGTGGTTGGAATGCTCTGCAGGCACCGAACAGCGTCGGTAAACTGCAGTCTTTCCTCTGGGCTCAGTTCACGCCTACTAACTGGTTAAATCTCGTATTTTAACAGGGGAAACATATCGACCACTGTTAGGTATACCATTCTTTGCGTATATGGGCATCCTCAGGCCGGCAACCACTCGCTCTAATCCTCTTGATATTTTCAGTTGCTGTATTGGCAAGCTGATGGAGAGCGATGCCTTGGTCAACTTGATCAGGTGAGAAATCATGGATGGTTATGGCTAGTATAGCTAGCGGTCCCCAGGCTAACCAAGCGAGCACAGATATGTACAGATGCATTTTGGACTGTGACTTTCCTTCGGACTGAGAATGGCAAAGAATATTGAAGTTGAATCTCATCCATCCCTTGTTTTGGAGGTTGCAACAACCTTGCAGATGACAAATCATCAGACAGCGTGACACTGCAGAATTCCTGCATAAATAAGATATCCAGATAGCCGCATTTAGCACCACCATCCAAACACTATTTTCCTGCAGCTAATCCCCACCAGTGGTGTCCTGATTGGTGTCCTGGAGTGATATCTCCGGTCCATATTAAACCCAAGAGCTAAATACGAATCCGCCAATGCCACTTATAATCGAGACAGGCCCATCGTGCGGTCATAAAAAGGAACATGGAGAACAGAAGGACACAGCCCAACCAGATCACCACAATCCGCGAGCCCACTTTCTCCAACATTTCACCTCCGATCGGAATACAGATCAATGTACTAACCCTGTCAGTATGGTATCGACACAACCTTGTAGCCGAGATGATACTCACGCGAAGCTCACTAGACAGTAGCATGTCCCAAATCTCATCCCGATCTCTTTGGCATTGGACACTTGCCGAATACAGACGGGGGCAAGACTAATGAACGATCCGGAACAGAGACCATAGATGGCGCTGAAGATATACAAGGCCGATAGGTGACTGCTGAAGGGGTATAGGATTACGAACATCGTCACAACAGCAGACAGAATCAAAATAATGAGTACATTCAAGCGACCGTATCGATCGGCGACCCGGCCGGCAAGAAGTCGCCCGACTAAGGAGCATCTACAACTCCGGTCAGAAGGGGAACCGGATGAACATATGTCAATTCCGCGGGGAGACATACACATTGAGCACCACTAGTGTGTACACACTCGCACTGGTATTGAAGCCTTGCTTCGTCACGTACGTAGGAAATAGACCGATGAGGGCAAACACCTCCAATTCAAGCGCTGCGCCGGTTAACGATGCAAATCACAACCACCAAGAGGTCGCGAGAAACCTACCAAAGATCCCGCAGCTTAACAAGGTGAAGCGAGAGTCCTTGAAACATCGGATATCGATCGCCGCCTTCAGCTGTCCCTTGGGGAGGCGAGACTTGACGAGGAATGAGGCGAGTCCGCACAGCACGAGAATCACCAACGCTAGGATACGCATGCCCCACTGGAAGCCCAGGTTGGCAAAGGCGCCCTTCAGGATAAACGGGAACACCACGCCGCCCAGACCTGCGCCCGCCATGGCCGTTCCAATCGCCATGCCGGCGCGCGCCTGGAACCAGTGTGGGACACAGGACATCCCGATGGTGCTCGTGAACGCTCCCCCGATGCCGGCCATAATGCCAAAGCAGATGATGAAATGCCAATACTGAGTGCACTCCGCCGTTAGGAACAGACTCAGGACATAGAAGGCCGACCCGGCGGCGACCAGCTCTCTCGGGCCGTAGGTGTCGAACAAGGGGCCCACGAAGACCCCCAGGCCCAGCGAAACAAAGACAAACAGTCCGGAGATCCAACCCACATTCTGGCTCGAGTAGTTCGCCAGCTGGTGGGATTCCAGGTAGGATTGCAACACCCCGACCGAGTTCATCAGGCCATACGACGACATCAGCAGCAAGAAGGAACCCAAGACCACGAGCCAGGAGCGATAGCCCCCATCTGGAAAGCTGTCTGCATCAGCAGTTGACTCTTCCAGCACGGTATGATTGTCTTCTACTTGGAAGTCATCCACCGGTCGGCGGGGCTCACTGGCACCGACCGCGGGATGGTTAATTTCCACTCCGGAAGAGACAAAAAGCCTTCCCTGTTCCGATGTAGCCATGGTTGAGAGCAAGTAGGACGTGTGGGAGGTCGTCCTGAAAATGATATGAGAATTTATGAAGGTGTCAGACGGGGTGGGGCGTTAAAAAACAAGTCATCAAGAGGAATCGGCCAGGGAAATTCCTTCCAAATCCGTCCAGTCGGAGTCGGCCTCCAATTCCGTGGCTTATCGGCTCGATGGTCCGCAGGTCCTTTGGAAGAAGAAGGATGAGTCAAAGGATATGATTCTAGACCTCTAGAGATCGTCGTCCAGGTCATACTGGAATTGCAGCTGGCGCACATCTCCCATCCACCCTTCCTCCTCTTGGCACCGAGCCCTTAGACCCAATTCATGATAACTATTCCATATCCGCGAGCCCAATCGTGCGTCCAAAGTCTGATCCTCCTCTCGGACTTCGGGGAGTTCGCAACAGTTATGAGTGCTGCAGGAAGAGATCAGGATGTCAGTATCGACGACAAAATCCCCCAAGCGCTCGAGATGGCGCACGATTGCCCGGTCGGACGCATCGCGACCCCACCAAGTAATTCTTGGCGCTTCAAAGACGCTTAATCCGAGTTGTGGCGCAAAAAAGAGATGCTCGAACAGCGTTTCCATGCGTAGGCCATCTTTCGTTTTGCTAGGATCTCCCTATAAAAAAATACCTGGATTAGCCTCGTGACCGTTGTCAGACATTCCCTCACGCACGCACTGGAACCTCATAGTATAGATAGACGCCAAAGGCGCCGTAGAAAGAATGCCACCGCGCTAGCTTAAAGACCGGGGGCTGTTGCAGCAGCATTCGACGCCAACTGGCCTCTCGTCGAAGAAAGGCCGTTTGCGTTTCTGGGTATTTGGCCATGCGGCAGGTTGAAAGGCACTCGCCATCTCGATATTCGGGGAATGTCATATTTGTCGACGCGTCAAAAACGAATGGGAATGCTTCGACCAAGAGTGGATTCGAAACTTTGCGACCGGAGGAATCACCGGTGCCAGGCATGAAAAACAGAGCCCTCTGCAATGCCGGTGAGTCCTGGATCAGAGTGCGCCATGCCCGACAGGTTCTTTGGGCGGACATCAAGAGCGTCCGAAGGTCCAGTTGCAACAGAATCAACTCGAGTACTTCGGGAGTGGACAGAGTCCGGTGAACCGCTAGTCGAGCAGCAGTGGCCATTTTATATGGTCTAGACGTGTGTTCGGGGTGATTCAACCGGGGGTCTCTGGGGCATCGATGGGGGTTATTTAACAACTGCCACCTTACTCGAATGGTATAAGAACAAGAAGACCGTGCTCATGTGGGTCTTCGAAACACGAATGAAATCAGGTGAACAGGTAAAAGACGGGATGCTCAAGTCATCTCAGCGCCGATTCATATTGATCTTCAATCAATGAAGATGAGGGCAAGTAGGCACTGATTCGTTTAAAAGAACGCGAGCCTTTCACAACTAAAGTGAGTCCTATACATCCCTGTGCTTGCCAATTGTATTGTATCATAGTCTGCTGGAATGTTTCACCACAAGTAAACCTTCATCTATCATACCGTCACTATATCGTCTTAGACGGTAGGATTGCTCACTATGAAGAAAGGACTAAGATTGATGTCCATTTCAGGGCCGTCTTTGATGTCTGAAACTGTGATACTGGTTACGAACTGCTATTTGAAAGAGTTTTGCGTTGGAAAGGTAAAGCTGAAGGCCGGAAGACTGGGTAACGGAGCAACAGATAGTTAATCCTGAGCTCCAATGTGAGATATCATCAACGGCCTTGCCGGCATCATTGCGCTTCGGGTTTCTGTATTGAGCTGCTCAGCGTGTCCTCAGCTATACACTAAAACTATTGTAATATTCAACACGAAGAAACGCCTCATCTAGCTTGATATCCTGAACGAGATTCACAGTCCCAATGGCCAGCGAAAAGCGTTTTATCCCGAGTGTTCTACAGAGGACTGGCTGAATAGCCTCAAGTTCCCCAACGGAATAATCAACAGTGCCATGGACATATCGCGCCACTGGGGTATGTACATACATCCGTCACTTGGCCTTTCATCCTTATGGTAACTCACCTTTTGCTATCGGATCACTACATTGGTTAAACCCCTTGAGCCCTAATGTGCCCTGCTAATGTATCTTCCGGTGCTCTCTTCCTATAAGAGGAAGATTCTTGACCCCTTTGGCCTGCTCAGGAATTGGCCTACAGTCGATCAGACCAAGTTGAATAAGCACACGTGCTTGATCCCAGTATCATTGCGCTCCCACTGAGGAATTTTTGGAATTTACTGACAGCCTATCTGCCGTTATGTGCCTTTGCGAGGACGCAACTATCCAACAATAATACACATTGCATTGATCAAACAGCCCCATTTGTGTGTACGGGACAGAAATGTCAGACGAAATGAGGGATGGACCGTAGCTGCTCTCTGTACACAAAGAACAAAACAACACAACCTAAGGACCCTCCTCGACGAAGTTCTAACTAGGCACAGCCACCGCGGTCAATTTCTGTACCTCCACAAGTTATCAGACTCCGCCACGCTCCCAAGCAACAGCTGTACCCACACTATGCTTGGCAGGTATAGAGACCCCAATCACATCTGCATATTGTCTTCGCACAGGTACCGTTTCGGACTGTAATGAACTTGTTGTCAAGATAGTGGCACAGCCAAGAAATGCATGTTTCATGAAGCAATCCTCTCCCTAATTACCTCACAGATGGCTTTTGATGCCCCTCCTAATACTTATACTGGATGGTGGTCCTGATACCACAAAGGATCGACCAGATTAACCCATTGATAAACCAAGACTCAACTCACACATTATGACTATTGATCAAATGCATATTGAACAACGGGGTGAGGAAATTCTCAATGTTTTCAGCACTGCTTTTGAAGCTCTCCTAGCTGCCGACCCGGCTGCCTTCGAGGTCAAATTCCGGAAGATGGCTGCCTCTGCATTTGCCTTCTACCGCGGCAGTGCCTGTCTGTTTTACCACGACTTGACACAAAACAAGCATGACGACCAATATCTGGACGACCAAACCAGTCGGATTTGGATCCACGGCGACTTGCACGCAGAGAACTTTGGCACATACATGGACTCCGAAGGCAGATTGATATTCAATGTCAACGACTTCGACGAAGCATACATTGGCCCTTTTACTTTTGATGTCAAGCGTTTGGCTGCGTCGATTGCCTTGATTGGGTACGCAAAGGCCCTGAGTGATGAACAGATTACCACCCTTGTCCGAGCATTCGCTACCTCCTACTGCAAGCAAATACGTACACTGGCTGCCAATGATACCACAGAGGAGGAATTACGTTTCACCATAGACACAGCAAAGGGTCCACTCCTTGAAGCATTACGCTCAGCTCGTACGCAGACCCGGTTCGGGTTACTGGATTCTATGACGGAAATCCGTGATTCGGAACGACGGTTCATTCGAGGCGGCGGTGCTGTCGAGCTCAACGACGAAACGAGGGACAAGATTGGAGCCGCCTTCAACGGATATCTGAAAACGCTTCCGGAACCAAGGAACAACCGTCCTGCCTCCTGCCAGGTCAAAGACATCATCGGCCGTCGGGGTGTCGGTATCGGTTCCGCTGGCCTTCCGTCGTACAACATTCTGCTTGAAGGAAATACCGAGGCTTTGGAAAACGATGTCGTGATTTATCTCAAGCAGTCGCAGGCTTCCGCTGTCTCTCGCCATGTCACCAACAGTGCAGCCCGGGACTACTTTATCCACGAGGGTCATCGGACGGTGATGTCGCAGCGTGCTCTCCAGGCCCATGCTGATCCATGGCTCGGGTGGACTGAGATGGATGGAGCAGGCTTACTGGTAGCTGAGGTTTCTCCCTATGCGGTAGACCTTGCCTGGTCAGACATCAATGACCCAGAGCAAATGATCGCGGTCGTTACCGATCTGGGCCGGGCTACGGCAATGATGCATGCAGCTGGGGACGATGAAAGCAGTCACTCAACCCTGGTCCAATTCTCTACAGAAAAGGCCATTGATACTGCCATTGGGGTAGATGGGGAGGGATTCTCGCAATTTGTGGTCGACTTCGCGCATACTTATAGTGCTCAGGTGCGACGGGACCACCAGATCTTTGTTGATTTGTTCCGCAACGGCCGCATCCAGGGGCTGTCTGTCAATGGCCTCAATTAACTTCGTGCGCCTAGATGCCACATACCGACCTCAATAATTTCCATCCTCGGTTCAACTGGCAAAGCCGTGATAGAAAAGCGCAGCGAGCTGCTGTTCACAGACTATGGAGGACAATTTGAAAAGTTCTAGACGTCACAAATGAAAGATCAATATGTATTTTTTTGAATTAGAAATTTTATTTAAATCAAATACTCTTGATACTACAGATAATCTATTAAATAAATTAATTCCTGGGTATCTATTTATATGTAAGGAGGCAGAATGGCCATATATCCCGAATATAGCCAGTAGACCCCAAGGTCACATCAACCTACACGTATGGACGCACCGCACCTCCTGGGATATGCTTTGGATGTAGAGACAGACTTTGAAAGAAAAGCAGCAGCGTACCAGCAACGGAAGTCAGGAAAATCAGCTCCACCAGAGTCGACTAAACTCAATATAGAACTGCGTCTAATGGCAGCCGCGATGTTGCAGCACATCCACATGAGGTTCGATCCTCGTCTCAAACAAGTAATCAACAGGATGAAATCTGGGTGACAGTGGACTATCATGCTCTCTCCACGTTCGCCAGTCATGAACCCAACACCCACAGCCCCAATTATATACCGGCCAGGCCTATTTTACCTGTTTCGCTCCCTCTCCTTTGCTCACTACAAGAGTTGATATCGGACAATCATAGAGAGCATACTCGAGATGACGACCCAGAAGCTGACCTTTCCGTCTTTTCCGGGCGACTTGCCACCAATATTGTTACAGATAACTCCACAGCCCACTGAGCCGTTAGTACAACAATGTCAACTTGAGCCCGTTAAGCACCTTGCAGTTTCGGGTGTCCACCGAACCTCGCGGAGGAATATATCGCCTGTATGAACTGTCCTACCACTTCTGTGTCGCTGTCTCTGACTTACAAACCACAGGCAAGGAAACGTTATCTTTCCTCCACACATGAGGATCAGATAGTGAGTAATGTCATCCGTCGGCACTCCAGTGCGATACCTTCCCACCATTCGTGCAGTCCCCTGGATCAGTCAACACCGTTCAATGGCGGCGCAAAGAGCTTGGAGGGCAAAACGACACTCCACATCTGCGCGAAGGGCTACACTACCATGCTTCAGTTTCTACTAGATCATGGCGCGGAGATCGACGCAACTAACTTCGTAGGCCGTACTGCCCTCTACTACGCGACGAGAGGACATACTGACTCGGTGTCGGTGTTCCTTGAGCAGGGCGCTGACACGGAGCTGACTGATGAGTTCGGGCAGACTCCATTGCATATCGCCGTGGAGCTGGGATATGAGGCGGTGGCGAGACCGTTGATTCGCGAAGGAGCTGATATCAATGCTCTCATCGCTAGTGGAATACAGCAGCAATCATAATCCTAATATTTAATGCGCGTAGAGCAGCTAACCAAGTACGATTACTCCGGCAAGTCGGTACGGGTGACAGTACATTTGCCACGAACAGAAAAATTTTTGAAGAACTATATTGTGATTATACATCACCTAAGGAGGATTTGAACTTTTCGAGTCTTTCTGTTTCCTTACCCATTTGGGAAGTTGATGGGAGTGGGTCCCGAAGAGTCCAAGACCCACACTTTCCAGAGCCCTATTTATATAAAGTTGGAATACCGTCTCCAGCCCATGGCCAGCATACCTTTCGCTACTTGATCAGATTCACATTTCACCAGCTTTGCCCGAGTTATCTCTTGTGTCTCAGACCAAGAACTGAACAATTTCACTTCAATAATTTCACTCCAATATATCGGCATGGGCAGCGCACAAATCGCACAGACCTTGCTGCAGTCGGCGCGTGTCGCCCCGGAAATCTTCCAGCTGCGTCCAGATTACCGCGCACTTTTGATGGTAGTGGAAGGAATCCCCCCAGGTCCTAGCGATGAGTCTAGTGAGGCCTTCCTCCAGGGAGCAGAGGCTACTGTGAAAGACCTGCTTTCAAAGTCGCCCGTGACGGAACTTCCACATATCGCCGCCTGGCGGGAGGCGTATAAGGCTTTCGGAGCCAAGCCCCAGAAAACACGCAACAGTCTAGAGGCGTTGACGCGTCGTGCAGCGACTAGCTTGCCACGGGTCAACCGGTTAACCGATATATACAATGCAATTTCGGTCAAGCATCAGATCCCCTTTGGAGGCGAAGACCTCGACAAGTACGACGGAGCGCCGTTTCTGGTGCGTGCCACGGGTCAGGAGCCGTTCCAGACCTTCTCTGGGGGAGAGCCCCAGACGGAACTGGCGGCACCTGGAGAGCCTATCTGGTGTGATAATACTGGCATTACATGTCGTCGCTGGAATTGGCGACAGGGCCCACGCACAGCGCTGACGGATGACACCACGCGTGTACTATTTATCCTGGATGCATTGCAGCCGCTTTCAGACGATGCTCTTCAGCAGGCTGCCGACGAACTGGCTTCGGCATTGAAAAGCTTATCTCCCGAAGTACAGACATCACAACGAATTATTGACTCTTCTTCTGCTTGAGCTCGACTGAGCAGTTCTGACATATTCTATGGAAATGCGTGCCAAGAGGCATTGTTACATTGGCTTACGAGCATGATGCTAGCGTCTGTGATAGGAATCATCCTCGGTTCCTGGTGGTAGCGGTGGTCGCAGCCTTATACAAGAGGAATCCAGGATAGCGACAATCATTCTACCATACCACTCTAGGCGGGTCCAAAGCAATCTGCGTTGGAGGGATGTTTATGTATAGACAGGTTATGCGACCCTGTGCATCTCAACTATCATGCTACTTTGGTACAAATGGTGGCTTCCAAATGTTATTTTATATAGGGTCTGCATACGGCAAACCCTTGACGGTTCAGATAGATTTTAACTGGAGATAAGCTCTTTACATGATATATAAATTACAAACTCTCCTGCCTAGCAAGGGGAATGGACTATCGTGCTTAATGGCCTGCATTTGCCTTTTCCCCATGCACATTTATAATGGTCCCTCTACTCAGGTTAGCAGAAGCAGGTTCTTTCCCCTTTCTCAGGGCAGTCGAAGGCAGCTTATATTCTGTTAACATCTTATGACGAAGGTTCTGTAAACTGGTAATAGCAAGCGGTGTGGCCGAGATCTTTATCACTTTAGGGAGGATATATTTATAATACTATGTACATGCTCCGCAGAAAGATTGGTTGATATTTCGGCTTCACTGCACTATTATAGTTTATTTGTTTTAGTGATTCCCAGTAGCATTCATATTAACGATAGACATGAGGTTCTGGTAGCTTCTATAATCCTCTCCTTGCACGAAGGCTGTTCGGTTGGCATCCCAGTCGTGAGATGCATACCCGTATTTGTCAGACACATAGCAGTAGCAGAAGGGAAATCCTCTAGTGTCGGGTTCTATCTCAAGCTTTTTCCGCACCTGTGTGACAAGCGTTGGATCTGCCATGTTGTCCTCTAGATCGAGTAGATCCTCTTGATTATAGTCCCAATGCAAGGAAAAGGAGATGAGACGAGTCGGAGATTTCTGTGCCAGAGCACAAAGCAGTTCGCTCCAAGACATACCTTCACCACCTAAGCAGTCCCTGCAGCTGTAGCACTCTCGCAGCGAAATTGACTCTAACATACTAAGATGCCGGAGGAGGAAATCTTTCAACTCAAGGCACAGATAGATATTGCCGAGTGTGAGGCCTCGCAGCCGTGGCATGGTAGCCTTCCACAGGGATATATCATAAGCACGGGGTTGCCCTGCATCACCTAGCGGTGCAGACTCTTGGGGATCGAAACTGAATTCCTCGACAGATGTGAGGTGGTTGAAGAACCACGGGCCCAGACAGTCTGGGAATCCAAAGAAACCCTCATGGGTATTGAGCATCCAACCGGCACCGTTGTCCCATTGCTTCAGGGACATATTAAACCTCGTTAACTGCGAAAGAAAACCGTGGAATTCTCCGGTGGAGAATACCGATATCGGCACAATATTAAGTGCATGGATGGTGAGTGAGAGGGGGATTTGACCTCCCGCCCAGCGTTGAGAACTGTAGCTAGACAGGATGGCGCGGAAACTTGCCGCCATCAGTCCCCGCCAGGCATTCTTTCCTTCCTCGACCACAGCTGCTTGGGGATCATCATTGAACTCTGAGCACCAAAGATTTTCCATGAGCTTCTCGTAGTCAAAGGGAAACTCGATGCTGAGGGTTTGGAGACCCGTGAAAGAGGTGAGGTTGGAAAGAACGGTGTCGACCTCTAGCGGATAGATATCCTCGACTGGTAAATCTTGCTCCTCTGTGGAAGGGCTAGTGAGCTTAACCGTGATATTGCACGTTGTGAGGGTGTCAATAACGGGCTTTTCACACACCTGGTTCACAGTTGGCGATGTAATGCAATTCCTTGATGTACCCAGAGAAGTTGCCATCGGCGATAGCCTTTATAGACAAGGCACTCTTGGCCGTGTTACTTAGATATACGACCGCAAATATACGCGGAGCCAGAAGGTTGCGAAGCCATGCACAAGTGCTACTCAGATTGATTACATCACGGAGGTACAAGGAACACTTGGCGCGACTTCTGCCCTCGTCCTGGTCCTCTTCCTCAGCGTCACAAAGGATGTCAATTATCATGTACCATATCTCTACCACCATAAACGGTGGGGGACTGGGACGCAGCTCCTCTGTTCCGGGTGAAAGCATCATCGTGCGTTGTTCTGAGAAAGCCGAAGCACCACCAGGTCAAATTTATATTGATTTCCCAGCCGGAGGGGGAGGTCAAGGCTTCAAGGCAGCAACGCGGGTGGAGCCTGGGGCCAAGAAAATTTCAATCAGAAGGATCCATACATAGTCGACCGTCCAATTTACAGCACAATAAGAGACATTTGCGGTTTCCTAACTTTTATTGCTAATTATTTTACAGTATTACTAGAGAAACTAGAACCGCTTAACTCGCACCACCTGACCCAGAAATAGAGTCACACACCACACATCGAAACACCACACAGCGTAATTTGGCGCCCCTTATTATATAGTAGAAGCAAAGCAAGGATGGGTATCATGACGGGCGGCCTCAAGATTTCTTCAGGCTGATCTTCCGTACCCTAAATAGATAATAGAGGGTGATCGCCCCAATGATGTTGAACACAAAATACGCCCAGAAAATGCCGTAGTTTCTCCAGCGATCCTCCCAGTAGATCCACCGCTGGGCAAGGTATTGGTCCGCAGAGTCCATGGCGCAGTACTCGCAACCGGACGTTGCGTTCTTGTTATACAACTGGCCGCCAGCTAAATCGAGATATTTGCTCATATAGTCACCACAGGTTTGGCCGTCGGGGGGATCAAAAACACTGAGTTCCGTCGAGCTACATTGCACAGGACGACCATGCAGGGCCGTGCTTCCAATGCCTCCGATGTAGTATGTGAATGGGGACACGCGGTACATGAAGATCCAGAACCCGGGGAGGGCCGGGGGTGGCTGCATGACACCACTGAAAACGAACGAGAGACCAAACATGAGTGTGGCAATCATGGAGGCCAGTGCCGGCTCCCCGACCGCACAAACCACGAATTGGGCCATGCTCGCGCTATAGATGAAAAACTGCACGATAAAGAGCATGATCAGAGCGCGGCGCTCGGAGTCTTGGTTGGCGCCAAAGACAGACCAGTAGAATGAGGCCCAGGAGCAAACGCCCAGTCCAAATTGGAAGGGGATTTCGACGATCATCTGAGAAAGGATGAAGACCTTCCAGGAGTAGACTCGGGACGGTCGCTCACGGACTTCATAGAGGGCACGCTGGGCAACGAACTTAGGCATGATCTGGTTCACCAAGGTGTTGAAGATCGTACACAGCAAGAAAATACTGAAAAGAGAGTTTTGGAAGCCTTGCTGCGTGTTGTCAGTCTGCCAGAAGGAGAACCCGATGAAAAGACCGGATACAATGCCCAGAATAAACTTTGAGAAAATATACTCCGGTTGTCTCAAGTATTGCTGAAACACACGGCGAAGAACATGATAGAGCTGACTGTGTAATGGCATTGCGAATTCATCGTTGCTCCCTGCATCCTCGGTAGAGTATGTGGAATCACTTCCTCCGGTGAAATGCAATCGATCAAGCTCCTCAAGTACGTCTTTATGCTCAGGGCTCTCGTTCCACACTTTCACCCAGTCTGGCGCGTTCTTATCCACATCACCGGAAACTGTCTCAAGGATATACTCCGCTGGGTTTTCATGCTCCTTGCAGATTCGGCCGCCGTTTCGCTCGAAGTAGTTTAGCAGAATGCGGGAGTCCTTGCCAATATCACCGAAATAGACTGTCTTGCCCCCTTTCGCTAGGAACAACAAGCGGTCAAAGGTTTGGAACAACATGGCACTGGGTTGGTGGATCGTTGCCAATACCGCCTGGCCTTGGCTGGCGAGTTTCTTGAGAAACGCGCAGATGGTCCATGAGCTCTGAGAGTCTAAGCCACTGGTGGGCTCATCGAGGAAGACCAAAAGGGTTGGCTTAGCAGCGAGCTCGACCCCGATGCTCAATAGCTTTCGCTGCTCCACATTCAACCCTTCACCTAGTCTACCAACGACTGCCTCAGCATAGTCCTCCATTCCCAAGACTTGAATTACCTGCTCGACATAATCATACTTTTCCTGTTGAGAGACCGATCGAGGTTGACGGAGCATAGCACTAAAGCGGAGAGCCTCCCGCACGGTAGTGGTCTCAAGATGGAGATCCTGTTGCTGGACATAACCAGTTCGACGGGGGAAATTCGCAGCTAGCCCCTTTCCATTCACAAAGATGTCTCCTGTCACGACGCCAATCGAGACTCGCTGGGCAAGTACATCCAGCAGAGTAGTCTTTCCTGCACCAGAAACCCCCATCAAAGCTGTCAACGTCCCAGGCTTGACCCATCCATTCACGTTATCGAGCAGACGCCGGGTTCCATCCTTGACCGGAATGTCATAGCAAACTGATTTCCAGGACAGGATATCCTTCTGCTCGGGAAGGCGGATAGAATCTGCATCAGCCCTAACCTCCGCTGTAGGGTTTGTCTTCTCCACCTCAATACCGTTGCCGTCTTGCAGGTAGCTAGGAGCATGACCAGGTCGAAATACCAATGCTTCGGCTTTGGACTTGTCTGCCGATATAAATTCCGTTGCAGTGAGGTAAAGTACGTGAAAGAAGATCAGGAATGCGATCAGGATACCAAAGTTTCGCCACAAGTGCGAGTAGGAATATTGGTAGTTCTGCTCAATGAAAGCGTCCCCAGAGACAAACCGTTCACCGGCAACTGCACCGACGACCGAGCAAATAAAAGATGTGCCTGTGCCATAAGACGGGATGTAGGAAGCGCATTCGAAATTCCGGCCATGGAATTCATTGGAAACGAGAGCTTCAAATGCATAGTAAACAGGGTTAATCCAGCGGATCCATGAGAGCCATGGATGCATATAGGGCTGTGGCAACGTGAATCCCGTGTAGACTACAATACATAGAACCAGGATACCTGCAAGCGCCATGGCCTGTCCCACAGTCTGGGTCAAAGAAGCCAAGCTGCGAAACATTCCTGACATGGTGAGAACGGTGCATATCAGAAGTAGATAGAAGATGAAGAACTGAGACGGCTCCCGACGTAGGTTGGCTAAGAAGTAGAGGATGATACTGAACACGGAACAGCGAAGGATTTTGATCGGCAGATCAACCAAGGCACTCGCCAAGGCTTCAGTGAATGGATGCACAAAGGCATAGGCCGCCTGCTTTTCCACGATGGGCCGCTGGGCGTACAATTGCATAATTTCGCCAATAGTGATCAAAGCGTTCATAAGAACCGAGAAATATAGGACAGCGCCTTTCTGAAAGAATGCATTGCTGGAATTGGGGGAGTTGTAGAAGACGGATCCAATGATCAGGGATAGGATGGTTTGGACAACAACTGTCGACATCGCTGTGGGCAAATCGTTGCGCAAACGCTGATAGGCTCGCCGGACACAGAGGCGTATTTGCATCGGAATCGACAGGAGATATGGACTGTTCGTTCGCGTATGGCGGGCTTGCTTTTCCTCGTGGACCTGCCGCAGAATTTGAGCGGCTTCACCATTTGGAGCGTGTTCCTGCACATAGTTGCCAATTTCCATGCGAAGCTTCTGATATTCCAAGCTGCGCTTCCAATACTCCGAGAATTCCTTCGCACTCCGAGGCACCTTGTCCTCCATGCCCGGCCGGGCCTTTCGTTCCTGGGGGTTGGTAATGGCGGTTAAAAAGTCCGGGCTCACCTGCTTCTCCGGTCGTTCCCAGCCCATCCGCTGGAAATATTCCACCGCCGCGTCACACGGCCCAAAATAGATCTCATACCCCTCGTAGAGGACCACGACCTTTTCAAAGAGGTCGTACATTGACTGGGACGCCTGGTATGCAGCCACAGCATGGCAGGAGTTACTCATATCGGCGGACAGGCGCAAAGCCCTCACAAACTTCAGGGCTGATGCAGCATCTAGGCCTCTGGTGCTGTTGTCCCAAGCACCTATCCGACAGTTCGACAGGAACATTTCAGCGATACTGACCCGTTTGCGTTCACCCCCGCTGACTCCCCGGATGAAGTTATCTCCAACCTTGGTGTTGACCGTATGCGAGAGGCCGTACACTGACATTACTACCTTGGTCATGGTATCCGCGAAATCCCTGCGAGTCATACCCTCGATCCGTCGTCGAGGCGCACGGGCATGGGCCGCGAACGAGAGGGTTTGGCCCACGGTGAGGTGTGGGAAATGCTCGTCAACCTCCTTGTTATAGGCAATTTCACCCCGATGGTGTTTAATCATATCCTCATACCCCACACCATTGTAGTGGATCGTGCTCTCCGGCTCTAGGGTCAGTCCCCCCATGCGACCACATATCGTCTTCAGCAAAGTCGAACATCCGCTTCCTGGTCGACCCAAGACGAGTAAAAGCTCTCCACCCTCGAGGAGACCATCAAAGCCCCGCAAAATTTGACGGCGAGGGACACTTTTTTGTCCTGCAATCGCTCTGGCGGCCGTGCGGAAAGGGATGGCGAACGTGGAGAGTACCGTCTCCTGATACTGGAGCGCCGATCCTGACCCAGAGACTTGAAGATCCTTGAAGACGACACCTTGCTGTGGTGGTTCAATGCCACACTCGTGCATCCGCCTCAGAACGAACTGGGCCCAACGACGGTGATTGAATTCGGGACTATTGGGATCGAGCTGGGGGTCATGTTTCCCATGAGTGGCCGAGAGGACTTGGCCCAGTCGGCTGGAAGCGATGCGAGACAGTGACTGACGCTCCTGATCCTCATCCGATGACAGCGACGAGGATGTGTCGGATAAGGTATCATCATCGTGTTCGGGATAAGTGTCGATCTGCGTCACCGGGTTGACGTCCGGGGCCATCTCGGACTTGGACGACATCCTAAAAAACCGGTCAGCAAGACAGTTTGATATTGGAGATGCTAATGATAGAGTTGAGCACCCACATCGGACGCAGAACACGGGACGACGCCTCTAACAGGCTTTGTTGATGACTATACTACTATACAGCGTAGTATGTATGTACACGGTAAAAGATGAGAGGCGTAGTTAAGGAGGGTGTTGTTCGTCGTCGTAGACCATGCAGAGTGAACGACTCAACATGATGAATGGGGTACCGTGGGCGGCGCATTATGAGTACCAGATCCTCTCTTTGCTTTCGGTACCTGAAATCCTGAATTCTGATACAGTGCGGATTTAACGTTATGCTTGATTCCCGGGCTCTGACGTTCCGGCCCACACGTGGACCGCAAACTATGAAAAATGTCGGCAACACGGCGTTTCGTAGGCGCCGACGTCTCGTCTCATTGGTGGACTTGATCGGAATCCGGCCCGTTTCCAGGCCGCCATCATCGGTGCCTGAGGTTTGAGGGGCGGAGATGACGACCTTAAATCCGACCGTCACGGAATTGGTCTCGTCCGTTGAGGCCTATGCATACACAGTACCCAGTATACTGCATTATCAGTATGACCACAGTGTATCCAGAGGATGATAATAGTGACGTAGAACAATTATACAGATTTGCAGGAGCGGTGCCGAATGACAGTTCATCGATTCCGTGCTCTGGATTCTCAGAACTTGAACTCTTCACATCATGATGTACTCCTACAGAGGCTAACATCAACTCTGATTATCGTTTCAAAGAACTGTCTCGGCACCAGGTGATGGGTAATTCATTTTTGGTAGGCGGTCGTTATGACCTCTCCCTCTCGAATACTGCCGTTAAACTCTGCCATAGCAGACCGCCTGTCCAACTAGGCTTAGTTACCCTTGTTCGATTGCTTTGATACCTGATCAGGCACTACTATCCGTAGTGCTAGACAAAATAGCGATCCGCGTAATTGCCTGGGGCTGAAATATATATATTTTGCAATTTCCTCCCATCCATCTACCACTCTACCTCCAAGTGTGAACGAACCATTCTGCAAAGCTACTATGAATGGGGTTTATCAATAAAGTTTTGCAATGCAATAGCTGTCCTAGGGGCGTGTAATCTGGGCGAAACGTACATGATTATATAATAATGCGAAATGAGCACGTCAGAAGAACAGGAAAAAACGGGGGAACCATTACCGACACGCAAAGATTCGATCAAGAGACTATCTCCGGCAAAAGAGAAAAGTACTGATACCTTTCAGCAAAGAATCAGTTTCGATTTTTCAGCTCAGTGGTGCTTACAGGGATAATATAGGATCCAGTGCGAGAAGGGCCCACTTGGATGCAAAAAGACATCGATCATATTCGACTCAAGGCAGCGTCTCAGCCGCAGCTGAAGGTTCAAGTTAAACCCAACACACCGAGGGAAGTCCGAGATCGTAGTGGCAAATCTTGGTTCATCGGCCCACTTTAATTGTAGGAAATAGCTTAACCCTATACAGTAAAACCCCGTTATAAGCAACCAATTCAGCAAGCCATTCAAATTGCTTATATCGGGGGATTGCTTATAGTGAAATTTCTATATAGACTAGTAGAAACCAGGATTTTAAGTAGTATGTGTATATTTTATTGTATATTTATTGGCCATTTTACATAGTGAAGAATACTCTGATAGTAGAATATTGTGTGGTAGAGAAATACATATAGTTTATCCGTAGTTGTTGATATGTTGTACAGGTAAGATTCTAAATTTAAAAACACTTCAAGATAGTGGAGCACGTGATTTTATATATATATATATTTTTAAAATATATATAATTGGTTCAAGGTATCCACTGTACTCCTCTACAAGAAATTTTGTATGGAGGATTGGGCAGAATGAAATTTCTCTGTATCGGGGGTTTAAGGAATTTTGTATGGTAGTCGATCTTAGACACCCAATCAAATTTGCTTATACCGCGTAGATTCCCTATATCGGGGTTGCTTATAGAGGGGTTTTACTGTAATAGCGCTTTTAATCAGTACGACAATTTCTTCACTCCTATTACTTATGACTGAAGGAAGGTTGTTCTAGCAATCACAATAATTGCTCAAGGCTGAACTCACTTGCCTTCCTGAAGGGTCACGACCTGCGAGATGTGGACTTTTTACGCTATGCGGTAGGTTAATATCCATGGACAAGTACGACACCATGGGTAGAAATGAAGATCCATCCAGAGTGAAAAGGTTATAGGAACTTAATGCCAAAGCAGGATCTTGCAAATACATCACTTACTACGGCCTTTGGGCTGGAATGTTGCAAGAAAACCTGTAAAAAGAAAACAAACTAGAACTGAGTTTCCTGAATGCGTACACAATTATTGCAAATTTTGATTGTATTCGTTCAGGATTTATGGCCCGACGCATTGCGTAGTTCTGTAAACTGCGCACGAAGTGCCACAGCTCCTCCATGCCAGCGTTATCCCGGTTGATAACCCCATTCGCATCTCTTAGTAATATTTACTTTCCCGCCGCGCTCGTGGACAGCTGGAGAGGTCACATTGTGTCTCAAACCCGATGCAAAGTGGTTATTGTGACAGCTCGAGTCTAACGGCCCCATTACCACCCCACTGGAGGCATTGTCCTCTTGCATGATGATGGTAACAATGGGAGGTCTCCGTGGGGTTAGACGGGATACTAAAGTTTGAGATGTGCTGGGAGTTACTAGCCTACTAGAGATGACTTGAATACACTTAATATGTGATGTTATAAACCCTTTTGTCCATTAGAAGCATGCTGGTTATGCTGTACAGAAAGTTAGCGTCTACCTAATGCAGTAATCCTGACGATCCCTACAATGTATCATTCCTACAGAGTACCCCAGCTGAAGCACAGCTCTAGCCGAGAGCTAGACCCACCGGACTATCTCCTCAGGCTCTAGGGTGCAGAAAAATCGTGTGGATCCTTGTGGGGGGGGGGGGGGGGTTCACTTACAGACCGTGAGTGAAATTATCAGAACCGCTGGGGCAAGGGTGGTCCTATTATATCTTGTATACAGCTGGCAAATTTCGTAAAAGGAAATGATATGCAAACACACCAGCAGAGATAGCGACGATATTTTCCCACATTGCGCCGCTTTGACAAATGCCGCTCGCTAAGTTCTGGTAGAGTGAAACCTCGATATACTCTGTAAGCAACTCCGATACAACAGATTTACCCGATACAAGCAATTTAGGAAGCCAGCTAAATAAATTATCTCGAGGTTTTTACTGCAGCTTCTCAAGCTTAGTCACAGAGTACCACTTCTGGCCAGAAGCCACTTTTTAATATATTACCAATACTTCGCCGATCAAGCGATTTTTATACGTATAATATATCGAATCGATTCAAAAGATTATTTAGGAGGCCTAGGATTTCATTGGTAGAAAAACACTGAGAGGTCTAATCGAAATTATACCTTAATATACATAGGATCTGGTTACCGTCCAGAGTGGCCATACTAAATAGTAGGGTTTAAATATCTGTATTTTCTATTATCTCGGCTTCTTTCTATTATATCCGGGTGATTTATCATGTTTTAAAATATAATTATATTGTTTTGTATAGTAATCAGAACTAGCGCATTCAAAAACGTGGCAAGCAGGCCTCTGTGGAGATTCCTCGACAGCACTATGCCCGCCGCATTTTTGGAGACGCAGCACTGCCCTAGAGAGCCCAGGTGGGTCTTCGACCACATCATTTCCATACCCAAGGCGATCATACATAAGTGTGTCGAGACCATATTTTTATAGTACTATTTACTCATGATCCCTCTCTTCTAATCGAAGTAACCCCCGCACCCTACAGGGTTCCCCAGACGTCGCTTAGAATTCTAGGATTCTAATACACCAGAGATTCGAGACATCATGGAAAGTCCAGTCCTTCAGTCAGGGTCTTTACCCTCTTTCAAGCCTTATGTTCTCTCACCTTTGGATCATGCTTTGGCTTGCTTCTATCTGACAGCGACCTTCACTTTCTCATTACAAGATTCGACGGAAGGCATATCAGTGCTTGAAGCAGCTGTATCGCAGTTAGTATCCAAGCTACCCTTCCTAAGTGGCAATCTAATCTGGAAAACCCACCCCGACAACGCCAATGTGATGGGAGAGATTCACCCGCCCATCGCAGCTACATGGAACACATATCCCATGCTGAGGGTCAAGTATCATGGCGGTAAATACACCCCAATATCATACGGAAGGCTCAATGGCCCAGCCCAATATAGTGTGGTTTCTTATGATAACATCTTGCGCGAGGAGTTCTTGCCATTGCCGTTCGAAACTATCCTTGGTGAAACAAGTCCTGTTTTGCGATTTCAAGCGAACGTCCTTGAAGATGGTATCATCCTCTGCGCAAGCTTTCACCATAATGTTATAGACGGGAAGGGAATGAATACAATTATGGAAGCATTGGCAGCATGTTGTCGGAACCCGACAAATGTACAACAGAATGAGCTTCCCACTGATCCGATCAGTGAGGCTCTGTGCCGCAACCGTCTCTCTGCTGCCGCCTCACCAACTCCTGATGCATTTGTGGTACGGAGAGGGAAGAATTGCCCTATACCCGCTGCACCTGAACAGGGCCTTCAGGCGCCCATCACTCGGTTGCTCGTCTTGAGCGGGGCGAAGGTCATACAGCTCAAGAGAATGTGCGATGCAATCGTGCAATCTAAGGCTCACGGAGAGGTCCAGTCTTCGGGAGTCAAACAACCGACCTCTGCATTGTCAAGCAATGACATTATCTCAGCCTTGATGTGGCTTTGCGTCCTCCGATCACGAGCCGCATCAGACCCTCGTTTCCTGAAGCGAGAAAAATCGTCCTTTTCGTTTCCTACTGATGCTCGTATAATTTTCACTGATGGTCTCCGGTCCACGTACATCGGAAACTCGGTCATTTCCGCCACTATAGAGTCGCCGTTCTTGATTGAGGATGCAGTCCACTCTTCTTCTGCCACAGTCTCCTCTCCGGATGAATTCAATCTAACTTTAATTGCTCGCCTGGCCCTAGTGATCCGGTCCGGGTTCAGATCTGTTAACAGAAAGTATGTTGAAGACGTTATTTCTTCCATTGCAACAGGTGATCATGCCATGGTAACCGCAAGTAACGCCGACTTCGCCCTGAGTAGCTTGCGGCATATGGGATTCTATGGGTTGAACTTTGGTCCGGTCCTGGGTAAGATTACACATGCTGATTTGCCGGATCCCCGAATGAAGAATCAGGCGTGGGTTCTTCCCGATAGGTATCCTGGTCCTGGTGGAAGGTCATCCTGGGAGATCCGCATGACATTGGACCCTCCCGTGATGAAGCATTTGGTTGAAGACAAGTTGTTTCAGTGGATGAGAGACACAAACTTATCTAAGTTATGATAAGTCTTTCGCTAGATAGCAGTATTCTATAAGTAACCTCAATCTCAGCGCAATTAAATAGTTGAATGAACTAACAAATGCAAAGAAAAAAAAAAGTGAAAAAGAAAATAACATACAACAGGAGGGATTCGCTGGTGGTCACCCACCCAACTACTAACCTCCCGGCGTGTGGCTTAAGTACGGCTGAGCGGACGGGAAGCCCTGTTCTCCACACCCTATGGTCGTATGTACTGGCTTGTACATAATTTAAGAATTATATATGCTGTGCATTTAGGTCATCATTGACTACTGCTACCTACTATATAATGGAGTACCGGATTTCGTTCCTGAGAGTTTCAGAGATGCTCAAAACATGTGTGCGCCCCACACGCGAGAATATAACAAAATACGCCACCCATATAGAGCAACTAGAAGCCGGTACCACGTCTCCTCTTTGCCACAAGCACACGCTGCTAACAATATGTTGAGCAAGGTCTGGTCTGCGTTGAAGCAGCTCGGTGTGACGGAACGAGGCGCCAAGTAGCCACTGGGATATATTGGAGAACTAACCCCTTTACTGTAGATAGGGTAATCTGTGTTAAACCCGAACTGAACGATGAAGAAGATCCTACATGATTCGGAGAATTCCTTCGGCTATATTCTCATCAAAACGCCTCTGGGCAAAAGCACAGATTCTGGTGTCATCTCTTGAGACTTAAGTGTTCTTCTTTTTGACAGACCGCCACTCCATCATCAAGCTCCCAATCAACGTCGCACATGTAAGTCCAACAGCGAGATACCACGTTTCACTCTAGCTTTTACCAATATCTCCAAGAAGCTCTCCATGTTTGGCTGGCGGTGCACGTCTCACAATTTCCGACAGCCCGCTGTCTTCACTAGTCGCGGGATTCAGACCTGGGACTACTCCGGCCAGGTTTGTTGAGAGTTGATTTGTAAATATAACTTGAGCTATCGCGACAGATATGGCAGGACCAAAGTGCTGTGCGAAGAGTACAATAGATAGGCCTAGTGAGACATCATCAGTAGGCAGTACTGTTTGAACAGCACTGATAGGCGCATTGAAACCTAATCCACTCGAGAAGCCATAGACACCAGAATATAGGATAAGTTGTACAAAGCTTGTATCAACTCCAATAGTTGTAATAAGGCCCGCAAAGATAGGCATCAATATAGAAGAACAAAGCATAAACGGTGTATAGTAGCCAAGTGTTGTAGTCCCTGACCCACAGAGAAGCATTCCAATAGTGGCACCAATCACGATTGGGACCATCATATAGCCACTTCTACTAGGAGAGTACTCGCGGATAACTTGAAAATAGGTAGGTAAGTAATACTCAAGCACATATGAGGCACTATTGGTGCACATTGTAAAGATAGCGCTGGCAATCACATTCCGGTCTTTTAGAACACGGGGCGGTAAAGCAGCAGTATCACCGCGCCGGCGTTGATTGTATAAGAAAACAAGGATAAGGACCACAAAAGTGACAAGAGGGCCAATAACTTTGCCGTTGTTCCAGGGATATTTTGTGCCGGCCCAGGAAAGCGCGATAAAAAGACTGGTCAGCGCTGGTATA
Organism: Aspergillus caelatus; assembly: GCF_009193585.1. NCBI lineage: Eukaryota > Fungi > Ascomycota > Eurotiomycetes > Eurotiales > Aspergillaceae > Aspergillus > Aspergillus caelatus. The sequence goes on from NW_022475265.1 coordinate 418,299, forward strand.
AAGAGCAGGTTACTTATGGGGTCAACTTCAACCAACTTTCCCCTGAAAGTCATGTTTATGTTGCTGGGCTTTGGGTCCGAGAACAAGAAGATCGTCATCAAAAGCGTGACCCCTGCAATCGGTAGGTTAATCCAGAAACACCACCGCCAACCAAGTGATTGAGCAAGAAGTCCGCCAACAATAGGGGCAGCAAGAATAGCCACACTTTCAATGATCCCCAAAAGGCCACAGAAGAATGGCCGTCGATGGAGAGGCAGGATATACACAAGAATAGTGAAAAGTCCCCCAATGATGCCCGCAAAGGCCGCCCCAGTCACGGCCCTTCCAACAACAAACATGGACGAGGTCGCGGCTGTGGAGCAGAGCAAGGAGCCCACAAAGAAGATCGCCTGGGCGAGTAAGAATATACGCTTGATCGAGAATAGTTTATATAGTTTGCCGAAGATAAACTGGAATACGCAAGAACAAAGTCGGAATGCCGAGGAATACCAGCCTACATCAGAAACTGTGTGGAAATGATCGGTTATACTACCGAGCCGAGAATAATTAGCTTCCACGGTCTCTCACAGTTATGTGTAACTCGGACAAGATATCAACTTTGTAATATATACCGAGGCACTGCAGTGGCGACAATATTGGTATCCAGCCCTCCAAGAACAACTAAGGCACTCATCGTGAGGATGATAAGCCAGAACTTCCACCCGGTGGGGTACTGTTGAGCCTCTTCAACTGAGCAGGTCTCAGAGTCTATATGATCCTCCCTGGTAAAATTGCTCTCTTCAACAACCGTATTGGTCGTTCCGGGCCTACGCATCTGGACGGCATTGTCGGGGACACTTGTTGTCGTCATGGTCGACGTTTGCGTGGCTATTGCGAAATGATCAAGAAAGAGTCAGGACTAGAAGTCACCTGTCATGTGTAACGCAATAAGACACCTTAAGAGTAATACTGGGGGACTGGAGGGATCTAGAAGTAAAACTTGGGCAGGTTGTTGCTGTGGCGTTACAAGAAGCCAGGTAAACATCCCTGCCACTGTACAGTAAGCTACCTGGACTAGCCGCGGGTTAAAGGCTGTCGACGGCGATCCGACCCCGTGGCTATCCGATTGATGGGTACAGTATTATTGCCAACCTAATATCCAGTATTCTGGCCGCAGAATTTATTTGAACGCTATACATGCCCAATGATAACACTGTTCAATTTTTATAAGTCTCTATAGGAAGCTCTCTTTATTCTTGCAAAATATAAACATACTCAGTATTGATCTAGAATGGATCAACCTCCCCGGAACCCCATTTGCCAGTCTGTATTTGTCCCGAAGCTACCTAGGTCTTACTGTAAAGTCTAGGAACAATTAGTTACCATGCGGGTGTAGGAAATTAGTAATAAACAAAATTGAATGAACAAATAAGTGGAAAACTAAGGCTAGTCCTCCGTATAGGAAATTGTTGAAAGATTAATTGAAATTTACTTCGCCATGGTTAAGCCCCGAAAAGGAAGATCCACCCTGATCCAGATCCGCCGGATTCCCCGTCCGGATCCGCACTGTGGTTCTACTGTGGATGTACTATACATACAAAGTACTGTGTAGGCGGGACGGATTAGGCCACTCCGTTGAGGTTCTGATCTGCTGTGACATTTGCCAAGACGTCTCCTCTAACAACAAAGGTATCTAAGTATATGAGACAGTCCGGAAAGGGCCTATATCTGTCATAATAAGAGCTCAAGGATGGATCTGGATATAACGAGGTGGGTTCGCTAATTTACATTAGAGGAGATGTCTCTATGATTTTGTTCAGCTTGCGCTCCTAGTCGCCGTTGTCTAATTTTCCTAATGCCTTGTCTCTTTACTCCCTGTAGACCTACTGTTTTCTCTTTTACTAACGTTGGTAGTAAGGCTTACTTATTCACTATGTCATGAAAGTTAAGCATCTCAATTCTCGGATACCTGCAATTTTCTGTCGTCGAGGTCAACATCTTTACTTCGTTCGGCATACCCGTCATCAATTGCAACATCATTGCCGTGTTCAAGAAAGATGGAGACTAAATCCGTGCGGCCACATAGTACCGCACGCTGCAGAGTGTATATCCAGCGCCATGCCTTCTCGTGGTGGACATTCCGTAGTCCTGAAGCAGAAGGCGGAGCGTGTCGGCATTTCCAGACTCCACGGCCAGGTGAAGTAGGCTTGTATGCCCACACGATGGTGACAGGCTCAGTTCACTTTGTTCTGACTTTAGTGGCGACGGCGATTGGGTCTGCATCCTGCCAATTCCTTGAGTGGGTTTACTCTCAAATCCAGGCTTCTGGGAGACGTTGCTATCAACAATGATACTCCTCGTTACAGGCTGTGTAGAACTGAAGTACTGCTCTGCGTTATCTGTGAGAAATCGGTCATTCTCGACAAGGGCTGTTGAGGTTTTCCCTGCCCTGGTTACAAACTGAGGATTCTGGCTTGGCAAAAACGGTGGCGAGAGAACGGCTGTGTCGCCCTTATCCTGGAATTGATCCTGGCCAGATCGCATGCTAGATGCAAGCGGTGGCCGCTTTTGTGGAGCATAAGTGATCCGCGGCGTAGCATTTGGTGATGTCGCCGGCGTCGGTTCTTTCTGTACCAAATTTGAGAGGCCTGCTGGCGTCTCGAGATCATGAGAGGCTTTGGGGTTCGATGACGATTGTAGGACAGCCATCGACTCCTGCTGGGTTGGGTGAGTCCAGCCCTAGCCGAATATCAGCGCTCTACTGTTGAGGATGAGAGGCATTGAATCCTGAAGTCCAAACTCACCGTGCTTGCATAAACTGTCCGTTTATCCCCACCTCCACATTGCCCTTGACTATTAAGATCGGAGTCATGGCCAAAGGCCCCTAGAGGATTGGGATCCGTGCTTGGCAAAGCGTCCAGAAACGCGTCTAGTGAGGTACTCTTCTGTGTGCCCTCAAGCTCACAGATCCTTGCCTTGAGCCTCTGTACCTCATCTGTGCGCTCCCTCATATTACGGCCTAGTATAGGTTGTCAGCAGGTCAGATCTTGGCCGACGATAGACTTGTGACTTGCGGTAGACACGTTGTGTGATACGGTTCTGTATCTTTCTCCGCTCTGCACTATTTGTCAGGTTTGTCCGATCTTCGTCTGGCTTCATCGAGTCTTTGTACATATTTTGGCGAGGATTGTTGAGCGGTATGGCGACCAATCATACAAATACATAAACGCGTTGGGACTCTGCCGGTAACTGAAGCAAAGCCTAACAATATATTGATATGGCCCGGCCTTATATAGTACGCAATTGCATGGAAGTCCTTGGAGAGATATGCCTGAGTGGAGCATGTCAGCGATATCCATAGCAGAGTGACTGCGAGGATCGGGCTGTCTGGGGTAGAACCGAAGCATGCGACCTTGCATTGATTCTAATTGCTTAAGCCCGGTGGCTACCTCCAATGACATGAGTTGGATGTGCGTGGACTTCCCACTCAAGGAGATGAACACTTTGTTGTTAGCGTTCGCCTTGGAGGAGATTGAATATATAAGTGGACAAGCCTTTTTTACTAACGACAGCAGGGTCTCGAGAGGTGAAACTAGACTATGATAAGGGACCAGGGCTGGTCCGAGCATTCATAAGCCAGCATTAATTGACCATGGAGAAATTGCTTCCAAACTAATGCAGCAGGACTAGCTAGAGGTTGCTGTCCGCTTCACCTGGCCTGCCCCGATGGGGTACTAAGAGTTTGAGGCCGCGTTGTCCATCCCTGTGGTGGTAGTGACTAGTTTCTTGGTAAAATTCCTTTTTGATACCTTTTCTCTACGGTCCTTCGGTAGGTATGTAGTAATATCATCTCACTCAGTCTAGGATTAGATTACTTGCCAGTCGTCGGTCATAAGCCGACTACCTAATTATACACGCTTTGGACGGTAAATCTAGCTTAGTTATTCACAACAGAGCGGTCTCTATTACTCTGGACCGGTTAGTCCATATACGAAGATGGGTTAGAAATAGCAATATGCAATGCGGGTAGTCATCTATCTCTCCGGCAGGCCCAATAGAACAACGATAGCGGATCTATCAAGGAAATGTGAGCTCGGCCAGGATTGACACCTTTCCTGATAGCCCCAATAGGTAAGGAAGGCAGGAGGGAAGATCCGGCTCCTTGGAAGTTACTCGAAACTGAACGTGGGGTGGCATAATGATTCTGTTCCACGGACCCGACAGGTTGGGACAGGGTGTGATTCATATGCGTTGCGCGTTGTAGAACTGGATTTCTTAGCCTTGGCCTCAGAGTCTGTGCGTGGTATAAGGCTATCTGCGTGACTCATTTACAGATTTTAGACTAAAGCACTGTAACCTTGCAGGGGTGCCTCCGTTCGTATTTTTGCTTAATGAGGGGTATCGAAAGTTCCCGGGCCAGTATTAGCCTCCGCTTCATCACTCCCTCGGTCAGATTGGTGATCTATTCGAGGAGCCTATCCACGGATTCATCCATGATATGTCTTCTTCCGTCTTGATTCGCTATACACAACGGGCTTGGGAGTAGTGGGGTGCACGAGATTCTCGATCGGGTGCTGGTCAAGACCTCGGCCTTGAGGAGAACAAAAGAGGAGGGATCGAGAATACTGGAGGAGAACAATCTTGCTGGAAAAGAGTACCACTGGAAATGTGCCTACCCCAATGAGCCCGACTGAGTTGATATAAATGTATTGGAGGAAAGTATATTATTGTTTTCTAGATGCATCGAAAACAGCAAAGGCTGGGCTATATGGGTTACGAGAGGCGAGCGTAATTAACTTAACTATGTTCAATACCAAATCTCAACTACCCTAGCCTACACCCTATATGGATTTATATGACTGACTAACTGGAGTAGATCATGTTGGTAGGGGATTCCGACTGGCGGCCCTAATAGCCCCGGGACATGGGTTTTCCCGGCCGCTAAATGGTCTCACAACACTTAGTTGTTTAGGCTTAGCACACTTCGATAGCTCAGATTATATACTACGGCAACATCCTCAATATTCATGGATGTCTGCAATCCTCAATCCTCAGGTTTGTGGGTATGGTATACCACCCAATATCCAACGGAGAGGATATACCGCAGTCTAGCTCAAATGGTCATCATTAATTCAATGTTTTATGATCAAGGAGCCGCCAATAGACCGTTAACAAGGTACATTGGAAGGGAAAGAGAAAATGCTACTGCGGCCGTAATAAGAAATGCAATATACGATATCCATTCCCTACAAGGGCGCAACAGCCGGGAGCACTAGTACTTTGACCTAAGATGGCAAGGAAGACAAGCAGTCAACTATGTAAACATGCGTATGTCGTTGGGTAAACTCTTTACATATTGCTAGGTTAAGCAGGTAAGGTACTAAAAGCAGAGAACAAACAACAACAACATCAACAACAACAATGACAACAATGACAACAATGACAACAATGACAATACTCTGAGCAAGCTTCGAAGGCTATAAATAGGTCTAGATGATCTCCACGAAGTGGCTATTGCGTCTCAATCATAGCCCCATGAGTGGCTAAGAAGTTCGCCTTTGAAATGGGATCCTCCAATGCGGTATATTGCTCTGCGTGCTCGCTGCCGATAGGCAATCGGTACTTTGTGCTTCCGTTACGGTACACGTAGTAGTTTGCCTTTACCACAGTTGGCAGACCTCTCCTATTGGATCCTGTTCGCAAGCTGACAGCGCTGATCGACATCACACCGTTGTCCACTGACCAACAGTTATCATCACGACCCAGTACCACCGCACATCCATCGTCATCGCCTTGGACACTCCATGCATACACTGGGTCACCATGCGTGCTTCCTGCAGACATATATAACTCATTTCCTAGACCCGTACAGCAAGTATTCACATCGCTCACATCGCTACATTCTATACTGAGCCATTCCCACTCACAGCCCGGTCTGTTATACAGTGTCAGAGACGAGCTGGCCTCGGCCGTCGCCAGAAGTTACAAGAAAGCAACAAATGGCAGTGGCGAACACTTCATGGCGATGATTTCAGGTTTCGAATGCGTCAAAGCTATGGCACCTGTGTGAGTATAGCCCTCTTTTAGAGCACTTTGAGGAATCTCTCATCCATGAGGTTAGAGACATACCAGACACAGAAAAATGATTGCAGCAGTTACATTTTTCTCCAGATATAGGTCTGAATCCTCAAGGCGACTCTAAAGAGAAAAACAAAGGATGTTATACTTAGATGCAATTCAATGCGCTTGATCCTTTTTATTTATGTTTCCCTGTGTCGGCCTATTGTAGAGGCAGTTGATACGCAGCTCTACGGACAACTGATGCTGAGCCTTTTACTATGCTTATACAGCTTCACAAGAACTACCCAACGATATGAATTAAGCAATGTAGTAGTTGTAACCGCCATTTCTATAGTAATTAGTAATTAGTACAGTGGCTGGACCTACACTTAGGCTACCTGTTGCTTACACCATATTGCTTGATTATCAAGTATAAGCCAATGAATCATGCTGACCCTCTTACGTACCTCCACCGAGACTACCTCACAGTAAACAGTAAGCAGCGTAGCAGCTGTAACCGCTTTCAGTTGAAATCGCTTACACAATATTGACTATTTATGAAAGTGAGCTAATTAATCCCTGTATCATTCTGTACACGAACGTATGTTACCCCGCAAACCGTCAGATTCTCCACGGGTCATGTCAGTTGGGAAGCCATTAGCTAATATTTTAATTCTGGCTCCGGGATAGGATTCCAACATCTCCATCTTCTTAGGGGACTTTTTGGTTACTGATTTTGTATACTACACTACGTCTATCATGCTTAAGACTATACTAGGCATCAGCCCTCCCCGGGTCGAAGTTAACAAGGAGGATAATTTCGAAAGATGGTATGAGCAGATCTTGGTAAAAGGTGCAATGATCGATCACTGCAGCCTTCCTGGCTATTTTATCCTCAAGGTCTGTTTAATCGCAAGTCTTACCCATGACCTTTAATAAATATAATCTGACTGCGTGCAAAGAGCTGGTTGCGTACGGGATGTGGGAGAAGGTTCGCTTTTGGCTGGACGACCACGTTAAGCCCTTGGAACTACAGAATGTCTCTTTCCCCATCCTCCCTTACCTAGGTGATAGGACCCAGGCGCCTTATGCTGTGCCTGGATCCAGCAGTTTCCCGACTTCTGAATCCGTTATCTATCCTTCCTGCAGAGACTGGATCAAGAGTCATCGAGACTTGCCACTACGACTGAATCAGTGGTGCATCAGATTTCAACATGAAGACAGCCCACAGCCACTCCTCCGAAACTGCGAATATCTCCTACAAGAGGCCCATGCAGCATATATGACCAAGGAGAGCGCTCATCAAGAGGCTGCACAGATCCTTGAACTTTATAGTTTACTTTATCGGGATCTCCTCGCCATCCCCGTCATCAAAGGCTATAGGAATGCAGCCTATCCCCAGGACGATGGCATCAATACTGGCGTAGTTGTAGCATACCTACCTGCTACAAACCAGTGCATAGAGGGTGCAAAATGCCAAGAATTTGGTCAGACTATGAGTAAAGCGTACGATATCACAGTGACAGACCCTTCAGCAAAGACAGAACCGGCGCCGCTCCTTCATGTTTGGCAAAACTGCTGGCGTGTTTCTATTAGAGCCCTCGGTGTGATGGTGGCCACCCACAGTGACAACCATGGCCTTGTTTTGCCGCCTCGCATCGCAGAGGCGCAGGTCGCCATTATCACAACACAAACTTCTTCAACTGATGAACAGCTAATATTGGACACAGAGACTGATAGACTTGTTTTGCGTCTATCATCAGCAGGAATTCGTGTCAAAGTTCATGACTTAGAAGGAAACTCTTTGGGATGGAGGCTTAACGAGTGGATCGTCAGTGGCGTCCCCTTATTCATAGAATTAGGCCCAAATGAAGTCACCAGTCAAGTCGTGACTATAAGACAAAGGGACCTACTCTACACTGAGGGAAAATTTGACGTCGCAATCCCCGAATTGCATAGTGTCATACCAGCCACATTAGTCAACATCCAAGAGGAGCTTTATCGCAGTGCCCTCGCTAAATTTCAGGTAGACCAAAGGCGTATTGCCGACAACTGGGACGAATTCATCAAGGGCCTCTACAAGGACAAATTGGTGTGTCTCGCACCGCACTGTCGACAAAGGAGCTGTGAGCTATACATTGAGGGCATTGGCAGTGGTAGAACAGGCGAGGGGCTTGGTAGTCATATCAGGTGCCTTTGCGTTCCCCTGGAGCAACCAGAAGCTACTGAGGAGAGTGCCTCCCCATGTATCAATCCAACTTGCAAGTACAGGGCCCTGAAGTGGGCTATGTTTGGTTGTAAGCACAGTCCTGGCACTCCAATCATTCTTTCGTGTTTTTCTTCTTGTCTTCATACAGGATGCCTTACAGAACGCATTGCTTACTCTTTTCCTTTTATTTTCTACTGTAGATGCTTACTAGGATGCACTCTATGGTTGGACCGATGATGTTACACCTTCCCCACGGAAAGCCACTTGTTTCAACACCGACAAGCGGATACGTTAGAATATTATGGATAGGAAGTTCATTTCTGGGTCACGACAGAGCTATTTTGAGGTAAATGTATAGCGGCGCTGGTGATGCCACCGCTGCGTTGACGACCGATGAACACATGTCCAGTTGGAGAGCAACAAGGGCATTCCATCTTGCGCCGTGCGCTTAGCAGATAATTGAGAGCATAAAAGTCCGGTGAAGGAGACTGACTGCATATTATATTATGATGATTTAGATAATATATATGAATCTAATTTTCGATCAGAATTTGGTTGTTCTTGTCGTATATATAATTTACCAACTTAATCATTGTGAAATGTCTTAACTATCCCACACAAGACTGCATTATTCTCACCAGATGTATTTGCCTGTCGCAGTATTGCGAGACTAAGTGCTTGACTTTTATTACCATCTCATACCACCTCACGGGTTTTGACCACGGTTGAAAACCTCTCTCAATTCAACTACCAACCATGCCTCCAAAAGCGTGTCAAAAGTCAGGAGACTTAGCTGAAGAGGAGGGCAGTATCGTATTTGCTATTTCAACATTTAGAAAGAAAGGAATCTGCAACATTACTAAAGCAGCACGCGTTTATAATGTTCCACGTACAACACTTCGAAGACAACTAAATGGCCCTACTTTTCGAGCAGAAACACACACCAATAACCATAAATTGACCCAAAATGAAGAGGAATCGCTTGTACAGTAGATTTTATAACTGGATCAACGTGGAGCGCCTCCATATAATAATCGTCCCGACACTCTACGGGCGTTTGCGGGCAGAGTACAGTGCACCTCAGATATACAGTTGTACAGTTTCCCGCACAGTCTATATGCAATGTATATAGCTTATCCAATCCCTACTTCCCTATAGAAATCCTATACCCTAGTACTAGAGTTGCACGCGGGTCGGGTTTTTGATAGGACCGCACCCGACCCAATACACGCTAGGTTTAGGCCTAGCGTGTAGTGGCTGCGGGTGTCCACTGACAATATTTAGTTCTCTGTGTTGACCTCTTAACTCAGTCAAATATTGTTTCTCTGTGGGTGTATAAGTATAAGGCTGGGGTGTGTGAAATAGTGTGATATTAAAGAAGTGGCTTATCCTCGCAGTGACAGTGGGTTATATCTGCCTTGCCTTAAGGTATTGTCGCTGGAGTTTCGTATAACTCCCGCCAGTGTGCGAGGGTTTAAGGGTTTTGCTCGCGGGATGCTTACTCAGCACCCGCAAGGCCAAAGTCCCAGGCGGGTTCGGGGCAGGTTTTTCGGGGCACCCGATCAACTCTAATTTTAACCGAATGATTCAGGGACCCCTATCCCGCGGCGTTGGATCACGTGGTAATTTCTAGGGGGTCAGACCCTTATATACCAACTAGTAGATACCAGCTAGTAGACATACTAATATGCTAGCTAGTTAATATATTGGTGTATTAACGCGTTTCCCTAGAATAATAAAAACATAGCCATATAGGCTATTTCACCTCATCTCTTCGAGCGGAGGGAAATTGGGCGATTTACTGCAAAATATATATTGTTGACCACCGGTTCCCCCCCCCCGCAAGGCTCAGCGGAGCCCGACCCTTAGAGCCAATCCTTATACGGAAGTTATTGATCCCTTTTTCCAACTTCCCTTTTCAGCATTGTTCTACCAAATAGAGACTAGACTGTTCACCTTGGAGATCTGCTGCGGTTCTGAGAACGACACGACCTGGCGTGAAATCCTTTCCCTCCCGCACCTTAGCGTGTGACTTCGGGTGAGCGAGCGGGGCAACTGGGGTGAGTATAGTTGACGGGCAAGGCTCACCCGAGAACGCGCGACCTCGCAAAACCTTTACCCAAAAGCAGAACTTTTGACCAACTTCGCTTCTCTCCTAGCGCGGAAATATACCCCCTTTCAACTTCTGTAGTAGGTACACCTCCGTCCAACGGCAAGTGCTGCGGCAAGAGGGAGCCAATTGGCTTTCAGTGACCCATGCGGCGCAGTCATCTTGCAGGCAGCCTGCCGCGGAAGACGGAGAACTATTCAATGATAAAGAATGCTTTCAGAAAATAAGGGGGTGTCTTGACCTGATCGACGCTGCTTCTTTCCTACTTCTGTTATGAACGCCAGAAATTCGCAAATTGGCGTTCGTCTAGAGGGATTCTCCACTGAATGCAGTGGGTATTAATACCACCTCGCTCCGTTGTCTATGATAGATCCCTGAACAGTTAACCTCCCATTGTTGGCCTAAAATGACGTGCTAAGCTCCTCTAATCTAAGAACACAATGTCTCTCATGATTTTTCATTTACCACCACAGTTGCTGGGGCCCACACCTTCGATAGATCATAGTGCTCGGCATTTACCGTACCGAAGGCCAGGACAACCGGTCGAATAACAAGGAGCACCTGCTTACCATCCAACCTGCTATCCTCTTCGTCCAAATGATGCAAACGGTGTGCAATCATCATTGGACTGGCGATGGCGAAGTCTGGCAGATGTTGCTGGTTTCTACAGACCATTAACGTCGGCTGACTCCAAAGCGACAATGCGAGATGTGCAGCCGCGGCGTACAGCGATTGGAGCTCCTGATTCATTTTCTTGGCATGATCTGTATCCAATGATCGAAGAAGAGTGCAGGCTGAGCTACCGAGGAAATTTGTCACAAGTCCACTGCTAAGTTCCTCAATCCTCTCCTGCAAGATAGGTTTGGTTTTGGTGTGCGGATCAGTTGCAGTGGAAAGAATTCGTATGGTCTGTGAGCGCCAAGTGTGCGCTTCTGCCTCATGAACTGTATTGGCGTTTGGTTAGCATGTTCTTTTAGCTTCTGTACTCACATGTTCTTCTTACCCTGTATCATGTACTTGTAAAGCCTGTCCAATGCTGCCGGCTCGGGAAGACTGTTATCATCGCCGACCTTTCCGAAGGCAAAAAATGGGTCCACAAACATCCTCCCAAACACATCCTTGGCTAATAAGGCTTGTAAAAGGATAACTGGGACCTTATCGAAGGAAAACGATACTTTGCACATCAGCGACGCCCAATCCTGTTCCCGACAGTATTCGCCCAATTCCTGAATGACCTTGTCCTTCTCATTATCTTGAATATTGTCTAAATCAGTGAGAGACTTGACACTGTAACTTCTGGCCCAGGAGCGTATCTTGCCATCCAGCTTGAGCAACTCATCCCTAACAACCCTGTCCTCCTTAGGAGCCCATCCGTTGTTTGACGCCATTGACTGGAGAGCATGTTCTTGATGCGCGACAACTATGGTCTGCAAATGTTCATTATCCTCCGATAACCGAGAAAGGATTTCGTTGAGCTTTCGAATTTTTGTATCACGTTGCTGCAGCTTGTATTCGTACGCGGACCGTTGTTGTTGGCGATCACTTTCATGCTGGTGTACTTCCTCTGCTAGGCGCTGGGACTGAGCCTCGAATTCCTGGCGTAATAGATTGTATTTCTCCTTCCATTCCTCAATTGGCACACCCTTTTCTTTGTCTTGGTGGAGGTACTTGATGTCTCTTTTATGGGCTCTATTATTAATGTGAGCACCATGCGACTTTGTATCGGCCCCTGTTCCAGTAGCTTCATGGGCTTTTTTTGCCCGCGAATCTCGTTCCTTATCTGGGCGCTCAAGGGAGTCTGAGGATGGGCTTATCGGTTCCTCTGACTTTCGCCCAGTCAACACCTGTCCGAGCACCATTAGTACTTTCTGAAAATCTAGTTATTGGGAGCTGAATGGGGGCAGACCCGTGTAGCACCGCCCAAGATTCTACCCATCGCTCCCCTTTCGGTCCTTGTACGGCGGCTATTGTTGCCAGATAGTGGACCATGGCTAGGTGCCTAGCATATAATAACCCAGTGAGCTAGTGCGTGAAGCAAACAAAGGTAGCCAGGAAATTCTGTTACACACTCTTACCAGCTTTTGAGTCTCTTTGGACGTACCCCTACCTTCCGCCATGATTACCCAAGACGGATATTCGACAATAGCTTGGCCAAGAATCGAAATATATTTTGTGGCATCTGTTTCACGGACTATGGAAATTAAATGTGAGCCCGTCTATAAGAGTTTCTTCTCAGAGTGGCAGCTGTAAGCACGGCCGCTTAGACCTCGAACACCCCTGCCTGGGCTAGGCTTTAGGGCTTACTATGTTGAGCTGCCCGCAGCTACGCTAAACTTAGCGCCAGCGGTCTGAATTAGCCCCTTGCCATCATAGCCAGGAGTCGCGGCGGAGAGTTCTACTATTTGTTCCCCGTGAGCGGCTGTGCGTGGTTCACCAGATTAGGAGTTAACAGAGAGTCATCATTCAAGTACAGCCAGTTCAATTCTGCCTTCACCGGAGGCATACAGCGGAACTATGACGCTTGATTCGAACTTCACCGTCAATTTCAGCTCCCTTGCCCTATCTTCTAACCGCAAGATCATTGTGGGGGTGGATTATGGTACTACATATACAGGTATCCCCCCATTGTCTGGCTATGCCGCCGCTGGAAATTTGACTGACCGAAGGTTAAAATAGGAGCCAGTTATGTGAGCTCGAAAGCGTCTGGCTTGAGCGATATCATACTCATCAACACCTGGCCTGGCCCCTCTAAAAATACTGATGCCGTCTACAAAGCGCCGTCCCGTATCGCATATGCTTCCGATAATCCCCGTATTTCTCTACAGCGCTGGGGTTACCAGGTTGAGCCCGGGATGGTGGCGTATTCATGGACCAAATTGCTACTGGATCAAGGCACGCCATTGTCCGACTATGACGATTCCTCTCTTGAAAATGCTTCTCAGGCTGGTATAATGCGTGTTCCGGAGGGGAAGACTGCAGTCGATGTTGTTTCAGACTATCTGTCTGAGATTTATAAGCATATATTGAAAGCTATTTCTAAGCACATTACCGAGCAAGAGCTGCATGTCACCCCAATAGAGTTTTGGTTCACTGTCCCAGCGATTTGGTCAGACAAAGCTCGGGATGCCACAAGAACTGCTGCTCGACGGGCAGGATTTGGAGGTAGTCTTTCCCGGCAAAGCGATAAGGTGTTCCTGATTAGCGAGCCAGAAGCAGCCGCAATCACAGCGCTAAAGAAATATACTACGAACAGTATAGGAGGCTCTGTTAAGGTGGGCTCTTGTTTATTCTGTAAGTCTCTGTCTAACACAGGTTCTAGGTCGGAGATGGGGTGCTTGTCTGCGACTGCGGTGGTGGTACTGTAGTATGATTTTCCTGGAGGCTACGCAATATTTCAATGCTGATATTTCAGGACATTACGACTTACGTTGTGAATCGGGTCTCTCCGTCCCTCGAATTCGAGGAACTGTGCACAGGGATCGGTATGTCATTTACTTCAGTGTTCCTATCCTTGGAAACAGGCTGAACAAATGTCTAGGAGGCAAATGCGGCTCCACAGCAGTGGACCGGAATTTCTACAAGCTCATGTCGGATAGGTTCGGCGATGCGTTTAACAATTTGCCTATGAAGCGCAAGAGCCCCGGAAGCGAGTTCATGAAACAGTTTGAGACTGTCAAGAGGGATTTTGGCAGCTCTGATGAGTTGACCACGTTTGAGCTGCCTCTTAATATGACAGTATCTAACGCAGACCCAGAACACTTTGATGAGGAAGAACGGATAGTTATTATCTCAAGGCAAGGATTTGCCTTTTTTATTTACTTACCTTTCATAGCAAACTACTAACAGCTGATTTAGTAATGATCTGCGCACCATCTTTGAACCTGTCATAGAAAAGATTATTAGTCTAGTGCGACGGCAAATTGAAGATGCCCATGAAGAGATTGGGAAAGATATTATCAATGTACGGCTTGTGGATTTCCCTTGGTCCCTTTTCTCTAACTCATTTTCTTGTTTTCGGCCTCATGGGATCCTACTGACAGCCTTTCAGAGGATTATCTTGGTGGGTGGATTTGGCGACTCTGAATACCTCCGCAAATCTTTCCGGTCATCCTTTGAGGCTGAAGGCAAGATTACCGTCACAATACCTGATGCCCCGTAAGTACTATCGATTGTTGGATCCAGCGAAACTACCTACGGCCCAGTCACTAAGTACTTTCTAGACAAGCTGCTATTGTACAAGGGGCTGCGCTGCGAGGGTTAGAAGGCCTCCAGTCAACTACCAAAAGATGCCGTCGGCATTACGGCTTCTGCTACGGCATCCCATTCAGGGACGGGATAGACAATGAGAGCGATGCTTATGTACACCCTTACAGTGGTACGAAAATGGTCGCTGGCATTATGAAATGGATGATTGCCAAGGTGAGTCTTTCCGGAACGGCTCTGCTAGGCACTAGTCTCCGGAGTTCTCCTGATATGGAATTGAATAGGGCGACAAGTACGAGGAGGACTATACAGAGAGCATCGCTCTTCGTCGGCCCCATACTGCGTCCTGGGGCAGAAAAAAATCTATAACTCTCTACGCATGCGATCAAGCTAGCGCTCCCGAGCGGGTAAATTGTAAAGGTTTGTCTGCTGAGGCTTCCAAATGTGCCGATTGATCTGACGAGGAATTAGATGTTTATGAAGTGGGTGACATAGTTGTAGACTTCACGGGTGTGGACTTGCAACAATTCGATTCAAAGATGAAAGACGGTAGACGCATGTATAACCTGACTTACGATGTCAAGGTAATATTCGGCGCACAAGAGGGTGTCCTGAAGTTTGAAGCTGTTAGCCAGGGGCAAACAATTGGTCGGACAAGTATCAACTTCGCCACGATCGAATACTATTAACTAGATGTCTTCTCAGAATATCTGCTTTACAGCCAATTTCTTGAATTGAAAGCGAACAATCCTTGTATCACGATGTTATCACCACTCTGCCTGTCAGCTTGCCTCAATTTCCCATCCTTGATCAACTCTTCCTTCTATTGGATTTCTCGCATCTACTACTACGCATAACACTGCCTTGTATTGTATATATCACAACATCTCCTCCGGAAGATCGATGAAAGATCCTGGCGATTCATAACCGTGAATCAACTGTAAGCTACAAAAGATCATAACTGGCGTACCTTGTCGCGGTTGGGATCGGAGGAGCCAAATATGTAATTAGAAAGACACTCGCTCTGTAATTATATGCGGTACACGCAGAGAAACATACTGAATCTCAGATTAAGAATTGAAATATCTTATTTCCAATTTGTTGCTGAGTAGCAGAATGCTATAGGAATAGATGTAGGATATGTGCTTCACTATGAAGTGCTAGAGAATATGGTAAAAAGCAGAGTAAATGACGCAGGTCCCGCACGATCCATATCCACGGTGGAAGCCCTCACGCAATCAGTTGACATGCTACGGGATGCACAAAAGGTCAATGAGTTAAAATTCGACGACTTTACCGCAAAAGCAATCACTGCAGAAGATCCCCATCAGTAAAATAAGAAATATTTGAATTCCAGCTAGTGCAATTGGTGAAACTATACGAACCATAAATAAAATGGTTTAGCACCTTCCACCGCATCGCTACGTTATTACTTTCGCTGAGAAACCTAATATGACTACGACGAGCCTGGCGATGTTTGAATGTGGCGAGGAAACTACCATATCCCTCGGCTATACCTAAAACATACTATTTTGGAGGCTAGAGTGGGTTATTTTAGATGCGGAGGGGAAGCTCAATAGAACGATATGCATATATATATTTAGCCGACACTTATCAAAGGTTCGCTATCATTGTAGGACAACTGGGCTTGGTCTATTTAGTCTATTTTTGATGGATAAGGCACTCTTTATCTTGACGCTTGGGTTGGCCCGTTGTGGGA
Organism: Aspergillus caelatus; assembly: GCF_009193585.1. Taxonomy (NCBI): domain Eukaryota; kingdom Fungi; phylum Ascomycota; class Eurotiomycetes; order Eurotiales; family Aspergillaceae; genus Aspergillus; species Aspergillus caelatus. The sequence continues at coordinate 434,580 of NW_022475265.1, forward strand.
CGAGCCCTCTTTCTCCTCTCGAAGTCTGAACGGCGGCGACGACGAAGCCCACTGGATGAGAGTCCTACTGCAGAGATTGCATGAGTTGTCACTGTGGTGATGAGGATCCACACCGCTGCATTGTGTAGATTAGGCCTGGGATCTGTATGCTGGGGTGAATCGTGATGGCGGGTTTACATTCGTGTGAGACACTAGGAAAGGTCGGATGCATATGGATATAGTCAGCACTCGTTATCTTGTTGTATTGTATTTGATGCGGTTTTTTCAAGTAGTGGTAATTCAGAGTAGTACATAGTTGTTTTATGCATCTAAACGCACCATAACCGCAGCGAGAGATATGCTGATCACGGCTTGTCAGCCCAAGATCAAGAGGGAAACTCAGCGAGTGGGAAATAAATCCCGGCCAGTCACTATCTACGGGATGCCAGCTCTATCTCATCATCTTGATGGTTCTGATTCGCTAGTGTTGCGGAGTAGGGAAAGGGGTTATCAGTCCTGTAGTGCCACAATCTGAGAAAGCCCCATGTCTAGTCATGCTCACCCGCCATGTTGCTTAGCCCCAATTCACAGGGGACTGGGGATCTTTCCCCTCACCAGAGTCCACTTGGTTGTCTGAGCCCCCTTCCGTCAAGGGATGGCTGATATTATAACCAGGTGCATGGGTATCCGATACGCTCCAGGACGAGCAGGTTGAATCAACGATTCTGACCTTTATCTTCAATTAAACTGAGTAACTTCCAATCTTCAGACAGAAAAAGGTGTAGTGCGTGCTTGGATGGTTGGCCTGATGCAAATGTTCTATCACTACGGGTGATCTGGACACCCATTAGCAATATCCAGTTGGAGTAGGACGCCCACAGCGATGATACGCGAGATGGTAACTTGACTGAACAGTCCAAGCTATACTTCTGTACCGAGCCAGAGCACAACAGAGACGACAGTGTGTGCACGGTTACTCAAGCAACCGATGCTGATCGAGTAACCAACTGTGTCAGAGGTCGGCCCTCCTATCATATCCTCCGTCTCTGACTCCCCAAAAGCCAATGCTATCTGAGCTGAAGAGCGGGCATCTGATTTTTCGCTAGGAACCCCACACACGTGAAGCACTCGGCGACAAAACATACATCGACGGAAAGCTTCGAGAAGTTGCAGAAGAACCCCTTGCAGTCAGCCACCCGCTCTGCGGGTGGGGTGTTAGGACTTGAGCAGAGATTGTGGAGACTGGCCACACGGGTGGTACTGCTATAGAAGAATACTCCCCGAAGCAGAGCTTTCACAAGAGGTGGATAGATCGACGAAGGGGCCTCAAGAGGCCGCGGCGCCTATATGAAATTGCCCGATACACAACCGGGCTCTTGCACTTGGAACCCCAGCGAAATGACAGAGCTTGTGGATCGTCGGATAAATGGCTATGCCCTGCTTTAGTTCTCAGTAGTAGTAAGATACAAGAGCTGGAATAGATTGTACCTGTTGATTTGGCCAATAGCAAGGAGGTAACAAACCGGTTAGACCGTCAATCTGTATCGTCTCAAAATAAGCCTATCTAACCTTGCTATCGGTTTGGTGTAATAGACAAGCGCGACAAGGACAGCCTCCTGCACACTTAAAGCGTCTTGGCTGTCATTCTCCAAGTATGACCGGCATTCCTTGCATCTTCTAACCTCACAGGCTGTACAGGCAAAGGGGCTTTGGATAGTGTCTACGACAATAGCTGACGATAGGGCCGTAGGTTAGAGAAACACGCTAGCCTGACACATCTTCTGAATGGGCTCCCTGATATCACCTTGACTCGGCCTCGAGGGTTACATACTAAAAAGGATTTGTCCGCTCGTGCTCGAAATGACCCGAAGAAAAGCTTATTAGATGAGCGGATTGATGTCCAATTAGCCCGAGACTCATCTTGTGTGTAATATCTCCTCTTGCCTTCGGATGTGGCTGGAATTTGAGGGGGAAGCTTACGGTTGCTACTGAGACTGCTGCCGCCGCGAGGTGTCGACTTGGCTTGGCTAAATCCAGCATATCTGTGGAGTAGAATCATCTCAATGTGAGACAAGGGGTGCCTTGGGAGTTGGGGGTTCAAACCTTCTGGTTGTTAGTGAGGTCTTGGCCAGCGCGAGAATGCCCTACGTTACATTTTCGGCAATAGACCATGACCTCCATTGCCGAACGTACTTCAGACATCGATCAACAACACTCCCACCGCGATCTTGCTTTTTATGGTGCGGATCGTCCGATGCAACTTTAAAGTAGCCGGCTGAATTTCTTTATTACCTAAAGGTGATTTGGATAAACAATTTAGCCTCAAATGTCACCCCGCGTGTGGTTGATGATCGCCGGAGTATGGGTCTTGTCATCCTTGCGGAATTACTGCCGAAGGATATCAATTGTACATTCTTAGTCTGAGCTCTGGATAATGGTGGTTCTGTATATGGAGTAGGAAGTAGGGGACATAAAAAGAAGACGAAACCTGCCTCCTTCATCACTTAACCCGCAATTCACTTCATTATTCTCGATTCCATTTATTATTACCTACTTAGAACCAAACCACTTCTCACTTATTCACCATCTTTTTTGAGACCACGTAACTACTCCCTCAATATGCGCTCTACCTTGACCTCATTCTTCGTCGTAGCTGCTGAATAGGTCATACATGCCGCCGCAGCTAGTTCCTCTGGATGCGGCACAAACCCAACCCTCAGCAACGGTCTAAACTACATGGACGTCAATGGGCAGTCTCGGGAGTACATCATTCAAGCCCCCGACAACTATGACGCCAGTACTCCTCACAAGCTTGTGATAGGGTACCACTGGCGTGACGGCACCATGAACAATGTCGTTGAAAACGGATTCTACGGGCTGAGCTACCTGGCCGGGAACGCACCCACCATCTTCATTGCTCCCCAGGGGCTGGGCAACGGCTGGGCCAACAACAACGGTGACGATATCGCATTCACCGACCAAATCCTCGACGCGATAGAATCCTCCTTCTGCATTGATCAGGACCGCCGTTTCGCCACCGGCTGGAGCTGGGGTGGAGGCATGAGCTACTCGGTGGCCTGTTCGCGAGCTGACGTTTTCCGCGCTGTTGCGGTTCTTTCCGGTGCTGAAATCAGTGGTTGTGATGGCGGATCTCTTCCCATTGCATACTTTGGTCAGCATGGAATTAGCGATAGCGTGCTGGGTGTCGAGCTTGGCCGTACATTGCGAGACCACTATGTTCAGGTGAATGGCTGTGATGCTGCGACTCCCCGTGAGCCCGGGGTTGGAAGCGGAACACATGTTGTAACTGATTATACGGGTTGTGCTGAGGGTTATCCTGTCCAGTGGGTTGCTTTTGATGGTGATCACGAACCACTTCCTTCAGACGGAGGTTCCTCGGATTCATTTACCCCTGGTCTTATTTGGAACTTTTTCTCTCAGTTTTAAACTAAATCAAGGGGAGCTGCTTTGGAAAGGCATTACGGAGGAGGGAAAGATTGACAGAAGCTGTTTAGTGCCTTCTATGTCTAACCATATTGTCTCTCGATGCATGTGTCAAGGAAGTTATGTTTGGGCCTTCATCCTAATTGATTATTTATTTTATATGCTGGGAACGAAAATGTTAATGTAAAATGATAGTGAAATCTGTGAGCCGACCATTTCCATGCTCTATCATAGTATAGACATTTCATTATCCTTAGGATCGGCCGAAATCATAATCCTGAAGCATGGACAGCCAAAGGTACGCCCTACCGACTAAAGATTTATATATTTTTCATTTATTGTATTTTAATAGTCGATGCGTACAACGGCTGTTGAAGAAGACTGGAATCAATCTTCGGATCACAAACGGTTCGGAATATCTGCAAAATAATCATTGTAATAGGCTGTCACTAGTGCTTCTATCCACACACTTTCCACTTTCAAAGCCTTCCATGACCGACTCGGCCCGCACTTAAGATTTGCTAGGTAATGGTAATACTCTCTACCCCTCACTATAGCCACTAACAACAGCTAATAAAGTAAGCCTCACTTTAGACCTTCAGTGTTAGGAGAGCGGGCTTCCATGGCAGCAGGTTGTAATCGCCACTAGCGTTAGGGTCCCGCCCTTGGTAGAGCAACTGCAAATTGCAAGGATCCACAGTCATCGTCTGATCGGGGTTGCTGCGAACCAGATCACCGTGACTGATATCGTTCGTCCAGGTGGCGCCACTATTGACCTTGCCAGCGAAGGGCTGGCTCTCGGTGCCTGCCTGGACAGTCCACTCCCCATCCAGACTATCAGCCGTGAAGGAGCGGAAATAGCGTCCATTGGCGCCCATGGCCTCCACAATCATCAAGTACTTGTTTTGGCCGTCGACAGTGTAGACCTGAACCGCTTCAAATAGGTTCTCCCTCGTGTCACTCAGGATGATCTCGGATTGGGTCCCGAAATCACCAGGAAAGTTATCGATGGGCATGCTGGAGCGGTAGATCTTGCCATTATCACCCGCAAAGAAGAGATACATGTCCGTATCATCGCCAATGACAGTTTGGTCGATGACTCCCGTATCAGAGTCGGAAATAGTTCCAGAGAAGAGAGGCTGGGCCGCTGACCAGCCATTAGCGTCGGTAGGATCACTGGAGGTTTTGTAGGAGAATGAGGTCGGACCCCATTGGTAGGCGAGGATCCAGACATCCTTTGGTGCAAAGTAGAAGAGTGTGGGTGCAACAGTGCCCTGGTTCATGGCGTTCTGGCTTGCCGAGGCCATCTCAGACCAGTCGCTAAAAGGACTGAAGTTCATCGAGCCATAGTTCCCGGAGGTATCGGCGACTGATGCATAGACGATATGCTGGCCGTTGGACACAACATTGGTGAAGTCCTTGAGTGCAGCCCATCCTGCCTTAGGCTCCGCGAGGGCGCCGGTTGATGTCCAGCTGTAGCTCGATGGTAGGGCGCACTGCGCTGCGGCACCTCCCACTAAGGCAAGCAATGCTGTGCAACATAGGGATCGATCAAGAACTTTCTTTGCAACTTTCATTGTGGACTCTGTATTCAATGACAAACAAGGGGAACAAAGGTGGATCAGAATGTTGTAGTAGTAACTTAAAACGACGACACCGGGTCAGATTTATAGCCCCAATATAGCCTTGATTTAATTATTCGTCTGTAGCGCCGGCTAAAACCCGAAAACCATTCAGCCGCGAATGTGTTTCATGTGTTCAATTATACCCATAGTAGTTGCATGGACACCTGAACTCATTGCCGACAGAAGTGCAAGCCACAGGAGCACATATCGGACATTTGCCTTGTTCGTTCATAGTGTACGTTTCATTTGGACTAAAACAATCCCCCCAGCCAACAGATCTGCAAGAGCTTCTGCACCCCGCCCTGTTGGACGTACCGTTCCTGGCCTCGAATTTGGTGAAAAGGCCCACCTAGGCCAAGGCCCTAATTGATCACATGACAACCAAAGGTCGCTATATTCTGATTACCCTTATGTAGGTTATTGCGTATCATTAAGGTAGTAGAATGAGGAAGATCAAAGAATCATTCTCAATATAACCTTTTAATATCTTGAAGCTTTTCAAAATGTATATCAATCTATATCCACTGGATTTCGTGGTGTTATAGGGTCGGGTTTGGGTCCAACATCCGGTCCGCGGGATTCAGGTCCTAAACCTGTCCTGTACCTACTGGACCCGTGGGTAACCGACGGGTTCGGACTACAAACCTGCCAATGAAACGGGTCAAGTCCAACCCACGGGAACTACCCGCGGGTTTTGGTGACGCTAGTTATAAATATAACAAAGTGGATTTATCATGGATACTAGACATGCCTTCTCCTATTTATTTTATTAGAGACATGCCCCCTCTGGAGCGCCTACTACGAGGTCGTGATCCCTACGCGCAGCTTTGCTTTTACCTTGGAGGAGCGCTGTACTATCAATATGCTATACTGTATAGGCCTGGAACCTATACAGTTAGCCTAGGACCCATAGACCTTATAGCGACTGTATAGTACCTACGACGCCAGCACTAGCTCAACTAGCGTAAATTTTGTAGAGGCCCAGGTCTGAACCACAATGGCCTATATCCATTTGAATAGTGTTATAGATACCTTTATCAGAGGGAGTAGTTTAGCGCTGCGCCATGGGAGGGGTTTGCATGGGGCATGAAACGTTGCTACGTCCATCCATGTAAGCGGACCAATTACGGACATTGCACATTTATCCTTCTGCGGTGCTTTGTTAATTTCCGACCCTGGTGATCCCATTGGGATGTTTTCCTTCTCAACAGTTAAGGGTAGGAATATATCCCAACTCCGGTGGAGGCAGTCTCACCAAGTCGAACTACTAGTAGCTACAGAGTACACATATTGTTCTTGACTACAGCTTAATCAGCAACAGAAATTTACTTCATGTGGCATTGTGGTTCATTTACTCTATCCCCCAAATTGCGCGACGATAAAACCTACTTCATAAAGTTGGTTGCATACTGACAAGGCACCCAGGCTTTCATTGGCACCATAGCTAGAAGAGCCTTTGTTTTCTCCTGTTTCCTTTTTTCATTTTGAATTCCATCTTGACGAAACCAGAGAATCTTCAAGGGCCATTATGAAGGTCGATCTTCTCTTCCTGGGGCCATTGATGAGCATGGCTACCAGAACAGTATCCCAGATCTCCAATCCAACCTTTTGGGAGGATTTTGCTGATCTCGATATCATTCGCGTCGATGATACATTCTACTATTCCGCCTCGAATATGCACTACTCGCCCGGTGCTCCAGTCCTTAGTTCATACGATCTTCTAAATTGGGAATTTGCTGGCCACTCCATTCCAGAGCTTACGTTCGGCCAAAATTATTACCTCGAAGGTGGCAACCACGCGTATATTCGCGGTACATGGGCTTCGACATTAAACTATCGACCAAGTACGTCCACATTCTACTGGATGGGCTGTATTGATGGTACCACATACATTTACACGGCCTCCAACGCAGAGGGCCCATGGACCCAAGCCTCAACGATCAATAAATGTTATTATGATTGTGGTCTGCTCATTACAGACGATGACAAAATGTATGTTGCCTACGGGAACAGTGGGATCTCCGTCGCCGAGCTCTCCGACGATGGGCTGAGCGAAGTGAGCTCCCAGATGGTCTTCCCTACGGACGATGCTGGATATCTGGAAGGATCTCGATTCTATCAACACGATGGGAACTTCTACATCTTTGTTGTTCATCCCGCCAATGAGGAACATGTGCTTATGTCGACCTCCGGTGTATTCGGTCCTTATGAGCGTCGCCTACTGATCTCTGATGCTGGCCATCCCGTCTCAGGGGCGGGATACCCACACCAGGGGGGTATTGTTGACACCCCGAATGGGGATTGGTACTACATGGCCTTTGTCGATGCCTATCCTGGAGGACGAATTCCCGTTCTCGCTCCTTTGGTCTGGGGAAGCGATGGCTGGCCTTCTGTGGAGTTGGTTGACGGTGAATGGAGCACAACATATGACGCGCTGAATATCACTCCCCCGTCTACCCCCATTTCATCCTTTGAACCATACACTGATGAATTCACGGGAGATAGCCTCTCACCACAATGGGAATGGAATCACAATCCCGACAATGACAAGTGGTCGATTAAAAATGGGGTCACTCTTACCACTGCCTCAGTAACCGATGACTTATACGCAGCGAAGAATACCTTAACCCATCGAATTCTAGGTCCCACCTCAACTGCCACCATCCATCTTAATACGAGTTCCATGTTCAGCGGTGACCGTGCGGGCCTTTCACTTCTCCGTCATTACTCCGCCTGGATTGGCGTAGTCAATGATGGAGGTACCTCTCACATTGGCGTTACCACGGGACTGGAGATGGACTCGGATTGGAATACCGTTTCTACAGGAACTGAGAGTGCTACAGCTGAGTTCTCTGGTAGTGAAATATGGCTTCGTGTCGAAGCAGATATCACTCCATACGCGGGCAGCGGCCAGTTCTCGTACAGTTTGGATGGTGTGACATTCACGAACTTGGGGGATATCTATGAATTGAACACTAACTGGGAGTTCTTCATGGGGTACCGCTTTGGTATCTTCAACTTTGCGACTACCGAGGCTGGAGGAAGTGTGGTGTTGAACTCGTTTGTCTTGTCGTGACTTACCACCCTTTTCCGTGCTACAAGCCAACTCTGTAGAATTTGGGACGTTATATCTGTGGAGACAGATTGTTTTCTCATAGTGCTATTATGTATTGTCTATAGTGTCCCTAGGTATCTGGAGAATGAACATCAGTCCATTTCTTTCTCCTCTTGCATCGATACTCGCTGAAAATATGTTTATACAAGAGGGACAAGGACCCGGCTTCCAGATTGCACTTAATGTGGGCACTCGGTGTGGGGACAAACGCATCAATTCCACTTCACGGCCTTTAGTTTGTCTCGGCATAAAGGGTCCGAGCACTGCAGAAAGATGGGTCCAAAAGCCAGTTATCTTCGTTACATTGGGCACTGAGAGCTAATGTTCGGCAAACGCAATCTTAAATTTGCCGACTCCAGGTCAATATAACCTGTCTGCCCATATACTTCATACAGAGCGGTCACTATTCCGACCCATCGGAAGTATACTTTGGAGGCAAAATGTAGAAACTGCTGCATATCTTCACGGATATATGCCGATCAATGCTGAAATCGATGAAACGCTGATTCGGTTGGGCCCCCCACTCCCCGGAATTTAGGCTATTTAAATATCTTCACGAAAACTGACAGGGTTCCTGCATGCGATGTCTCCAATGAGAACAAGTCTGAATCTCCGAGAATCAGCCTTATGATTCAGTGGCTTTGTGCCCCGCTTGGAGGTTGGCCTGTGCTGAAAGTTCGGAATAGGTTTGATTTCTAAGTGCCGGTTGTACAGGCTGGCAGCTGGTTCGCTCGTATGGTACCTAGTACCTACCCCTTTTCTCCATAGTGAAGTAATGCTAATCTATGCTACATACTGTGCACCACTTTCCCTCCCATCGACCGATATGTGCGGGGCGAGAAGCACTCTACGGAGTAGACCTCGCTACTGGTCGGGTTTGGGTCCAACATCAGGAGATATGCCCGACCCGCGGGTTCAGATCCTAAACCGGTACCTAAACCTATACACCCATGGATTAGGTGTATCAATCCATGGTTTACCTATAATATCAACCAAAATTGTATTTAGAGTGTATGAAAATAAATAGTTATTATGGATATGTTATTGCAGCCCGTATACTTCTGATATCTGGTCTATTTATTAATTCAAAAGTACCTACGAAGAACCCATGCGCTTAAGATCCAAACCTCTTCCTAACCCGCGGGTTTAGATCAGTGACCGAGAAACTACTAAGAACCAAGTCCGGTCAAACCCGCGGGTTTTGGCGAGGCCTAATGCTGTGCTGTCTTGCCGAGAGTCTCCCTAGCTAGTACCCCAGAATCACCTTCGAGGTTTTTTAGTAGGACGTAATAGACCTTCGTGAAACCTGGTGTGCGCCTCAAGGGTCCTTTAGCCGCCAACGGAGCCCCACAGCGTGATCCTGAATATCAAACAAAGCATCCATAGATTTCGTCCTAATGCAGCATACTGCGTCGTAGTACGCACTCTACGATATCCAAGTCTCCTTCTAGAGTTTCAATACTTCTGCCTAAATACCTCACTCCGCAGAAGGAATATCAAATCGGCCGCAAAATGCCTATATATACCTCCAGGCCAATAATCATAACATCCCCATAACACACCCAGTCTCTATCTATCTTGTTCCCAATCCAGAATGGTCCAACTTCCATCAATCGCTCGCTGTACACTCCTTGCGACTGCTGCATCGGCATATGTGACTAGCCGACAGGCAGCGCAGAGCGTTCACGATGCCTTCACCGCAGCTGGGAAGATGTATTTCGGGACTATCGCGGAGCAGGCTCTGCTGGAGAACCCCCAGAACGAACCCATCGTTGCTGCGAACTTTGGCGCTCTTACTTGCGAAAACAGCATGAAGTGGGATGCCACAGAGCGTATGTCTTTTCTATACTGCGACGGCATGGTTAACAATGCTGACCCCAAATAGCTACCCAGGGGGGCTACAACTTCGATGGAGCTGACTATGTTGTATGTTGTTGTTCTTAATTTCCTTTTGAGCTTTAATAATGGGATATAGGTCGATTATGCCGTGGAAAAAGGAAAGTTGCTTCGCGGACACACTCTTCGTACGTTTCACCCATCAAACACCCGTTCGAACAGATGTATTAAGGAAGACATCCCGCAGTCTGGCACTCTCAGCTCCCATCCTGGGTTTCCCAGATTAGTGACCCCGCCACCTTGACCAGCGTCATCCAAGACCACGTCACCACCGTGGTGACCCGCTGGCAGGGACAGATCTACGCTTGGGTATGGCACGTAGCATTCATCATGGATCAACTAATTAACAGTCATAGGATGTGGTGAACGAAATATTCGCTGAAGATGGGTCCCTTCGCGAGAGCGTGTTTTCAAACGTCCTTGGAGAGGACTTTGTCCGCATTGCCTTCGAAGCTGCCCGTGCTGCGGACCCCAACTGCAAGCTTTACATCAATGACTACAAGTGGGACATCATCACCCTAGGATATGTGACAGCATGCTAACTACATATTCTAGCCTGGATGACGCCTCCTACCCGAAGACCCAAGGGTTCGTGAGCAAAGTCGGTGAATGGATCGCTGCTGGAGTTCCCATTGATGGAATTGGTGAGTGGCTCGCATGGCTACCCAGCCACGCATAGTATAAACTAACCTCCTTTAGGCTCTCAGTCTCACTTCGGGTAAGATACTTGTAACTTAATAAAATAGATTGCATCCATACTAACCCCACATCCTAGTGCTGGAGGCTTCCCTACGTCCGGCGCCCAGGCAGCGCTTGAAGCGCTTGCATCGACTGGTGTTTCTGAAGTCGCCGTTACCGAGCTTGATATTGGAGGCGGTACTTCGGAAGATTGGGTAAATGTTAGTATACCTTTCCTTCTTGCTAGCTGAGCAGTACTTACAGGACAATCCAGGTCGTCAATGCGTGTCTGAACGTCGAGAACTGCATCGGGATTACTGTCTGGGGTGTGTCCGACAAGGTAATTAACTTCTTTCTCTTTCCACTAGATGTACAGTAGGGAGCTAACAACATCTAGGATTCCTGGCGCGCCGACGAAAGTCCCCTTTTGTTCGATGCGAATTACCAGCCAAAGGATGCTTACGGCGCTATAATCGCGGCACTCTAAGCTGAGCGTGATATCTATATTGGTTCTGCGACGGGCACAAGACCAGAATTGTGGTGGAAATTTATTCAGTTTCCAGTATGGGGCTGTCACTCATTCTGTTACCATAGTAGTGCTTGAATCCTGAACTATCAGACTATACACGATAAAACGTGTTATCCGACTTTGGAAATCTTTCGTAGCTTATTAAACATAGTAGTTCTAATTTCGCCAAATTATTTAGGCTGCCTATAATAGTACCCAATAGCGTTATCGATATATGGCAATCTGCTTTCTGCCCGACATTGGCCACCACCCTACATGCATACAAACAAATCCCAGAGCACCATTAATTGAATAGATGGACGGGCCCTTTCACCATACAGAATGTAGAAAAAATCTATAAAATCTAGATTCTTAACTATACAATACCAACAAAAACTGACACAGGTTTTCCGGATTCGGGGCAGGTCTAGCGAGTTCAAATGCCAACTCTAACAAGGAGTCAAGAGTAAATGAGAACAGTCATCATCAACCTCTCGCATACAATCTCATCCATACGATGCATTCGCAAAATACAAGAGTCCCTCTTATATCACTTTTCTCAGGAATCTGCAGTTCTCTAATTGGAATAGACTACAAATACCTATAACCCTTCCGGTACAACCCCCCTCATCCTCTCCAAAATCCCCATACTCCGTTCTCCCCCATCCTCTGGAATAACAAACCAAGCAGGCTTGCATTCTAAAAAGATATGCGCCTCTACTTTCTCCGGCACCTGGTCCTTAGATTTACTCTCATCGACAGTAACAGCCACAATGCCCACCTCGTTTGGTTTGGCATGGTAAACCATCGTCATGGGACTACGGCATTCACCACAGATTGTGCGAGTTGCATACTTGCTAAGATTGATTTCGACAAGACGGTCTGACCTGGTCCACCGGAAATGAGACGAATCCACGTTCGTGAATGCTGCGAAGGGAGAGCCGTGCAGGAGGCGGCACATGCGACAGTAGCAGTATGTTAACCCGTACAATGGGGCTGTTGTGGCATATGTTGTCTTTTGACAGTAGCAGCTTCCGTAGACGACGGGGTTTGTGGTGGAGGTTGACATGGTGTATTGTGCTGTGGGATGGTGCTTTTTCTGGCTCGTCGGGGTAAACAGGCTATCATGCAGAGTAGTGATACTATAGAGAAATATATTCTCAGGAATTTGCGTGATATCTCCTGCAGTGAAAGTAGAACCGTTCTCAGTTATGAATTTGTAAGCGAGGGGGGTTTATACGAAGTATGACATCATCGCCCAGAGACTGGTGGCATAGAAGGTGGGGAGGGGATTGGTCACCACTGCTGGTTTATAAGCAAATTAACTATAGATGTGCGGTGGTTATATAAGCGTCTTGAAACAAATCCTCAGCAAGGGCTGGCCAATTAGCTCGCCGAGGAGCCGGCCAAAGAAACCGTCCAAGAGCATATCAAGGAGCTCGTTGAAAAACCTATCAATCGTCAAACAGCCAGACAGAAAAAGGAAGCGAGAGAGGAAGCGCGAGGACAACGCGAGTGGGACAGTACAAAGGAAGAGACCCCGAGTAAGCTATCATGAGTAGCTCTAGGTACAGCATCTGATAATGAACGAAATTTCATATCCATCATCTGTCTTGATGTGTAAGGGTATCTAGATACTACTTTTTAATACGAATTGACAAGCTGAAGGAGTGCCGCCATCAGGCAAAGGCTGCTGTACAACGCCAAAGAAAAACCTCCTAAATTATTCAAAGAAAGCTGAGCGTTTTATCGTCTCCTAAAATAGTGAGTGAAGATCTATAAATCGGAAAAAGAACTAAAAGAGCCACAGATATCCCCATTTGCAATGGCGCCAGAGAAAAGTGCATGCATATAACCTGCGTGGGACATTCTCTTGAGCCTTCCTGCCCCAGAGCGCTCACAGGCATATGTCTTGTGCATCTTGTGGCCTCGAGTACACATTTTTCAGATTTATCCAACCTCCAAATCCAGATCTTCTTCGTCCGGTCCTTGTAGTCCTTGGGCCTGCCAACGCCACATCACTGCAGTGAAAAGCTTGACCTGATCCTTCTTTCCATAAATATGATGAATTTCAGCCATTTCTCCTTTTCCACGATGCGTCGTAGGATGCCTGGGTCCGATCCAATGTCACACGGGTCACTTGACGTCTCCCGAGCGTCAGGCAAGGCGATAATTGTTTGGAATTTGAGAGTCGACATCAGAGCTGTCTTGAAATACATGGCGTAGGCAATGTATGTAAGCAATATAGTTTGATACCGTTAATTTCCTAGCCAAAGTTTGCAGAATACTACTATCGCGACATTTATCCCTTCATCTTTATGCTGGCGGTAGAGTATATTAAATTTAGTAGGTTACCTATTTTTATCCCAGATCTTGCGTGTCCCTTAAAGCAGGCAAGTGAGGGAGTTACCTACTCGCACAAAGTGATATTGACTCCAGCACACGTCTCATTACGCACACATTCACCGTCTTTCATCTTATCCAAAACCTGCCCAAGCCGCTTCAACCCGCATTCCAACATTTTGAACGGATATGAAAACGTAATTCGGAACCATCCAAACCCTCCTTCAGCTAGGAAATTTCGCCCATCTCCAATATTAACACCATGACAGCGGCATGTTTCTAAAAAGCAAGTCACCATGTCATTATACTTTTGAGGTCCAATGCTTTCCGAAACATTGAGAACACGAGCCCAGACAAACAGACCAGCATTTCTGTTAGCCTATGTTAGTAAGTTTTGTCGAAAAGGATGAGAACAGTGAAAACTCACCCGCCACGGAAATAAGTGATATTCCTCCGATCAAGCCAAGACGTCACATTACTATAGGTTTGATTAAGGAGATTTCTGTTCTGGCTGAGGAGCTCATTCGTCTTGGTCTCATTTTGGAGGAGGCGGGCCCACATATCCTGGGCGAGGTAAGACGGCCATGAGAACAGGCTAACACATTGATAGCTCAGTATTAACCTCGGTGAGTTGACAAGGGGTTCGGCATACTTGACACCAGCAGCAGCCTGAATCAAATTCTGATTACGTGAATGCAGAGCACCAAGTCGAAGCCCACTTGCCCCAAAGTCCTTGCTCATCCCATACATAACATGGACGAGATTTGGGTCAATGATACCGCTCAAATTGAGCGACAGAACAGACGTGAAGAGGTTTTCATCAGGGAAAACAGAGTTGGCATAGATTTCATCTGAGATAAAGTGGATTCTGTGTCGACCGCAAAAGCTTGCTAATGTCATTAGAGCTTCTTTGGACTGGGAAACTTGTTAGACAAAGACCTGCGTTTTATCTGTGGTTCAAAGGAGAAAAGGACTAACATAACAACGTCCTAGTGGATTATGCGGACTATACCACAACTATCAGTTATCAAGACTTAAATGTATGTGAGGGAAGGGCGTACTTCGCAATAACAACACCCCGCACAGCTTTTCCCGAGTGCCGATTACTTTCCTCTAACGTCTTTTCTAGCGATCTATTTAACGATGTCGGATTAAATGCATCTTCCAGAGATACTGTCTCGTTGTCTCGCATGAAAGACGCAGGTAACAGTGTCCCATTGCTGCGCAGGCGCATATCGGTAGGAAATCCGTTATACAACGGTCGAGGAATAATGATCGCCTCGTTGTCACTACATATACGCCATGTTAATGAGTCAATTAATGAAGTAACACCCGATGCCACGATGAAGTCATATTCGGAGATGGGCTAGTTGGGTTTGAAGTGGGTTGTAAAAAATCCCGCAAGGGCTTTGCGAAGTGTAGGGGAGGCGGTTGCTCCCTGCCCGTACGTTAAGTGGGACAGAGGATCAATAGTGAACTGTTATAGAAAATAAGTTAGATTGTAAATTGAACAAGGAAAGAAAGAGGAAATAAAACATTATGCTGAAGATATTCCTTTAGTTTATCTTGAATTAGCCAATTTTCAGCAAGGCCTAGATTTATACTATTGTTCTTCACTCAGTAAAACATCCCCTGTGTGTAACAAGTCAAGACATACATTCCTCTAGGATGTGCCTTTGGATCATACGGTTTGGACAGTACAGTCTGGTTAAGGGTTCTCCAGCCAGTGCCATTAACATTAGCTTGCGATGCGCGAGGTGACAGATAGTCTTGTATGGGGTCCACGGCTTCAACATAAACGAAGCCTATGGAGATAACCAAGAGCAGTTGGTTCAGTATCCACATGCTGATGTAACCCAGGAAATTTGAAGTTATCTTAGTCGTATTCCTATGCCTTTGAAGGTTCAAGTTTGATGGCAACATAGAAAGCCTTTGATAATACAGGTCCTTAATATACATCAGACACATACACACGCCTTACCTAAACGTGTCTATGAATCAAACATTAGTATATGAACATGATGGCCACAACTATGTTTACACCCGCATGCGTTAGTAATAACGAGCCCAGACAAAGTTCAAAGTTTATTAGCCAGATTTCCTTTCTAACGGACTGATAGGAGCCAATACCGGACTTAGAAAGAGATACAGGTTGATGGTATAAACTATTATAGGGAACCATGGGTCCAACAGCGCAAACAGTGGTTATGGCGTCCAACAAGTTTGGCACCATAACGATTCCAACTTTTCCAATTAGTTCCTTATTCGTTAAAACTGACCCAGTTTAAGTTACTTTTGTCTTCATCTTGGATCACGATGACAATTGCAATCAATGAGCCGCTGGTAAGCGAGGCTCAATATCACTACAGTCGTGGTTTTTCGAATGTTTAAAAGCTGTAGAATTCTAAATGCATACATCATATTACTTCTACAAAGCCAACAATACGTTTACTTTTTGAGTCCTTCGTGTCTATTGACACTTGTGTTTTCTTTGTAAGCCGAGGACATATTCTTTGGATTATCAAGAGACGAGATAAGCTACTCCCAGCTACTGTCCCGATGAATATTGTTCACTCACAGTAAATAGTAGAATGGTGACACTGGGACATATATTTCGCTTTTCTTTTCTACTTTGCACCCGCTGGGTGAAACACAAATAATTTGGCTATCCTGGAAAGGATAAGGCTCTGGGTAGTAGGGTTACCCCTTCCTATCACCTTAACGAGCTTTTGGATTGATTGTATACTCTTGGTTGCATATTATTGGGAAGAACAAATGACATATTCCTTGGCGGAACCCAGTTACATCAAGCTTAACAATCCAATTCTAAGCCAACTACATAGAGGGGAAATTTGTTCTGCTCCTTGCCGGTTGTCTTCTTCAGATCGCAGCCGATCGATTTTACCTTACGGCCTTAGTTCTAGTTCAGCGCTGAATGACGTGCAGGCAGTGTCGGGCAGACATCCTTTGGGAACTCGGGCTTTATGATAATTCCATCTTGGGTAATAGCTTCTCCTTTCTTCACCGCCTCGATTTGATTGTCTGCGCACGTCGATGGTAAACCGCGCAAGTAGCATGTTGGCGATGGCATTGGCTCTGGTTTCAAGGTAGTGGTGGAGTTCCAGGGACCCTCCGTAGAGTAGTCTCTCGTGACAGGGATTCTCCCTGTGGCAATATCCTTCTTCTGCATAGCTCTGATAAAGATCTTGTAGGCGTCCTGAGGACGGTAGGCAGGGACCATGTGTCCCGACTGATAGACACGAGCAAATGAGAACAACCCATGTTGACGAACCTGGCCAACCGATGACGACCCGGTGGTAATATCTGCATACCCAGCCTGCCTAAACTTCCCAGATTGCTTATAGTCCACCGCCAGGCTGACGCGCTCCCCACCAATCCAGTTGCAGGCAAAGTCGCGATCGCCATGTATCAAGGATACCTGAATACCAGAACCCAGGAGACCTGCAATGTCTTCAAGATACCCCTTTGTGTCTCTTCGAGCGTAATCCCCCGTTAGGTTGAATGCCAATCCCACGGTATTTGATATATCAGTATAGTTGACTGGAACGCCCAATGCATCTCGCACTTTCTTAGTTGCCAAGTACTCCACAAAGAAGTTCTCTGGGAAAGGGTCCAAATAGCAGTGGGTAATGTCGTAAAACGCCCATTTCTTTCGGAAATTATAAGGTCCCTCAACTTCGTTTTGGCAAAAGTCGCTAGCACTTTCACATGCTTGGTTGACTTGTGTTCTATTCCCGTACATGTTTGGGTCAAAGGCATCGGCAAGGTGATGACATTCATGAATCTTATCCAGACAACCGCCATTCTGGGAATAGCTAATCAGGGCATCACTGAAGTTCTGACGAGTTATGCCCTCGATACCATATGGATTCCTGTCATACGCAAACTCTGGGTTGGATGTCTCCTGTGTCAGGAGATCAATACAGCCATTGATTATACCCAGTGTAGTCAGATTTATCGGTGTCGCCGCAAGTGACTTGTCAATTATGCGGCTGTTCTGCTGCTGTATATATGCCGCGAAGCTTGGCCCATAACGCCCACCATAAGACTCTGTCCAGATACTGATAGACTTGTCTGAGGTGGTATGATGCTTAAATTCGTCTGTCCAGAGCTGGAGGAAATTCCAGAAATGCCGTGCGGCGTTCTCCGTAGTGTTGGCCGTCGAGTTAACGTTCTGGCTGCTAAAATTTCCGGGAATCAGTGTATGTCCAAGCGGCCCGGAATAATTAGGAATGATGTTTCCTGTTGTCAAATTTAATACCCCAAGCGTCTGGATATCATAGCTAAATCCGGTCTGGACTGGCTGATCAAGATACAAAACATTGTACTCTTTGTTCCAAGCCCAGGGGTTGTCTCTCGTGGTAAGATTCCGGTTGACATGACAGGGTCCATTTTCTGTAAAGAGTCCGAACATAGACGAGGCTCCAGGTCCACCATTCATCCAGATAACCAGGGGGGCAATTTCCGCATTCTCTTTCGCCTTGAAATACCAGAAGAATGTGTTGATGGGATAGTCATGTTTAACCCCCTTCATTGAATTTGGCGGGAATCTAGCATAGCCGGCGTACGACTTAGCGCTGCCGCAGGTACCATCCTACATAGTTGGTGCAGCGAGATTAGCCATTCAGTCATGCATTGAAATTAGGTATATCAGTACTTGGATCGTGGACCGTGCATACAGGAACCTCTTTGGCGTCAATGTGGGCACCATCCTGATCAGTAGATAGTGCTAAGACATCCTCGGCCTCGGGCGCATAGTGTGCTCTGGCCAGAAAAGAGGATAATGTAAGTGCGAGGAGCGAGAGTAGACGCATGGCTCAGTATACAAGGGTTCCAGCAACACCCTAGGCTATATGAGAAGAACTATCGTTATATAAGATCTGGTGAGGTCAATCCGGTACTCTGCGATACGCGAATCATAAGTTGGCTATGTAGAAGATATGTGTATGAAGGCGAAGATATAGCTTTCCAACCTGCTTTACCTCCACTGGCCATGGTACGTCGGCCTGGCTATGATACCATTTCTAGACCGGGAGGGTCGGGACACACCATCGGACTATGCAACGCAGGTTACTGGGGGCTTCTGGGATACCCGTCAAGATTGGCCGTTACACAAGCTTGACATTCCGCCCTGCGGGTCCTTCGGTACCAACACAAGATATATCGTGGACGCATGCGGAAGTTCCCACTAGATACTATTAAGTGGGTTCTGCAATAATGTGTTGCATCAGGTGGTTTATAACCTAGGTCTGCTACATAATATGATTCATTCATCTTGTGAGCATATTGACAGTTATACTATTCTACAGAGACAGATACCTGATTTACTTACTAGTGAGGTGATAACTAGATATATGTCCATACAATACTACAAATTAAATCCTGTCAGCAGTACGGGGAGTTTGATTCGCGAATTATGCAATTGGTAGCAAGGGTTGGAGAGAAAGAAAGTAACAATTCTTCCGATCTTATCGCCTAGACTATGAATAAATCTGCACTCTCTCCGTCATAGAAAGCAACACCCATGTTAGCATCTCTCTAGGTGAAATCTATTACTTCAGAGCATTGCATTCTTCAGGCCTTGTAGAGAGAGAAGGATTAAATTGCTCATGAAAGCCTCTGTCCCGGAAGAAGAAGCAGAGGAATGGTTAAACGTAAAACATGTCCAGTGTTAGGTATGTATTCAAGTCCGATCGAAGCTTCGCCTTATTTACTACCTTTGGTGGGCGAGGTGTTTCAGCCTAACCCTAGAAGCCGATAAGCCTCCCAAAATACGAATATACATACACCTACTCTCTTCTTAGTGTGTTCTTTATTGTCATTACCAGCCTTTTGTTTTTTGTCTTCTATTTGCATCAGCTACAATTCTTGGTAATATATAGAATTATCTTGAAAGTTGAATTATGTTAGAGTCACGTATATTCCTCTCTGATGGGGATATCGCCCGTGTCTGCCACACCTCTCTTATCGGAACCAATGCCATATATCTAAAGGAACCTGTACCGTTCTGAAACTATAGCCTCGAAATATAGCGGCTCCCTTTCATTGGCTGGTCCACTGTGCAGGTTGATCCCACCAGTTGTGCATTGAAGTTTGTGCCGCAGTGCACTCACCACTGCTCAGGTGGTGCGAGTACCAGCCATCAATGAACAGGACTGTACCCCCCAACTTTGAGACGTCACGGGTGGCCTGTTCAACTACACGATATTGTTGACGCGCGGACCCCATGCCTTGGGGGTTAGAAATTGGTTTGACATGACCATGCAACATAAATGCAATCATTGTTTCAAAAGGGGTTTCTAAAATTACTCATTGCAACTCTCCATTTTAAAGCCAAGAACTAGCCAAACCTTGTGCGCCTGTGGCTACCGAAACAGGGAATAGTTATACTACGGGGTTGGGCGTCTTCTGGCAAACATCGCGTCGACATGGACGAACATTGTAAAAGGTCATGTATCTCATGAAAGGCTACTAAACGAGCTCCGTCGACGCTTCGGATTTGGAGGGTTCAGATCCCAATCTCCAATATGATGCTTCACATTGGTCGCCCATTCATCGCTCCATATGCCATGGACCACTACAGAAGGCTGACTACATACGCTGCAAAGTGCCAACCATGTTCTCAGTGCCATGCAAACATGGGTGAGCCGTATCGCTAACCTTTGCAACAGTACTCTGCTCTCACGACTACAGTTTCGAGCCAATACGGCTGTCGCAACTACCATGAATTGTTTAGGCGCAGAATGCTATTTGCATACATCATCTGGTAGTACAACTCAACTTTAAAGGCAGCAGACAGAAATTAATCGTTCTGTGTTGACGTCGTGTACATCGTAGGGAGATAATATTAGAAAATGAGAAGCTCAATGTGTCGCGATAACGGAGATTATTGTGGGGTGTCAAGTTCCATCCACCATGTTGCCAGCTGCATGCTTTAGGACGGTTACGCTCAGGTTCAGTGGGTCCCATGAGTGATGACGCTCTGTAGGCCCGCGAATACCCGAGAATATCCACGTGGACTTATCATTCCCATTGCTCGTACGGGTCAATTCATCATGATGATTAGCTTTTCCGATATTGTCAACATTCCGTTGTGCGCTTTTTTTATACCATGGCTTTCTCTTTTGTGCCGTACCAGAACGTGCATCAAAACATTGGAGGGTACTAAGTCCTCCGCTAAACTTTCCAATCTGAGAGGAATGAGTGGGCCGTGGAAAAGAACTCCTCGGGGTTCCATAGTCTCATGGCTGCATTTGGTAGTAGACTACGACGCGTCGGTCTTCCCTGTATCGACTTATCGACAGATGGAAGGGCAAAAGGACATGTTCTCAACCCACTTATATCCCGCTGAGGTTATATTTTACCACTTCTGGGAATCCTCTGATGATGGGCTAGGCATGTCCTTGACATAGTAACTTGTTACTACTAACGTATACATCCTGAGCAATGGCATCTCATGTGGGCCCTCCACCTTTGGATACGTTCTTAATAGAAATGGAATGCCGTAGCTGGAGCAATTATAACACAGGATTGATTGGTACTGTACAAATCACCACAATGCAAGACGGCATTAATGGTGCCAGAAGATATCTATGATGATTTTGAGTAACCCGACAAAGTCAATTTAAGGTTACTGCTGAAACTTAATGTCTACGGAGGCCTATAGCGGCCACTCCGCAACAACGGATTCTTATCGATTTCTGCCCGCAGAATTCCCATGATAACCCTGAGTATTTAGTATTTCTGTACTTATACCAAAGAAACTAGTACAAATACTGAGAAATGTATGTATTTTATACATTTCTCTACAAAGCCTGGCTTTTTCAAATAAAAATTACTGGGAAATAGCTCGATATTATATGTATAATGGGTTGTATTGCTAGACGTAGACCTACAGTTAATATTAAATACTGTGTGGCCTCCGAATCTAGGCACTACGGCCCCTAAAATCTACGTACTCTGGCCCCTAAGTCTAGATATTGTAGCCCCTAACCTTTATATATTACGGCCCTTAAATTAAGCTTAGTAAAAAGGCGGTAGGTTAACAAGAATTTTCTTCAGATTCACTTTATATATACAGTATATCTGTATTACACTGACATTTCTCTTCAGTATTTCTACTTATATATTATTAGAAAAAATCGCCCGATTTCCCTCATCCCTATGCCTGATCCTCTGCCTCATTCAATCGCATAAATCGCCCGATTTCCCTTATCCCTACGCCTGATCTTCCGCTCGAAGAGATAAGATAAAATCGCCTCTTTCGCTATGTTTTTATTATTCTAGGGAACCCGTCAACGCATTAGCATATCTTCTAGCCGGAATCCTAGCTAGCAAGAGGTATGTAGGGGGCTTGGCTAGCTCTCTAGAATACTGCCAACATAATCCACAGCCACGGGATAGGGCCTAGAGTTGATATCGGGTCGGGTTCGGGTCCAAAAACTAGGAACAGGACCTTATTTAATACACATCAATAATTCATTGAAGCCACTCTGGACCGGGGGTATATATGTGAAGTGTCTTAGTCCGAGATGCTTGCTAGTCCACCTTCCTCAGAATATTATCTCAAGATGCGTAGATAAATATGCAGAATTTAGGCCAGCCGATCATCATTTTACAGCGCCTATCGCTTTAGGTGTATTGCGTACCATAATTGAGTTCTTCCACCCGGCTAAGCTAAATGGTACGTCATTATGGTAGTAAGCCATTCGTTATCCAGTATTCCCTCCCCCATGTTCACGGAGCTCTCTTCATTTGTACTATAACAATAGAGACAACATAGTACTACTTGAATCTTGAACATCAGACTTTACACGAGAAGACCTATTCTCCGACTTTGGAAACCTTTTGTACCTTATTAAACATAGTAATTCAAGCTTCGCCAAATTATTTACACTCTCTCTTGTAATACTAAACAGTGAGCAGTATACTACAATCTATGTTTTGTCCGACATTGACCACTATCCTACTTGCATATAAATAGATCCCGGAGCACCCCAAATCAAATAGATATAAGGGCTCCTTAAGTATATCTTAGTGGACGGGAGGAGAGCTCTCATCAGTATATGTTTGATTTCTAGCTCGCTATCTAAGCTCGCTCCTACTAGCTTTCTAAACATTGTGGGCCCGCTTATCCGCCCCGGGGGAACCCATGTCTCCGGGCCCTAGGGCCAGACGGAAGGCTCTACCAACAGTATATACAATTAGGCTAGCAATATGGCTTTAGCGTATAGTAAACTAATAGACTATAAAGCAGCTATGCGAGCAAGATCTATTATATTTAAAATACTAAGAAAATATATATATAAATTATAATAGGATAAATGGTTTAAAATCTAAATTCTCTATATCGCTAGAATCTATATAATATAGTAGGTAATCTGTTAGGCTATCAGCACAGTGGTGTATATATTGCGTGAGGCAACAGCCTTCACAATTAAATAATATAATAGTAAGATAAAGAAGTAAAATGTAAAATTAATAATTAAAGTGGTAAAAAGAGATTAGTAACTATACTTTAGTAAAAAAAAAAAAGAGCGGGAGTTGATACATTAGTATATGTACAGCATGACAGGTATATATGGGAATACTAAAATGGAGCCAATTAGCGGATAAAGAACTGGTGTGTACGTACAGTTGGCTCCCCCAGGTACTAGGGTATAGGATCTGAATACACTCAGTCGAGCACCCAGCGCGGCGCTCGCGACAGGGTAATGATTTGCTTGGACCTTAGGCTACCCTTGCTACATGACTTCAGAGAGTGGGGTGGATACAACTCGAAAGGTAATATGGATTGGTAGTTTTCTATATTGTATGTTATAAACTCAAGTTGTTGAAACTAGTAGAGCAAAATAAACCAATATGATGAAGAATATAAACAGAAAAAGACACCAATTTCAAACTTGATATAGTTGTTGAAACCTTTACGAGAGATTCTTCTACACAGGGCTAGGACTTGTACTGCGTCAGTATCCTAATGTGTGAAGATAGTCCTGGGCACGACCGGTGCAATTTTCAAAACGCTTGATGTTCGTCTTCTCATCCTTACTTTGCACTGTCACTGGTCTTAAGTGAGATATTCCCGTCCATACCTGGCCTGTTTGTTGAAATTCATTGGCATGAATCTCAATATCAAGTAAAGTGTTTGCAACCCCGTCCCTTTCATAGTTGCCGACTGTCCAGTAATCGTTATAGGCGTCCAGTTTGAACCAGACATCCGCTTCGAAATTATACACCTTTTGATATATATAGATAGATGAATGAGGGTTTACGGTATATGTCTGTTTGCTTTGAGTTGTTGCAGTTGTCTCCTCCTCGATGAATTTCTTCTGCTCTACACCAGCTTCTGTCGTAGCTGTAATGCCCATATTCGAGAACCCTGCGCTCACCCCGAACCTTTCAAGATTCTCCTGTCCAGTTCTGGTTCTCAGGGTTGTAGTCATTGTATTTGTCTGGGTGAAAGTGTTGTCGCTGGTGTTTTCGTAGGACCACTTAAGCATCCATTCATAGTCAAGGAGGCGGATATCGATAATCTTATATAGGGCTTCGCGTCCCGCATGAAAATATATAGTAGATTTCTGGGATTTAACCAGATTATCACCATTAGTCATAGAACGTTGGTACCTTGACCCTGCCATCTTATCTAGTGTCAGAGATACTAAGCTAACCAGCAAAGACTCGAGCGGTTTACCTTAAGAAATGGAAGGCGAAGTGGTCTATCGATACTATTTGTCTTGTTCCTTAGCTCAAGGGGTGGCTGCTTGCTAGAAGAAAGGGTTAATAGACATCGATAATTTATTCAAGCCAGTCTAAACAGAGAATATATGTACACAGGGTCTTAAGTCTGGGATATTTGCTTGTCCAGCTTCCTCAAATCATCGAGTCAAGGAGGGTGGGTGAATATGCAGGATCCAAGCTAGCCTATCATCATTTTGCAGTGTCTACCGCTTTAGGTGTATTGCATACCATAATTGATATCTTCCACCCGGCTAAGCTAAAGGTGCGTCATCCACCGAGCTTTTGCAGTTTTACTATGACAATAGAGACAATACTTGTTTGCCTCTGTGATATAATGGGTTGGCTTTGTGTTATATGAGCCAACTGCATGAGTTCTAGAGGCTCTGGAACAAGCTAGATGGCTACCCCAAGGCTTAAACCCATAGCCTTCCCGCAGAGATCAAAACACCTCTTTAGATGCCTCAGCGAGTCTCCTATCCAGCCCCCCCGGGGCAACGATAGCAGACCTGACAGCCGCACCGATTGAGCTAAATAATCCCCAGATTAGAACGACAGCAGCAATCCCTTAATACGTCACGGACCATGATCGCTCAGATCCTCAATTCTGGCGTATGTTCGGTGGCATAATTGGTGTTCGAATTAAGTGAGGTTTTTGGTCACGTCCAAGATGAGTGGGCTGATTCACTCGCCTGTGTAATACGTTCTCTACGGGTACCATTCGTAGACAAAAGAGCCCTGCATGCATTGTGTTATCACGCCACTACCAGTGGTAAACCTCTCGCATATAAATGATATGTGCTGGTCATCAGTATGTTGGTAGGTATCCGTGCTTGGGTTGATATCGTATGAAGCAACTGGCAATCAGAACGGGTAAGTCATACCATCTTGGGATTGGTCTAGCCTAGTTAAAGTTTATCCTTGAGCTTTCGCGTGCAACGGAATCGCTTGATTTCTAACGGTTGTGGCGAATTACGAGGACTAGGGTGTTACTATTTTCAGTTACAGACACATCTATTACAAGACTACAATAATATGTTTTCGATAAGGATTTCACAAGTAGATCTAACCTTACCCATATAAAGCGTGTTCAAAGCGTGGCATATAGCACTGTGCAGAAGCATTTCCGAAAGCGCTATATCCTTGGTTCACGGGTCCATGGTACTCTGCGGATAGTTTACTCCGGAGTATGACATAGGGTACCATGATAGTTCTTTTTGGAATCTCCGGAAATAGTAACAGATAATTCTGCATAAACGAAAGCGGCGTCTTGTATTGCATGTTTATGGGCGTGTTACACCAATTTATGGATATAAGCTCATTCTCAGGTTATAGAAAGGACTTGTCTCTTTGTCTAGCCCATAAAAGAACGGTAGAGACGTAATATAGGCAATCATGACCTTTGAATCAGATGCTTCCCTTTTTCCTATTGGCATAGATAGGGTTCCAGCGCTCTAAACATACGTCTTCATGATATATCCATGAATTTAATCTGGTCATATGATGCGACAGACAGTTCTGATGAAGAAAAGAGCAGCATAAGCTATTGGGAGGTTTTCTGCTTCTTTTACACAGAATCATGTTACTGTATACTTCCGATACATTCCGGCCAAGTCTTACCCCATCGAAACCTATATAAAGGCGCAACATGCTAATGTATCCCATCGCTTGATCTCCCATCTTTCATGATTCTAATATTTGATAATCAAGGTCATACCATACAGCAAAGACCAATCCTTTTATACCCCCTAAAAAATTTCCATAAGACACCATGGCTCATATCCTAGCCTTGGAGAAGGACGGACCATATGGTGGCCTTGGGGGCAGTGCCTATGACCTGAGAGACCACGAACATAAAATAAAGCATATTGACGCCTGGGAGGCGGACTGGCAGGGTTACCCTGTCCTCGGTGCACTCAGATTTCGTTTTGACAATGGCCACGAAAGCGGGCGTATTGGGGGCAGAGATCCTCACACCAATTATCGCCCCACTTCTTTCGAATTTCAGGATGGTGAAAAAATAAATCACATGACCGTCTTTGCGGGAGACAACGACGGCTTTTTCAACGGGTTCGAGTTCCACACAAACAAAAACCGCAACTGGCATGTTGGGGGAAGAGAGGGCAAAGTAACGCAAGTGCCACACCTTGGTAACGGTGAATGGGCTGGGGCTACAGGCAGAGATGACCGCCATGGTGCTGATGCCGTTGTGGATAGCATGTGTCTCTACTTCAAGAAGTAAAGAGATATGTCATATTCTTGGATTACTGAATCAGAATCAGAATTATATCGCTGAGGATCTAGTACAGAGTGTTGAATATAATGTGTTTGATAAGGTGAATACATGGCATAAATGCCAACATTGTCACTCGGGTATGGAGGTTAACATCCAGATTTTCTCCACTACGTAAGGACCTTGCCTATTGCTGGGAAAATTACACGGTAGATCCACATTAAAATAAAATTAACTTATTCGCCTCTAATATCTCTATGCTCTCGTGGTTTCACAAGTATCACGAAATCGATGAGCCAGCGTCTAGAGGTTACTATAATTTTAATAGTTCGTTGTTCTTGGTTTGATGGGATAGGGCCTAGATTATAACCTTTTCCAGGCTAAGCTTCCAAATTGATCCCAGGAATCCTGTCGAAAAAGAAGCAAAAAAAAGAAAAAGAAAAAGATAAGAAAAAACCTTCTGTTAACTCGTTCCATCAACGGAAACTTCTATCCATCAAATTATCACAAGAAGGAGGACGTCCACAGCAGGCAAATCCTGCTTGATGTTGAACCCCTTCTGACCCAGAAGCCACGCACTGCACTTATAGCTTTCCCTCGAGCCAAGGGGTATCCGGCAGTCAACCTGCGCAGAGGGTAGTACCGAAGCAATACTATCGCGATCATATATGGCCTCCAACATTAACAGATTCCATTTACCGTCTACTTTCTGCAGGCGAGAGATGAAGCGTGTAAATGAATTGCAGTCATACTGTTGTCCTTCATAGGAAAAGGGAATCGAGATAGACCCCGTTGATCCAGTGACAGCTTTGTCTCCCATCAGGTGGACTTCAATGGGACAAATTGTGTGAACTGTACCCGTTCCACGTGAAGTCATGGATTGCGAGCCATTCACAAACCCATCAACATCTCCTTGGAACCTGCGGAAGACGTCGAAACAAGAATCAGAGAAGGGGATCGGAGTTGAGCTATGCTTACCAGGTAATCTCGATATGTGTTTTCGAGGGATTCGGATGGTAGCTGTTGCGAAGCTTTTGCCATTGGTTGGTATCTCGATTATATCGCTCTTTAAAGAGCAGGTATTTGATGGAAAGTTCATCTGAAACCTCCGTGGTTGCCCAAGTCATTACCTCGTCTTTGCTCTAGAGCGGCTTGATGTGCTATACGGCAAAACTTGAGTAGGCGTTGACGAAGAAAATAGAACCTCAACTCACAACCGAATGAAGAGAACGGAACAGAAGTCACTTTATAAATCTGGCAGCTAAATTGGATCATTCCTCGGCTTTACGGATGTTGACGTCTAAATCCGTCTGGCATAAGCGGCGGAGTGGGTGTTAAATGTCCGACCCAAAACAGTCGGTTCATGGCATCTTGATACTCATGGTAACTCGGCCCCTGGGCGGAGAAGAAATCGACGCCATAGCTGACTGCCTCTACGGCAAATAATTGGAAATAATGCAAGTTGGTTTAACTTCATGCTGCGATTAGGAAATTCGCTCAACTTTGACTATCATCGTCCGACCAGCGTGGAAGGTACCGCATCTCGGCTTTCCGACAAGAGACCTTGGGAAACTGCACACTCGCAGGGGAATCCAAAACACCTGTACAACCAATTCGTACCCTGGAAGCTCATTTCAATACAAGGGGTGGCCATAGGAACTATCCCACATTCAACGCGTGGGCTACCTGGGAAGGCTGAATTGTATCGTTCCACAGCATCCCTGGTAGACACCCAAAGTCCATGAAAGTCTCCTAGTCCGTACATCAAAGGAATCCGTATCGCTGTAGAGTACTTACTACATTGCTCTAGCCAGATGAGATTGATGTCGTGAAGTTCAGCCGAAGGCACTGGCTTGTTTAAGCGCTCGGTGTGAAGGCACACGGCTGGATCCACTAGGGCTTTGTGAGGGAGCTGGAGCATCACAACATCCTTCGCCTTGGTGTCAAAGAGAATGGGATCCGTTTGGCTACAGAGTAATTGGATCATTTGTTGTCTGGATTGTACCACATGTTCGACACCGATGCCCGAAGTGATCAGCCCTGCTAGAGGATACCCCTCCGTCCCAATGTGACAGCCAGCTGCGACGGTGGCCACCATATCCCCGATTAAGTGCGCAAGTAGAACAACACTCGTGGCACCACTCAGTGAGCCGAATTTCTTCCAGATTGCTGGCAAGATTGTCGTGTTTAGATACAGCCCCTGTTGTTCCCCAGTGGATCTGCCATCAGCAATGGCTGCCAGAGAGGTACTTCCACCGTAGCTGGGCCTACTGATTGAAATCATGGGGACTTCTAAAGCTTGTGAGACACGCGCAACAGAGTGCTGTAAGTCAATATCAAAGTACTCTGCATCATAGCTGCCTCCGTGCACGCAGACCAACAAGGGCAAGTATCTTCCGACATTAGATGTCTGCTGAGGTGCTTATACACGGCCAGCCAGGTTGTTGCCATCAGGCAATTGGAGATCCAAAGGTTGCATCATGACGAGACCAGGAGGTTGGCAAGCTACCCCCGCAACAGTGATGTTGGGTTCTTTGTGAATAGAAGTGCAGCAGCCCGGGGCCAAAAGGATACTTTGCCAACATTAAGACTGAGCTGAGAGTAGCAAGAAAGAGGCTAGGAACCGTGAATGGTGGGGATGATACCAAACAATCTGATTTTAGAACTTGACCTCGGACTTCCGGCAATACGTGGAGTAGCCAGACCGTTTCTCGTTCTCCACTTTCTCTCATGGGCTTTACGTGAATTGAGGCTCGGAATTACGGATGGTGAATGTAGTTTGACGAATGGGATAGGAAGTGGGGTTACGGACGACGATCTCCTGCGATAACAGCTTCACCCACTTGATCGTCAGTGTGCCACTTCTAAATCGCCCAGCTTGCAGCGTTTCTTCAGGTAATTATCTCTCTGCGGTTGGAGATGGCAAGCAGAGTACTTTGTAGGGGTGGGTCTCCTGGAAAACCGTAGAGAGTTCTGGTGACCAGTTTTCGGGTAGGCAAACGACTCTTTCCAGAATTCCGACCCCGAATCGAGGCCGAGAAACAAATTATCCGAAAGCCCCCGAAGGTTGTACAAACCGGGCCGATCAAAACTGGCATGGCGGATGTCATCGATGGATTCTAGTATCACACATGTTCTGGCAGATTGTCCTTCGTCCAGGGGCCCGCAGTGAGAGCTTCGGGAGAAAGATGACGAAGCAGTGAGTAGTTTGTCAATCCTGTTGGGAGGGCCCGGGGAAAAAAGAAGAGGTAAACTCTATTATGCTTCTTCTGCCACAACGGTGGAAGCCGTGCTGAGCTTCATGGAAGCATATATGCTGTTCTAAAGGCGTACCACATGAGGGCAAGATATGAAGAATGGCGAGGTTCTCCAAGCTCGTTTAAGAAGGGTACACGAGACATGTACATATAAGAATATACGTAGTTGCGGTAGCCTGTACATTGCTTTTTGTAAGGGTGGGTAAATGAGTTCAACCAGCCAGCCAGCCGACTGTACTAGCTAGCTTATAAACTTTGATCGTTTCTTGAGCCCTTGATTGCCACTGGCCATTCTTAGGGCGAAGGTGCGTATTATTAACACGCTGGAGCGACTCCTCAAAGTGCGTGGCAGTAATACCACACCAATGTGAAGCATCGGGATTATCTCACTAGTGATCTTCGGATTAGCTACGAAAGTGCCCTTGTAATACTCCAATAGTTCAGGAGAAGTGCTCCAAAGCCCATCAAACGCAGTCAAGGCAATATTCCTGTTTTAAACTAATACAACTACTTGAGTGCCAAGGAGACGCAAGCGCGGCCTTCTCCACGGCTCCGTCGGAGCATGACATGAGAAAATGAGTTACAGCAATTTAGCGACGTTCACAGGAAAGAGATTAACTAATCCAATACTTCTTACCAAGAGCCCTAAGATATCAACTATAGTCGGCTACCCTGCTGAAGCATTTTCAGTACGGTCTTGCTGCGCGGCCCTGCCAGTCCTCTATCGTCAGTCGGGAGCCTCTGTGAAGCAAAGGCCAGAAATACTGCTTCCCAGTGTCCGTCGTTGAACTGGAACAGCAGAGCTCCATCTGAGTAGACACCGTTATCAAACCGAGGAAGACTGCCCTGGTTCATATGAACATTATGGATTCCAGATCCAAATGACGAACCAAAAATATAAATAGTTGCGGAGTTGTCGATAGCATTATCAAGAATGGGCCTCATCTTGTCCAGGATATCATTGTCACGGCCCGGGATATCGTCCGGCAAGACCAGTGCAGACTTGAAATCCAGAAGGCTGTTCATGCGATAAAGGTCAATACCGTGTATATCAGGGTCTTCTGAACGATGGTGTCTGTAACGATAATGGTGGAAATCCTGGATTAGATAAAAGCCAGGGTCCAGGTTCGAGAGGCTGTCCTTGATGGAATGGGTGAAGTTGTCAGAAGACCAAAATACGAGGCGAGACTCTGCACCATTAGACTTGATATTGATTGCAGCCCTCCGCTCACTGGAGGAGTCATCGGTAAAGAAGAGCTGGATGTGTGGAGTGGGATCGTACGGTCCATCAACAGTATACCTAGTGGGTTTAGCAGCCCAGACGCCGTAGTGGGGGACAGGCATCTTCTTTAAATCGAAATCAGTCGAAGTTCGAGATAGGACGCCGTTTTGAAAAGAATGGTGGCTGTAGTCTACAAGGTCTGACTTGTCTTGCTTTGGCCCTGTGGGCGTTGCTACTTATGCTTCTAGTCAGAGCCAGCGTAGGTTATCCGAACAATAGAATATTCCACCGTTACTGGCTGGTTTCATAAAATAAACTTCTTAGTTATATCACGCCATTAGACAAGGCCCTTCATATAAAATTGCCAAGCCGGGACTCAGACAAGTGATCAGTGCGGATAGATCTTATGATCTATAGAACCTAGTGGTCTAGGCCCTGACTGGGCATATGGGAGCCGTTTGCGGATAACAACCAAAGCAAGAGGTCCATGCCGCACAATTAAGCTTTACATTATTTTATCTTGGCATCGGATTAACACAAGCTTTGAATCGGTTCTAGCTTTGGTTATTAGGAAAATGATAGTCAGCTGAGACAAGGGTAAAAGTAGGTTCGAAGGACCTTCAAGGTATCGTGCTCCTATTGGAGGAGGCAAGTAGTATGTATGAACGTGAGTGAAAGAAGCGAGTAGATACCAAATCCCAATCCGCGAAGATACGAGGGGGCCAGTTTCCAACAACCATGGGATTAGGTGCTGGGAAGGTGGGAGCATTCCCCAACACCCATGATTTACCCATGATGTATTGAACTTTTGATGGTTAATGTGATTTCCGGAGACCTGTCACATAGGGCCTGCTGCCACGTTTCCATTTTTCGTAAAAGAAGTTAGCCCAATATAACGCTGAGAGCAGAATCAATGTTGACAATAGACTGATCTAGTGCAGTTAATGTTTAGCCTATTTTTATTCTCCCTGGCTGGATTGGTACACCCGGTGTTCAAGCTGTCTATAGAGTGACATAGCCCGACCTAGCTAACCTAACCATGATCTAAGCCAACGAAATACGTATACTTCGGCAGAGCCCGTTCAAACTCGAACCCAACCCACCTGTCAAGCGTTTTAGCCTCCTAACCATAACCCATAATCGATATGGGTTACAACCCGGCGATAGGCCGGGCACACAAGGAATAATATCACGATTGCATTAACCAGTCAGTGTCAGGGTGAACAAAAAAAGAAGAAAAGTTGTAGAAGAGGATTAGAGTTGATATCGGGTCGGGTGTGGGTTTTTGATAAATAAACCTAGTCGACTAAGTCGATGAAAAGTAGCCAAGAAGGTGACTAAAGATGATAGGTTTAGTAACATTATAAGAATATACTGGCTGGTGATTCAACCCCCACGGCCCCTTTGCTATTGATGTCAATGTTTGAACGCTGTAGGGGGAATGGTTCACAGTGTCATATACATTTTGCTAGTTAAGCCTTAATACAAGCATCAAGTACATATGCAGACAGTCGGCGTCCCTGAAGCAATTATCAATGCCTCTCCCGTTGTGTTTAGCACCGCTATCTGGGCATCCTCTAGTTGAATTAGGATGCTGAGGCCGTCTCTGGTCGGGACCGGGAATTGCAACTTAAATACGTCGAATTCCCAATCTCCTAGAATGCCCACTATAAAATTTGACACTTGTTTATAAAGTCCATTGTAAACTTTCAAAACCATGTTGTTTAAGTTATTTATCCAGTCTGAGACGCCAGTAATTTGCTGTTCAAGAGTAAGGTTATCTATTCTCTGTATTCTCATACAGAGCCGCTCATCTTTGATGGTTGCATAGAGCGTTAGGTCAGCTATGCCTTTTAGCTGCGATTCTTGGCTGTAAGGTTGTGTGACCTTAGTTGTTGCTTCTATAGCTAAACGAGCCGACTAGAAAAAGTGATCAGAGTACTGTTTACTGCAGGCTTATGGTCAAACTTACCACATTCCTCGAACTGTCATCCATAATGCTAACGTTTGAAATTGGTCCAAAGTTGAAATGCGTCCTAGCATTATAGGCATTTAAGAGGTTAAACTCCTTATCTATTTTGATCTTTGAAATAGCCTGATTTCCAGCCATGGTAAGGAGAGCTGCATCTGCTCCAATAAATGCACCAGCCGGCATATTACAAAAACGGATTGCCAAGCTTAGAGGTGTCCTACCACTGGCAGCACATACGATAAGTTGATCATTCTGGCTTATGATACCTTTGGTAATGTTAATAGAATATTCTTTATAACCATGTAGACAGAAAGGATCACCCACGCTGAATGTCAAATTTCAGTCCCTTGATGGAAGATAATTGCGGAACATGGCATGGCTTTTCCTGTTTGACGGGATTGTTTAAAGTTGTTCTCTTGCTCCAAGGGATCGTACAAACCTTATTGATGTAGTCCATTAGAACAGGGAGGACCAAACTATTTATAATAGAATCAATGGAATCAGCTGTATCTGTATTGGAAGTGAAGATGCCATGAAGTGTTTCTATCTTTAGTGTTGAACCTTGTGGGTCTGCATTCAGTGTGGCCGATGCAGTGAGACTTAGTGCACCTTGTCGAAGTGTTGAAGTAGTGTTCTTATGTGGCTGGTCATAGGAGAGTAATACTGTAATGCTAGGAACCCAAATTTTGAATATGACTGGGCAAGGTGGGACAACTGTACTCTACATCTGTTTAGTACCAGTGCTATTGTATGGATATCAGGGTAACTAACATTGACCAAGTCCACTGAAGGAGCCTCATCAATACTTATAGATACTGTTGTTGTTGTGCCTATCACTTTTCTTGGGGGTACTTTTAAAATTCCTGTTGGGTGCAGACACTTGAAGAGTTGACTAATTATGTCATTTAGGGTCTGCCTGTCGAACCCTACTACTGCATTTCCAGTCTCCATGGAAGTTTGGGTGAATATTAGAAGCGCGGGGACAAAGTCCGATGTTCGCACACTGATCTAGGAGTAGCCTGGGAGGGAGGTAAAAGGTTGGATTAATCAGAAAGTACTTATATCCACTAGATGGATGGCCAAACCTAAGTCAGACTGTTGTATAAATGGAAAGGATTTTTAGAAAGCCAATACTACAGCATTGCCATGTAGCAGGGGCTTTTGGGGAAGAGGAGTCTCTGCTATTACTGGTGCTAATATAAGTAGCTGTAGATTTCAGTATTTCTGGTTAAGTTACTTCTCAGATATTCAATTCTGTCATTAATATTGGTTTATCAAGGCAGTGACTTGAATACTATACATAAGAGACACGTCATTAGTAAACGCATATTAGGGCTGATTGCGCTGTACTGGTGTGGCATGATCTGTCCCTCTCAGCGACCTCCAACGGGTGCCACCAAGGCGCAGTATCTCAATCCGAAGATTACCTACGTAAGGATGCGTGGCGTGATTTAATTTTGGAAAAGGGAAAAGGGAACATAGTCAAGGACTTTGAAGCGGGTATGATTGGCTACCATCAATAGTAAGGTAAATTAAAAAGATAGCTTACCTGGCTTGATGTACAGGGTGGTTGACTTGGGGCCAATTCGCTCTTTGCTTGCTTAGCGGCTGCCGACTCCAAACATAAAACAATTCTACCATTAACCAAAACCATCCCCCATCATGGCGCAGTAGGCCCAAAAGCGTGTGTGATCTTATGATGACATTCTATTCTAGGAATGGCGGGCAAGGCCAGCGACGGCGAGGCCAGAACAAATTGATTACGTGACTTGCCTCTTCGGCTCCCACACTACCATGGCTTCATAAATCTCAGTCCACAAAAGTAAACTAAAGCTGCTTGGACGACATCTGATCAACTCAATGTGTAAGGTTACAGGAAACGTCATGAACCTCACAGCATTCGGAGCCTAGAACATTCCTAGTGGATGATGGCTTCTCCAAAGGCCTAGCTCAATAAAGTGCCAGTAGGCATGCCACTATACTCGAAATATGCTAAACAAACCACTTGAATACCTCACTAATATAAGTAGAGCTAGTCAAATAACCTATTTTCCTTTTACGTTGTACATAGCAATTTGTCTGCTCGGCCCCCGGCTCCATTCTTGGTCTTGAGACCTTCTCACAATCCTTTCACCAAAAACGCACAAACGTAGCAAAATTATTGAATTTTCATCTTCCTCTATAATATCAATAACTTATTTATTAGTGATGGAGAACCAAAATGCAGTAATGGGGTGCAGTGATAGGCACCTAAATAGCTTTATTAGTCAGTTATTTAAAAACCCACTGACCTCTAAAACGTTCACCCAATCCTTTGAACTCATTAAGACAACATTATCCATAAGTATTGATGATGCACCTACTGTCGAATTCTTTGCGGTCTGCCGCGCCTATGCCCAACCTATAATATTAGTATTAATGGATGCAGCATAGGGCAGTCTCGGTACAGTTCCAAAGATATTTAAGGGACTACCTTTTTGGTAATTCCAATATTAACAGTCCCCCTGGGACCAAAACCGAGGCTGCTTTCCAAAGCTATATCGCCCGAATCTGCGAGTGTGGATTCACCTTGCGAATTCCGAGATGCACTATTTTACTCTCTCGTGACCCGCAACCTAGTAGGTCTTGTCACCCCATACGTCTACAGTGTGGAGTGGATTTTACTGGATCTATTATAAACCAAACAGAGGTGCCAAGCCCAACACTGATCATTTATGATGGTAATTTCATATCCCTGGGCAGCCAGGATCATGATTTGGATGATATAATGAATGGCCTTGTACTGCCCTTCGCGATTACAGAAATGAATAAGGTATGCATAGTGCTTTGTGGGACCCAAGAACACTAAATCAATGCCAGATGAACAATAGAAAGTACAATCGATTAACATCCCGGCTCTCTTGTCCCCCTGGGGGCCTGAGCTTCCCATGTTCCGTGAGCGCTTCGTTTCATCTAATCTGTATATGCGTTCCTGACATTTCTCCAGATGTTGTCATCCGAAAACACCATCTTCTCATATATTCTGCACTGAGCAGAATATCTAGGAGCATTCCAACCTCGTTCAACAACTGGCCAACTGGTATATTTATTGGGGTAGACACAGCCCTTCTCACTGTTGCACAAAACTTGGTTTCTGAACACGTTGAACTGGACCAGGACAGCTTTAGTCTGCTGGGCATACTCAGTGCTGAAAGTCGTATCAGCATTGAACCTCTCTCGAATATTAAAATCAAGGGTGATGAGCCGGAGACTGTTGTGAGTTCATGGCAACCCTGCAGTAAACCACTTAGCATACTGATACTTCTAGATAACCGTCCTTTCTGCAGATGCTATAGTAAAGCTCACACTGCATATGCCCTGGCCAATCCCAAATTTGATCCTGGGGTTCCGTTTTTGTGGCATAGCCGACATCAGTCTCCATGTTGCTCACAGTAACGGGTGCCTATCAATGAACATAAGTTTAGACAACTTGGAAATTAATCAGCACCTGATAGGCATCCCAGAATGGGCGAATTCCCTGATATATGGCTGGATTAGTCACTTGGAAGCTAGGCTATACTTCATGCTGACAAACCTTGTATTGCGACAGCTGCATATTTCTAGGCTGCCTCCAGTTCACGTCACAGATGTGGAGGGACTCAGTGTTTTCATTCAGCCAGAAGCCCTCAAGGTAGTGCAGTTAAGCCCTTCTGCAGAACCTTTCATAATGGCGTCCGGCCTACCCCTCATCCTTCGCCGGTAACGGAACCAATGGGCAGGATGCTCGTGCATGAAATTTCATTGACCAAGTTGTCCTCAGTCCTTCTTCCATTATACCTCGTCTCTCAGCGTCAGTATCAGGTCATTATTGGAGTGCAATGTACACAAAGTCTATATCCGACGATATTTTGGTATAACATATCTACGTATATCATATTCCTTATATAGCACCATAGGGCGCTGAGCATGATATAAAATACAAATCCAGATATTATGGCAGTGGAGATCTGTTATTCTGGGTCATGCTTAGTAACATAGAAACATCATTACAGTGCAGCCTCAGCTCAGAAAGAAGAATTTTATATTGAGTATGAGTACAGTAAATAGGCTATATGCATACACATTAATGGTGAAGAAAAAAAATGTCTAAGTGATTTGTTTCGACAAGCTGTAGTCAGACTAATTCTATTATTATAGGATGCCTATTCATGGAGTTATGCTTGGAAAACGAGACATCCCTTCCACACAACCAGTTGTGGTTAATAAGCCATGAACCATATTCGACTTGCATCATAACATGCGCGAAATTCTCAGGTGCATGAGCCATAATACGGTTAAGCAAAATGTGAATTCACAGACAGGAGTCCATAACGTCACAGCTTACGCCATGAAAATGGACATCCTCAACGTTGTACTGGTGCGAATCAGTTAAGACTAATCCAGC
This sequence comes from Aspergillus caelatus, assembly GCF_009193585.1. Lineage (NCBI taxonomy): Eukaryota > Fungi > Ascomycota > Eurotiomycetes > Eurotiales > Aspergillaceae > Aspergillus > Aspergillus caelatus. The sequence goes on from NW_022475265.1 coordinate 472,030, forward strand.
GGATTGGTCTACCAACACTTGTAAAGGGAATCTAGACTCCGTCACACCACAGCAAGAACAATGGTCTAAGAGGACAAGGGAATGCTCACCTGATAGGTCAAGCTTAATCTTAAAGGCTGTTTTTCACAACTGATATATATCACATATGTAGATTGGGTCCGAAACAGCGGTACTAGAATATCGTTGCCACTGGAAAGACTGTATTTCATTTCTTTTTCCCAGTGAGCTTACCATTACCACGTTTTTAGCCGATTGCAATTGCTCGGGCGATTTCGGCCGCTCGAGTTATTAACACCAGTGTCTTCAGTATATAGTGGAGCACCCTATCACCCGCCACTGAGTATTTGTGGCTCTGGGCAACACACCTGACATAACCTTTTCCCATGAATACTTGCAACCCTGCTGGAAACACATCTGCTGAAATATTTGGATGAGCAATGGCGTTTGCTGCTAGTGGTTCGCGAGCCTCAGCTTGGATAACTACCTCTGTATTTGTTCTGTGTTTCATTTTTCCCCGGGCCCTTATTCCTGCTAGTATTGCAGCTGTGATTGTTTTGCCTTCATTTGTTACTCTGAGCCTTATCGCCATTATCCTATCAAGACGACTTTTCGTATGGCTCACAACATCCGTATTCAACTTGCTGTTATGGTACAAGTGTCATATCCAGACACGCTGGATAGGCATATTGTTCACAGTTGGTCTATTGGCGGCTCTACTGGCTGGTTTATTAAGCAGTGAAATTCAGCACGGATTATCCCAACTACATGTGTCTACCTCTCTTGCTCTTATTTGGGTGGTTATGTGCTGGATTGTCTTCCGTTCAGATAAGCATCAACCACCTCAGATAATATGCAATGAACCACTAGTCTGCAGCCTTGATGCTGAATGAAATTGGCAGCATTACACGGGACCTTGACAAAATCCAGGAAAGTGACCTTTGGGAAATCAGCATCTTGTGACTCTGGCAAACTTAGCCAACTCTATATTGCTGAAGCCCAACCTTTCCTATCCTCCAGCCCTTTATCAGAAGAACTCGCAGGCCCCGACCTGATTCTTGACAGTACCAACTTTGGCATTGCAACTCTACTCAGGGAGCATCAAAACCCTTAAGCTTCATGGTATTTGGCACCAGACACAGCTACGATGATTATTAGTGACCCTCGCACTAGTTTCCTTGATAAAATACATTCTGGTGAGATGCTTACCGTACTGAATTGTGTATACCTCAAGTTGCACTTGGAGTATGGCGCGCTGGATGTGAAAACAGGCCAAAACAAACTTTCACTGTCACCTGCGTGTATTACCTATGGCCACCTTTTCCGTATGAACCATGAACAGCATATATATCATTGGTGATCATAAAGGACTCATTTCCTATAATTGACTAGACTTGCCCGTGCCAATCACATAGTTCATGCTAAGGACATAGTCGGTGGAAAAGGCCCCCGTGTCCTGGATATTATCCCTCTCGATTTCACTGAAACCAGGCCAGAACCAGGTCAGAGCCTGTCCATATTCTGCCTGTCGACAGTATACATAAATCCATTATCGGTGGTGGTTTCGGAAGCTTTTAAAAGGCATTCAACAAAAATATAATTCTAGTAGAAGCTGGACATGTGGAGCTGGCGGTTAACACGGTAGAGGGTGTTGGACTTACATTTACTAGGTAATCTGCTATTAGTCCAAATAGTCCATGAGGAGCTGAAGTAAGCTGGTGGTTGATGGCAATCACTGCACGAAGCAGGGAAGTTTTGCAGCAACATAATGTGAGAAGCAATTCGGTAAAAGAACACCCGATGTGTGTCACGCCACTTCCACAGAGGAGCTGTGGACATGAGTAAATCGGTATCTGCCAAAGCATAAACGTCTAGATAATGGGTGACATGTTGATAGACTGTAATCCTGAGCCCAATGTTTTCAAGAAGCGCTTCATTAGGCTAGATAAAGGGTTAAGGCAGATTTCGGCGTCCTCTACGCGGATCTGTGATACATCCAATGTTTGATCATCCTTTATGAAACAGCTCATATGCTCGGTGGGCGCTCTATTGGTCCCGTAGGCTATGAACGCACGACTGTCTGGCGCGACTAGAACAACCTTACCGCGGATAGCCAAGGCCATTTTTAAAATACGGCGCTCTGACTGTGGCACTGTGCTCAAGGGACAAGGGCTGTAGCGTAGTTAAACCCTGGCTTAAGTCTGGAACGAGTGGCATGATCGAACTGTACAGGACTCCAGTAGCATACCGACTATGATGGAAAGAAGCTGCTTTGTTTCGACGGCCTGGATTGACCAGGGTTACTTACCGGTTCATACCTATAAGTAAACCTGGTCTATCCTGGATCTAGGTGTTACCAGTGGCATCGTAGTTGATCCATCCACAGTACAGGCACAGAGCTGTTATAAATGTCAACCAGAAGCTGGAAAAAGGCTAAGTTCAAGCATATACCGGCCATTGTCAAGTCTTCGAGATACGCGTGTTTAGGCCTCTATGGCTTCCGATCGTATAGCGAAACTTATCAAGGATGAGGCGTTGGTCCAGTCACTGGATGATCGCGCCCCAGAGTATGCCGCGCTCGTGCAGTCAAGTACTGCCACTGCACTCCGCAATTCAGAAACTGCGGACCTTCTGGAGGTCACAGTTTGGGATACATCTGTTGAGGAGCGAAGGAGAGTTTATTCTGAACGGCCGCCTTTCAATACCGATTGGGCAGCGTTGTTCTACAAATATCTACGAGAAAGGAGTGTTGGCAGTAACCGGGAACTAGAAACAGGTATTGACACTGTGATAAAGAACGCTGTTCTTGACGCGTCTCAAGAATATTATACTTCCGAGGAGACAATTGCTATACTATCGGGAGAGTTAGTAAAGCAGGTTGATATGAATGAGAAGGTCCGAAAAGCCATATACAACGAATTGCAGGCCACGCGGAAATTAGCTATAAGGGAGTCGAGGGATGCAATCTCTGCACATACGCAGGTTATCCTTGCTGACAGGATGCACGACGTCATGGCTCAGTCACTCAACCATGCCGTGGTAAATACCACCGTTGGCAGTGTCGTTGGACACATGGTGCTCTCCGCAATGGCGCTTCCCGCAGTCAAGGTCGCCATCACCCATTCGATTATTGTTGCTGTTCATAGCGCAGCTGTGCAGCACATACTGGTATTGGCAGGGAAAAAAATAGGCGTCACAGTTCTCCTTACTCTCATTTTCGGCCATGCGGCAGCCTCTTTGGCCGGCTGGTTTGTGCTTCCAATCATTGCGGCTTTCGTCACCTACCAATATCAAACATTACCAGACACTTTAGCCAAGAAGATACCGCGTGAGCTAGCGGAGCAGATTAAGCAAAACGCACCTACAATTAATAAGTCTATCGCAGAGGGTGCAAAGAAAGCAGCAATGGAGGCGTTCTTTTCGCTTTCGGATAAGTCAATTTCCATTCTCCATGATGCTGCCATGAGACCACAGGCCAGCCGCTTTTAAATTCTTCTTCGCGGGCCTTTTTATAATATTCTCAGACTGGACGCGTTAATTCAGGTACTGTTAATACGCAATGGTATATCGCAATGCTCCTGTTTCCATATCTCAAGGCACTGCTGGGTGTAATTCCTGTTAAGAAAGTCACTGCTTCCTGAGGCAGGATAACAAATATCCCGTACAAAAGGTTGCTCAGTGGGACAGATCAAAAGCAAAAATATGACTTGACTGGCATCTGACTCACGATGCCATATGATCTCGTACGTCTGTCTCACCATTTCGTGGAAAGCATCATATCTGCGCCCTAAATCACACATGCACGTGAAAATATGGGAATGGCCATTCAGGTTCCAACACGACTGAAAGATGGTGAGGTGCTGTAGAAGTAGCCTGCAGAGCCAGAACTGCATCCTGGCTTCTGAGTCCCAGTGGAGTATCACAGAAGTTTGATTTTGGATGGTATGTGAATAAGTCAGACTTTATCGCAGTATGTCCATAACTGGCTAATTACAATCTGTAAAACGGGTTCATGTTTCTCGGATGTTGAAAGCCAAACTTTCGTTTAATGACGGGGGTTTATACGGACCTCATTCTTAGAATTTATTTCTCTTCGCAGAGTGGTCGACGACCACCTGTGCAGCCAGGGTAAACTGGCAAAAGGTCTCGTGAGGTAGTCAAACCAGCAATTCTATGAGGTCTACAGCGTATTGCATACTGGACCTGACATCATTAGAACTAGTCTACCTTATTGTGCAACACGTCGTATGATAAGCTACATTGGGCTTGCGTCAGGTGTGGCTACAGGCCAAGCTCCATATTGTAGTAGAGGTAAATTTCAAGGCCTCGAACGGTCGGTACAGCGGTAAAGTTGCAGCCGGCCTAGGCTATCGCAAATATTAAAATACACTGCGAGCAATATCATCCCTGTCATTGGATATTTCTGGCATTTGTCGCCGCTCAAGTTTCTCGGTGATCTTTGTCAGACGGTATCTGACATCGACGGACCCAAATTTAAGAAATAATCTGAATGTTCAACGGTAATTAACCTATTGGACCACTTACGTTGAGCATTAAGCAAGCGTCAAAAAAGCTGCCTCCTTTTCTTGGTCTAGCTGAATTTAACTAACCGATAATTGACCTTCAGTGACTGTTATCAACCACGATCAACTCTCTGGCCCACTTAGCATAAGGTGCTATACAAGTCTCCCCAATTACTTCTTTCCTTTATCAGGATAGCGGTGCGTAGCTGGTTGAAAGAACGGCTGAAGTTGTAAATTTCTCACAACAGTGAATCACAAGCTGCTCAATTGGAGGGGAGTGGTAAGCACACGTCATAATGCTTGTTATTTGGTGCCACCCGCCATGATGGCGAACAGAGAGCCAGATTCTTCCAAAGTAGGATGATCTAATACAAGCCTCAATATACTTATGGCGCATCCATACATCATGCGGTAATGTCCCTCTTGGGGCCCGGACGTGACAGTACATATGCCCCTGTCTGCTGGCAACAAGCCACGGCCTGACGGTATTTGCGCTCCTGTCCGTCGGACCTGGATCCCAACCTGATAGTACAGTGGTCACCATGAAGCACAAATCCTAATCACGTGATGGACTATCCCCAATATGGCCACATCCGGATAAACACCGTTTGTTGCTGTTTAAAGTAGTCATAGAGCAAAATGTATAAAGCATACGCAAGCAGGTTTTGGGTCCTGGGCGAGTCCTAGATTTGGGACGCGACCCCGACCCGATGCCAACTCTAGCCATAATGGCCTAATAAATCAGAGTCCTCGTCACCAGAATGGGATATTGTACGCCACATCCCGAAATTGGATAATTATCGCTGATGTTGAATTTTGCATTCTAGATGCTCCCATTATAGTGCTTGCTACCACGATTACACCCATTGGAGATGGCCTTTTGGCAGCCTTGACTGTGAATATGCCCTCTTCCCACTGGGTGGGCTATCAGGTATTGACAGACCTTGGTATCTACAGGGGCCAGCGATAGTCACACATCTCCATTCCAGGCGTCTTGCCCAAGGCTGACATCCCTGCAGGAGCCTCTATCGTGGTACTTTCTAAACGCTGAGTGAGCAAAGTATATACATAATCAACAGTTTCCAAAGTCCCTCCTCGCGGCTAGAGCAATGTTATCTTCCACAAGGACTCGAACAGCTAGCATTGCTAAACCCTTGGCAGATTTGATTGCAATGGTATGAGCTTCCTCTGTTGCAGCCGCTGTCGCGAAATCTGGGTTATGGCAAGCGACGCCCGAAGCTACCGGGATGGCAAAAGCGCCGTGGAAGCTGGGGACCACATAAGATACATTGCCCATATCCGTAGAGCCGAATGCTTTCGCCTGAGCCTCTCTAGGCATGATATTCTCGCCCAGCGCGGCCATTTCTTTGACATACGTTTCACTGAGTGTATTATTTACACGGAGGTCCATATATGTGGGAGACCTAGGATAATTAGTCATGCATGGCCTTGGAAGCTTAGAACTGTACGACTATCACTCACGGGATGTAGTTGATAGAGCAGCCAGCCGCCGCGGCGCCAGCCTCGAAGCATTTCTTGACACGATCTAATAGTTCGTTGGATCGCTTCGTTGTCGAACTTCGGATGCACCAATTCATTCGCGTGTACTCAGGGATGACGTTCGGTGCAGCGCCACCGTCCTCAAAGACGCCGTGGATCCGTGCGTCCGGTTCAATTTGCTGACGTAGCAATGCCACATTATTGTAGGCTGCAACGGCTGCGTCTAGCGCATTACGACCATTCCATGGATCACCGGCCGCATGCGCCGTTTTGCCTTTGAACTCGACACGGAGCTTTTGGCTCGCAATCAGTCTCCATCCAGCGAGTCCGGAGAAGTCTCCTAGATTGAGCGACTCCTTGGACATTGGGTGTATCATGAAGGCTCCCGCAATATCCTCTGGGGGGCTGAAGGCGCCGGCTTCGATGAGCTTCACCTTACCTCCGCCCCCTTCTTCCGCCGGCGTACCAAGAATGCGCACACGCCCTGCGATCTTGAGGTCTACCAATGCGCGAGCAGCTCCCAGAAAGGCGGCCAGAGACGACGTAGCGACTAGGTTGTGACCGCAGGCGTGCCCTATACCAGGAAGGGCATCATACTCGGCACAAAATACGACCAGACGGCCCCCACTACCAACCTCGGCTTCGAAGCTAGTGTCGATACTATATGCATTTCTCGTGACTTTGAATCCGCGCTGCTCGAGATAGGAGGAGAGTGTATCGTGAGCGATAAACTCCGTATATCCAAGTTCTGGATTGTCGTGGATGACTGTGTTAACGTCCGTGCGCAGAGATGGGCTCAAGTCGTCAAGCTGAATGCCGATTATGGCACGTGCTGCACTGATAACTTGATCAGTTAGCATACCAGTGGCCTCGGCGCTGCGTTGGACCTCAGTCATATTGGGCGTGAGTGAAGGTTAATGTCCTGTGTGTGAGGACAGGCTGCGAGGTAGGGCAAGAATGGGATGAACGAGTGAAGACGGCTGGCCTTTTTAAAGGCCTGTTTCAGTGCCGGAATGACCACAGCATGCCTCGTCTCGTGGGTTCAGTCAACCCCATCTATCAGATGTGCTGGTGGAGGCGGGCTTCCAGGAAGAAGTACATGGTGGGCCCTTTTAGCCGACCGCCGGCTACCTCTATGAGTCTATCTTAGTGGCCGCAGAAGCTCGGACATGCGACTGTCGGCTATCCAGATATCCGTCATCGCTGATTGGAGCGTAAAGCCGGGGTAAAAGGCAAAGTTTAACTAGCTTGTTTTTGGGACACAGCAAATTGTTTCTTAATAGCGTATGGCTTGTGTAGAGGCCCGTTCACCGGCTTGGCAGGGTCATCATTATTGTAGGAGCTGCCGTTTCAGCCACGCACTTCAACGCAAATTCCTCCTTCCCCCCTGCTCGCTGCCAGTATCCAAGCAACAGTCGAGATTGACCCGTGCATCCACTCTTCCACTAGCCCTTGGTACCTATGACACCATGGACTCGCCGTCAGACCCTCACCCACAGCGGTCGTCGCCGCCTTCTCCCCGCTCATCTGAGGGGCGGCGTGCGCCACGGTCACGCAGTGGATGCTGGACCTGCCGGACCAAAAAGGTCAAGTGCGACGAGGGAAGGCCACAATGCCGGCGATGTCTCCGGCTGAAGCTTCTCTGCGATTATACGCCAAGGCGAAAGGCATTTAAGATCGGACGGCAGATCGTCCAGTCACAGCGCCGGCGCCCTGCTGCAGACACAGCCGGTACCGACACCGCGCCCCAAACGTCGCCCACAAGTGATTGGTTCCAGTCACTGTTGAGGCAAGATGAAGCAAGATCCATCTCGACCGTTCGCATGCCGGTGCCAGCGACCAGCACTTCCTCGGTGACACTCACTGCGAGCGACCATGAGGCCATCCGCTATTTCCGGACGACTTTTGCCAAGCTACATCACACCAAGAATCCGGACTATTCCCTCTATTCCATCATGTTCAAAGTCGCCGAGGTCAATCCGGTCGTGATGCACATGGTGCTGGCGGTGGGAGGGCGAGAGATGGAGTTTCAGAGGAATCTACAGAGCGGGCATGAAGTAGGGCTAGGAGCCGGTTCTGCTTTGGGGCACTACTCCCAAGCCCTTAAATTGATGGCCGACGTCATCGGAAATGAAAGTTCTAGCCGGTTCAATTTCGACTCGATCTACACAGCATTGTACCTCATGCTGTTTTACGAGCAAAGATACGGTGATGACAAATGTGTTGGACTTGTTCACCACCTCAACGGTGCCGCGCAGATCCTCAAGCAACAATACAGCGACAAGATTAGCCTTTTACCCCCAGTTGCTCGAGCACATCAACCATGGGCTCTCTCCTCCCATGCCCATGGGCTGGCATCAAACGATCACCTGTCACTTTATGCTGCCCGACTATTAATGTGGATGGTTAACTTTGACACTTCGGCGGCCTCCTATGGATTGGACAGTCAACTACATGCCACCCTATACCAGCTCATGAGCACGACGGCCGTTGAGAGGCAGGCTGGGCACTACATTCAGCCTTTGGAGAAATTCGAGCAGTTGCACCATTACTCCAGCCCACTCTACCGGATCGTGTGGGGCGATGAGTACCCCCAAACCGAATTACTGGATGACGTTGAAAATCGAAACGTGTTCTTCTTAGAGGGTGCATGTGTTCAACTGCGATTTATGGTAGCCCAGCTGGCTAAACTTCACGACAGTAAGACCGATGCGGCGACCCGGTGGGCCTCTGACGTTGAGCTTTGCATCGAAAACACCCGCAATAAGTTTTGCGATTTGATTGACGTCGCCGCGGGGCTTTCTGTCTCCACGGACAACTCGCATCGGCTCGTTGCCAATCTCCGCCGGGTTGTGCCGCTGTTTTACGCCGTGGTTCTCTATTTTCTCCGCGTCCGATCGGGTCTCAGTCAATCTGTGACCCCGCAACAAGTCGACTCGTTACGCCATATCATGAACCTAGCATTCCAGGCACACAAATACGACGGCGAGAAGGCTATGGTGCGCCTTGCGTGGCCATTGTTCATGGTGGCACTGGAGACGAATGACCACCTCCACCGGGAGTGGGTCCTCGGCCGATTCCGTGCCATCCGTCAATTTGGCCTGAATTTCCAACGAGCATATCAGTTCTTGGTTTATGTTGTTGATCTGCAAAGCAAGTTGGGGGAACGTGTGGATGTGCGGGGTATCTTCCAATCTCGTGATTTTGGCTTGTTTGTTCTCTAGTATTCATTAAAAAAAAATACGGGAGTCTAAACTTTAAACCACCACCGCTTTGACTGAATAGCCGACTGTCGCTTATTCCATAGAACCACACACACACACACACACTCTCTCTCTCTCTCTCTCTCTCCTATGACCCTTACATGTTGGCCAAGATCTTTGGCTCGTGGCGCTATGGCCATTCCATATCCAGTACTATACTTCAATTGCGGGGAAAAGGTTACGAAGGGCCTTGAAGCGGCACTCCAGTCGTTCTGTATATATATATAATGTCTCCAATCTAGCTTGACCCCTGTTCAACGCTTGCATTTCACCAAGTCGAATCTTGCCCGCACAATGGCCGACAACAACCAATCAATTGAACCGAAGGTATCATGTCCGCAGGAAACTCTCAAGGATGTTGACCTAGGAGATCTCAATGTGCAGTCGCTTACTCTGGAGGAGGACAAGAGGATTCTGCGCCGGATTGACCTCTAGTAAGTTATGTCTTATATGCCACGGGATTGCGACTTCGCTCATAAAAAATCCAGCCTTCTCCCAATGATGGCGGTTTCATACATGTTCCAGTTTCTCGACAAATCGGCCATGAGCTTCACATCCATTTTGGGTCTGACCGATGATCTGCACCTTCAAGGAGAGGATTACTCGTGGGCCAGCAGTATTTACTATTTCGGCTACTTAGCTGCGTCTTATCTTGCAGCGGTCTTGCTGGTTCGGTTTTCCGTTGGCAAAATGATTTCTACATCGATGTGCGTGTTCTGCTGGCTTGATGCCGTTATACTTTCGTGGATAGATGCTGACTTCAATCCCAGTATTGTTTGGGGTGCCGTGTTGATGCTGACGGCAACGGTGTTCAACAGCCAAGGTCTCATCGCGGTTCGTTTTTTCCTCGGTGTAACTGAAGCCGCCATTGCCCCCGGTCTCAGCATTGTCGTTTCCATGTGGTACAAAAGATCCGAACAACCCTTTCGCCATGGCATCTGGTTCCAGGGAATTACTATCGCTGGGATCTTTGGCGGGCTGGTTGCGTACGGAATTGGTCATGTGCAATCGATCGCTCCATGGAAGGTAAGAATGGTTGATGTGTTCCTTGATACGCTCCCAGGCACTTATACATTGGCCCTTTCAGTCCTTGCATTATGTTCTGACTTTCCGTAGGCCGTGTTTCTCATTTTTGGTGCTATCACTATTGTCTGGGCTTTCATTCTTTTCTGCTGGCTTCCAGACACCCCGATGAACGCAAGGTTTCTCGGTGAGGATGACCGACACAAGGCCGTTTTGAGAGTCCAGGAGAATATGACTGGCATCAAGAATGATGAATTCAAGGTTTACCAATTCATCGAGGCACTTCTTGACTTGAAATGCTGGGCCTTTGTCCTCATCCAAATCAGCTGCTCCATTCCCAATGGTGGGGTGTCCAATGTAAGAAGACAAGGAAAGCAACGAAGATATCATGGCGCTGACAAAGGACCTACCAGTTCGGCTCGATCATCATCGAAGGTTTCGGCTTCAGTACGCTGAATACCCTGCTTGTTCAGATCATAACATACGTGGTCCAGGGTGTCCTCGTCTATCTCTCCACCGCCGGTTGTTCTTGGTTTGAAAATAGTCGAACGTATTGGATGGTATGGAACTCGGCCCTTTCGATCGTTGGAGCTGCTATGGCTCGGCAAATATCCCCCGATAATGTTTGGGCTCGATTTATCGGGTACTGTCTGGCGGGCGCTTACGCCGTGAATTTTCCGTTGACGCTGTCAATGTCGACAGGCAACATTGGAGGGTTCACGAAAAAAACCACGGTGAACGCTATGGTACAAACGCCGCCCTTTGGATCATGTCTCTCAAGTGAAAAGTTCTATACTGATTTCTCTCAGGTCTTTATTGGGTACTGCGCCGGAAATATCATTGGACCGCATCTATTTTTCCCCGATGAAGAACCGTCGTATCCATCGGGCTTCCTTGCCATGCTGATATGTTTTGTCATCTCGCTTGTAGTGTCCCTTTGTCTGAGGTACTATCTTATCTGGGAGAATAATCGTCGGGATCGCCTTGGGCATATGGATAGTGGCGATTCTTTCGAAAATCTCGATGCTACCATCCTTGACAAGACGGATAAGGAGCTCTTGCAGTTTCGCTATGTTTATTAAAGCAAGCTCTATGCTTAGGATGAAGACAATCATCGTAGGACCAAAATGATCCCCTCTTTATCCAGCCCTAGGGTATTCCTACGTAAGGGCTAACTTGTCAGCCACATATAACAAACATCAATTAATGAGGCAACGATGGCATTTTACGGGGCTGGAGAGCTTACCGTTGAAGGCAAGTAGAACGCGATAAATCCGTCAAATATCTGCAGGGATCATCCATCCGTCCTAGGATGTGCATGGTCATTCGACATCGATGTATAGGGCTCATGGCTGGTGGGAGGAGGCAGAGTGCTCGGACGTTTTTTGACTTGGCTGATAGTTCGAAAAGCCGGAGCCATCGGACTAATAAATGAAAGTAGTGCGGTATAGTATGCTCAATGCACTATGATATGACGACCAGTGATCCGCTCAGCAACATGTTCGTATTCATTTTCTTGACATCAACATTGCCGGTAATAGGCCTTCTAGTCGTCCCCTTTGGGCTATTATTGTTTTATGGTGTTCTATCTTACATATTCATCTTTGATACTAGACAAGGACTGGTAGTAGAGGATATTGCTCCGTTTTAGACTAGTTATTGACCAGCCAAACATGAAATTAACCCACATTTAGGTTCTAACCGCTTTATAACATCATCCGTTCCTTGATTATTAATTACTATGCATATATCCTATCTCCTTGTCGAGTCCTTAGCCCCGGCTGAGTCCAGCTCCGATACGGGGACGGAGTATTGACCCAGCTCTGTGGGCGGCGTGGCAGGGACTGGAGCATAGCCATGACCATGCTGATAATTGTACCCCATTCCACTAGGTGGGCCAGCAGCAGCAAGGCTCGCCTTCAGCGCCTCTAGCTCTCTCTTCGAAGCAGTCCTCTGTTTACGCTCCCATGCGCCCCAGATTAATGCCGAACCAGCGATCAGACCCAGAGGAATACCCAAACCTAACCCGATGGCGAGTCGCGTCGACTGATCGTTGTTGTCAGTCGAGGTACCTCCTGAAGAGTCTCTGCTACTATTTCCTGAGGGAGAAGGACTGCTGCTCGTGCTACTTTTGGTGTAGTTGGCTAGCCCTGCGACGCCAGGCATCACGGTTCCAATGGCCACGGTAAAGGCACGATCGACGGCACATTCAATCGAGGTGTTGTCGATGCTCACAACGTTTCCACAACAATATTGGTCATCGATTGCATTGACAACCCGGTAGCCAGTACCCTGATTCCAGCGCGCTACAGATCACATCATTTTAGCATATCCATTGTAAGATGCTGGTTGAGAGAGGTTAGACGAGTCGACTTCGAACGTACCACATGGCTCTGCACCTTTACAGGCACCACCCCAATTTTGATCCGTGCAGCTCCCCCTTGACATGACCGGGTGATTCCCTTGGCTCTGGAGGTAGCAGAGACCGTTCGAGAGACATATGTCATTCTTGTTGCAACAGGTGGTTATCTCTGCGCTCGTGTTGCAGGGGACATCGGCCGTGGCGATATTGCCGTTGACGAAATAGCAGGTCGCATCGGACTTCACTGCTACCGATGTTGTGACCAATGTTAATAACGGTAGAAGACGGAACATGGCTGAGCTGATTTGTGTTTTCCTTTTGACTGGGCCCTTTTATGAAGAAAACGTCTTGCGGTGCGCGAAGCCCAAGTCAGGGCATCCCAGATGGCAACTGTACGGATGTCATATTGGATAAGAAAAAAGGAAGAACGGAGGTGGGGAAATCAAAGGGATTGTCCTCCATTTTTATTCAGCTCGGCAATTCCTCTCACTTATGATTAGAGGATGACTTGGACATGCAGCTAACAAGCGCTAAATCCTTCAAGATACACACATTGGGCAGGTTCGGCCCCAAAGTGGAACGAACGAGGAAGAGCCTCTTGTCTTTGCAGTCCTGCAAATGGGTCTTCAAATCGGAGCTTCGTTTTGACTTGTTCTTGGGGCGTGGATAATGTACCTCAAAATGGGTCCTGGCCTCACAATGATCAATCAGGGCTCAGGAATCTCACTGATCGACAAAATCCCACCTTTCCAGGCTTGGGCTCTTGCACCGCCTTGACCGCTGACCGGGAAATTCCCAGAGTTTAGCCGTACAGTGGAGAAAGCCTTACCATATTGTGTATTAGACTATTAGCACTTGCTCGGTCTTCTTGGCGGTGGGTCTAAATACCACCCATAAGTGGGCTTGATACTTTGGTTTACCTGCTATGCATGTTGCCACAGGAATCGATCATCACTGCTGATAGAGATAAGCGCTTCGACCACTTCCGCCCTATTATAGCATCAGTGAATTCGTAAGATTGTGGCCATCTATCCCTCCTCTGGATCGGAGAGCTCGGTTCAACAATTCTAGTAAAGGATAGGACCTAGCACTAGAACTGCTTTTCTCTGACTTGATTCAATTTCTATATGCAGTACCATGTTACCATGATATTGAGATAATGTTTTCCATTTGTTCAAAACTGAGATTCTACACAGATTAAGCAATGATAAATTGTCTGATTTTCGTGACTTTTCACGATAGCTTTTGTCCAGACAGTTATTTAAATTGAAGTGGTGAGGACATTACAACCAAGGTCTTGCAAATACGCATCCGAGGTGGGAGCCCTCCCCAGGAATTCCTCCACTGCCTTGTGTTCATTCTTGCTACCACCATGGTTCAAAATTTGCTGTCGATACTTTATGGCTGCCTGCCGACACATGGGCGAATTCTTGAAGCAGGATGTCCATATGTCCGCTGCTAATGTACGAGTACTTTCAGGTCTGTCAGTGCCTTGCTCACATGAGACCAGAGAAGTATAACATACTACAGGTAGGAATAGTAACTAGCCTCCTGACCCCACACAAAATGCGAGATCGTGACATGACCGTGACCCCAATCATACACATTTCCCGGACCACTCAGACCCGTCGTGGTTTCTAGAAGGGAATTGTAAACTTCGGGGATATGCATTCTCTCGATATCATGATGGGAATCGGGATTGTGGATCTGCATGTCGAACTTGCTGAATGCGACCTGTCGGAGAGTGAGAATGCCTTGGTTGTGCTGCTTCGTAGCGCCAAGGTTCTGGGCCAGCACAAGGGGAAGTTCTATCGGAGGTTGTGTGGTATTCGTCACTTCCCGACCGCTCAACGAGTGGCTGTAAAGCTCTGGGGAAGCGTAGGAGTAGTGGTAGCTGAGTTGTCGAAGGTATTCCGGTGTCCAGCACCAGTACTCCAGCAATTGACTGGGTGCTTCGGTGAAGTCGGTCACGGTGCGGTGGCCGTGGAACGTAGTGTATTTGGATTTACCTGCCAGATCGTGAATCCCTTCCATACGAGAGCTTCATTAGCGTCCGCTGAGTTACTGGACTTGAAGCTTTGAGATGATACTAGCCATGTCCCAATTTATGGAATATAGAAACGACTTCCGCGTGTCTCAGCAGTGCTGGTTCTGACTGTGAAACATTACACACTAGAGCTGTTACTACTGGCGCCTGTTTTCTATCTGTATCTAGGAAACTCTTCGCGGAGGGTTAGGAGACATTCATGGACATAGGTTATGTATGTAGTTTGGGACATACGGGGTAAATATTGAAGTTGGCTGCATGGTTATATTTTCCGGCACGAGGGAAGATGTCAGTGTCCAGATATCCGATCAGAGCAGAGTCCTGTTCCTCCCTGACAGAGAATAGATCCACGTCTGGATGCCAAGTGTGAGAGCTGTCCGAGACTTCCGCTTTCCCGAACCGCAAGCCGAATAGTTCTCCGTATAGTCCAAGCATACGCTGAACAGTAACCCTGGCAGGAAACCATTGCGATATATACCCATGGTCCACATGGTTCTGCTCCTGCAGTATTCTTGTGTGGTAGAAGTCGAAATCCCAGAGATTAATTGGGCCATCGTTATCCGTCAGCTCGTGGAGCTTTGCAATCTCCTTCTCAGCTAGTAGCTTCAAAGCATTCTGAAGATGCTCCAGAAAGTCATTCACGCGGCCTGGTGAACCCAGCATCTGCTGCGTGAGCTTCTGGGCCGCGAAAGAAGGGAACCCCAATAGACGAGCGGCCTCATCCCGCAGCACAATGATCTCGCGGAAAATCTCCACATTAGCCTGATATCGGGAACTGCTACGCAGATAAACCTCCCGCCGGGTGTCTGGAACGCTGCACTCGGCCAGAATAAGATTGGTGGTTGGTCTGGTAAGAGGGATTCGATATAAGCCCTCCCGGCCGTGTTCGCCCGCTCCGGGCGATAGCTTATTTAATGGCACGCCGGCTAGCTGTTGTTCACTCTTCCAAAGACAGCCTGGATCTAAGCCGAGTGTCTCCATGAATTTGACGCGAAGCTCGATCAAGCGATGAGGGATCCAGGTAAACCGATTGCGGCTCGAGCCGGTTAAATGCATACCATTCTCAATAAAATTCCAACGGAATTTACTAAGTAGCCGGACATCTTCTTCACTCGTGGTGTGTGTATTAGAACTATTCTCCCATACACGACTCACTAAGGTAAAGAGCTTCTTATTCTGAAATATATTCAGATAAGCCCGGTCCACAAGAGAGATTGCCCGAGAGGATGCCTTCCTGACGTCTGGGCTGGGAGGAATGGCTTGGAAGAAGGCTATGTATTGGACTTGCTCCTTGATCTTGTTGTCGATGTGAGCCAAGGGCACAATTATAGTCTCGAAATTGATGGATGTGTTGTCTATGCAGGAGCTAATCAGGCGAGCGGTCGCTTGCCCCGTGTGAGAGATCAGGTCTTTCGCCTGTTCTTCCAGACCCTCTGCTGAGATGTCGAACCTTGGGATTGGACATATAGACGTGGCTGGCTCACTCATCTTTGCATTTTTGATAGTGGTACTGGCGAAAAGGTGGGGATCTGGCAGGACTGACTGAGTGGGTGAGCAGATCAAGATAAGAAACTCAGGGTTATCTACGACGTGTGCAGTATGTAATGTAAAACATTGGATTACTATGTGAGGAGTATGAGGCTAGGCGTATCAACACGTATTGATATAATACACAATACAGCGGGTCCTTTTCCCCTCTTTTCGGATAATTTCCCTACCCTAATGCCATCAACTGGGACCCCATTTCTGGCAGGTTGCAGCTCACAGGTTAGATTAATGCTTGGGTTTACCTGTTATGCATGTTACCAAAGAAATTCCCTTAGTTCAGGCTAGTAAACATAAAGGTAATACACATTCTCGCTTTTCAGGTGGAGGAAATGCTGGTGGAGATATATATTTAAGCATAGTGGGGTTCGCATAGAGTACTATCAACGTCATCATGTAAGTCCAAAGTATTGTTTTTGAATAAATTCGCAGTCTCCCAAGACAATTCTACCCTGGAACATAGAATTCCAGAGTATGCAAGTTGTATACGTAAAGACAGTCTACCACGAGAGGAAGTGAAGCTGCAGTGGAGTGAGAAACCTAAGATTGCATGCATTCAAAAACCCGCTCCTTGGACAACATTGCACATTATAAGGTTAAATTTTATTATTCAAGAGACACAAAGGCAAAAGGCGCGAGTGGCTTGATCAGATGAAGGTATTCATAGCAGTACTTCCATCGGATTGGCCTGGGAGATAGCCTAGCCCGCCGCGGAGATTTTGTCGACCATCTTTTACAGAGAATCGCTCCTGGAAAGTCACGACCGTCGTTCATGGCAGGTAAAAGGGCGTCACGTCTAGAGCGAGGAGCGCGTAGTATACTGTGGAAATTTGCTGTGACATGTGGTTAATACGACAAGAATTTAGAGAATAGACAGGGGGAAAATAGTATAATAAAAGGATTGCATCGTCCACATTATGATATAGTAGCTCGTTAGGACAAATGCAAAACAGGTAAAACAATCGACTAGCATAATATCCCTGCGTGCGAAGGGCTAGTATGCACCCGTGGTATCCACAGAGAGACTTGCAAAACGCGGAAGGTATCTAATGTAGTACATCCATGACTGCTGGCAGTCATATGAGGCAACATCGTTTTTGAAGGCGATGCTTGCCCATGAAAAGCCCGTACCTTGAGCAGGAATTCAACGTCTTCATGATCGGTGCATAAGCGATTCGACGACTTCCGCAGCTAAAGAGGTATTAGAATATGGTGCCCAGTTATACCACTGGTGACTTCGTAATATTTTAGGCACCCATCCTTCCTCCCACGGACCTATCTGATAACCTCAAACATGCACTCAACAACTATCTTAACAATTCGGCCTGCTTCAAAAGGGTAAGGTTAGACTGTGACACATCCCATAAAAGCACAGAGCTACGCTCTTCTTCAACTCCATACTCCGTAAGATCACACACTGGCAAGTACCATCGCATCATTTGCCATGTAGAAATATCAGTACTGGGTGCCTGGAAAACTGAGCTGAAGTATTTCTCTATAATTGCTCTATTATTCAGTTAATAATGGACTGTTCTCTTTCTTTTTCCTAACGTTTCCTTACCTAGTTAACAGGCTATCTATCCTGTATAGTAGATCCTCCATTATAAACAGGGTCTGAGGGCACAACATTAAGACTACTTGTTGAGAACTTATTTCCTCACATATAGGTATGAAGGAGGATAGATGGTAGATGATAGACTCTGAAAACTGTAAGGAAGGCATCCAGACAGTCAATGTAACAAAGTCGGCGGCTTTTTGTACAAAGGCTCGATCATAAACAGAATAAATAGCTATTTACATACTACCTAATCCATGTATTAGACTAATTACAATTGAATTTGAAGTCCACCGTCTGTGTGAAGCTTAGATATCAGCTTGCGCCCCACGAGGTAGGAAGCAAAATATGAAGCGGGGGAAGATGCATGTAAAATGAGAAGAAGTGAAAGAAAATATAAGACAAGGAGAGGAGAAAATACATCTACGGCAAAGGCGGATAAAGACATTCTAGCGTGCGTCCTTGTGTTCAACCGCGCATCAAGGATTGAACCACTTCATCAGGACTTGAAGGCTCCGAATAGGGCTTTCCCTCGTGGTACTTCCAAGGGGTGTATACATAGTCCTCTGGCCACCCCGCCTGGCGCCCGCAAACATACTTGACTTTCTCCAATACGCACTAGACAAATATGTTAGAGACCATTAAATAAAAGAATGGATGAAGTAGCCGTACCTGGGACCATTTGGTATAGTCAAGGCATTCTGTAGGTTCGATGGTTCCGCCTGTGAAGTCACAAACCGGCAGGTTCCACCTCATCATTTGCCACGCAGGAATATCAGCTCCAGAGGTTTGGGGAATCCAACTGAAGTATGAGCCTGCATCCACTGAAGACGTCCACTCGTTTGTCGTCTTTTGGATAAGGTAGGCGGATCGAGCGACATCATGGCCGTTGAATCCGTATTCGGCCTGCAGTTCGGCAATCCCCTTCGGGGGCCTGATTTCGGGCGTATGGACCGAGCTCCGTAGTTCGTCCTTGATAAGCTGTGCATGATTTAGTACTATAGTCCTACCAGTTTCAGGTCGCCAATTGGGGAGTATCATACCAGAAGGAAGGCACTGCCATCTGGGTTGCAGTACTTGAAGTCTGTGCTGTCTTGGTTCTCATCGATATCGCCGTTCTTGTCACAGGGGTGGTATGCCGAACCATCTCGAGTGAAAATAGAATCATTATCGATTTTCACAACAATGACGAGATCCTTTTTCCACAGCATATTAATCAACGGCGCAGCAGCAAATTTCCTAAGTTCCTCGTAGCTCGGCATCACCGGACTCTCCTCGTTGAGACTGTCAATGCCCGCGAAATGACCGCTTTGCAATATGCGCGGTATAGATGTGGGTTGGGTGACCCAATTAGGATCAGCTGGGGGTGTACTCAGAAAGAGCTTCTTGTAGAAAGCATCTAAACTGCCGGTAACCGCAGTCTTGATCTCGTCCGCTCTGTCACCTAGCTGCGCATACGTCTTGAACCGAATAGTGTCTGCACTAGTTTCATCCAGTGTCGTCACGGCGGCGGCCCCGAATGTTGCTACCCCCGCAGGTATACCGGCCAGGGAGTTTTTGAAGAATCCGGCAATAATACTTGACACACCAGCTGCAAGAGTTAGGCCAGCGTCGGGACCAAGATCGCTCTTCGTATCGCCGGAATGTGAGTATTTGGTTACCATGCTGGCGGTTTTGAAACCCATGCTGTTCCAGACGTCCCCCATGACGTTGTGCACAATTCCGAGGTACCTTGCCAAATTACGGACTGCATGTAGAGCCTGCACTCGGTACATACGGCCATCTCGGCAAAAGTCCTTGTTGCTCAGATTATGCACGGCGCATTCTGCGCGGGGACTAGCACAACAATTAGTAGCAGGGAGAGGATTTGGCGGGTAAACCTACTTTACGCAATCCCATACGTATGTTCCGTCATTTTCAAGCCCCTGGTATGCGGAAAGGGCGAGGGCTATGCCACCAGCACCCCCGTCGCCACCGGCCCACTGAAAGCCACTATTCGGATCGAGAGCAAGCTTCTGGTACCACCCAGCTCTGTTTGAATCAAATAGTTAGCTTAAACTATGAATTTCGAGGCTGATCAGAGTTTTAGAGACATACGTGGTGATAAGCCAGGACCCAGCGTCCATCTCGTTCCACAGCGCTTTATCCAATTTGTTCATGTCACCGCATATGGCGTCTTCGCGGGCCTTATCATCCAGGGGCCAATGTTCACTGCGGCAATGGATCAGCCTTTGGTCTCAGCCTGGAAAGAAATTAATGGAAAACGTACTAATAGCCCTTAGGTGGTTCATCACCCCCATTGCCAGTCGGAGTCGGGGTGATTGGTGGCTTGCCAGTAGGTGTAGGCTGACCAGGGGGGTTGTAAGGAGGTAATCCAGGGTCTTTGGACGGGTCACCATCATCTACAGCGCTGCTGTCACTTCCAGGACAGGTATTGAACCATGTGTACGCCTAAAGTAATCAGTCTCCTACACAATCAAACCGGTATGCCAGAGAACTCACGATGTTGGTGCGTGGTATGACGTTGTGCATATCAGCTCGACCCAATCCACCAAGATTTGGGAAGAATAAGTTTGCCTGTACAAAGTTAAGCAGTGGATACAGAACTAATGAGCATGCCACTCACCCCTCTATCTGATCCTTGATACCGTGGGCCATCCAAGAGCTCCCACTTCCAACTGGATCCCGCGGTAGGATATGGACCTTTATTGATCCAAACCAATGTATTGCCATTGAACTTGTCGACCCACAGGAAATCAACGCGACGATCACCTTGAAATACAGTAAGCCTGCGTGATATAAGAAGATGCAAATGCAATGCCAGCACATACCGTCTACATCGGCCCAGCGATGATTGGCCCGGTCATATCCTTGAGTGCGTTTAACTTGGCCCTGGGACTGGAAGTTATTGACACCCTTGTTCAACCATCCAACTGTTCGTCCATTCGGTCTGGTTGGAGGCAGTTAGCATTGCGAGTTCCTTAATGGGGACATCATGAAACTCACTCCATACACAGGTAATCGGCGCGACCGTCACCACTGATTTGAGTCAGTATCAATTTTGAGCTCGGTTGATTGTAAGAGTATGGGAAAGACCGACTCTAGATCAGCCACCCTCACGCCAATATCATAAAGCCCAACTCCCCATCCTTCGGTACATTTCACGTTTCCACTAATGACCCCTTTATAGGTAAGGAAGCCACCCTTAATATCATCGTTCCAATTGTTGATCCACACTTCTGCCGCACCAGTCTCGCGGTTGACAGCCCAAATATCGCACTGCAAATGATCGAATAGAATCGTTAGCTGTAACAGTTCGTCAAGCGTCAGGTCATGTTCTCTTGGAGTACCTTGCCATCACCATCGAAATCAGCCAGGTGAATACTCTTGCGTTCTCTTCCAATGTTGAAGATTTCCGGGCCCTCCGGGACCCAGACAGGGGGCTTATGAATATTGCCATAGAGCAAACCGCGCCCGGTAGGGGAGACCCAGATCTAGAAAAGGATTAATGCCGGTCTGACATGCCAAAGAATAACGAAATAGACGTACATAATCATCTGCACCAGTGCCACGCCAGTCACAGTAGAAATCGCCGTCGGCTGTTTGATCATGTCAGCCAGACAATTGTCAAGGTATGGAAACAGCACACAAAGGAAGGGGAGAGAGAACTCACCTTTTAGAGTGGTTCCACCCTTGCCTGTATTCTTCCACACATTGGTGTAGTGGTTGTACGTCTTCGCATTCTGTATGGATTGTATCCACACATAATCGGCACCACCTCCTGGATAAACCTGGCCGAACTTGATCCGGTCTCTGGCACCCTTAACGCCCATACCCGCATGTGTAACACCAATTCGTCGCCATTCTGGGACCAAACTACCCTTTCCTGAGCCACGCTGATTGATATATGTGGTGACCTTTCCCTCTTCATCTAGCCAAAGCCAGTCGGAGCGGAAGTCACCGTTGATATCGACCAGACGGACACCTCTCAAATCGCCCATACCTTTGCCAGTAAAGACGACCCCTAAGTCCTGCCAATAGCCACCAAATTGCTTTGTTGGGGCGTCCTTCTGGCCTCCGTTTCTCCAGCACTGGATATCACCATTGTTCTTGGCCAGACAGCTAGTCGAGGAGTCAGTCTTTATTCTACATTCACGTCAAGCAAACTTACTAATCAATACGGCCATCGCCGTCAATATCACCGAGTCGTACATTGGCTTGAGCCAGATCCCCTCCGGGTGCAGCTCTGACCAGCCCAATGGACTTGAATTGAGGGGGGCTGCCCCCTTGGTTAATTGAGGCATACATGGCACCTTCCCTACTGATACAGATGAAATCATCCAACCCATCATTGTTCAGATCACCCCAATGTACGCCTGATGCCACCATTAAATTAAGAACAGACAACAAACAAATTATTCACTGGGGTACTCACCTCGGGCAAGACAATTATCCTTCACATCGATTTTCACGGGGTTTCCGAATTTGCCGTTACCATTATTAGGGTACATCCAAGTCCCAAGGCCGTCTCGAGTCCAGACAAGCTCATCGAGGGCTCCCTCACGGTGAGCACCCCCCTGATTGACCAGCTGGGCATAATTGATACCTGGGTGGGTATCCTCCTTTGAATTAGTGATGCCAATCTGCTTGATTTGCCCCATGTGCTGGGAACCATGCTTATAGTCACCGTCATCCCAGCCACTACCGCGTTGGGTTTTCACCTTCCCTCCGCTGTTTCCACTACCGAACTCTTTCTCGCAGGTTGTGTCGGCCCAGTCACTCTCTCCAATGTCCTTAGGCTTTTGTAAAAGCCCTCGGGATTCAGCTTCCTGAATTGCAGCCCACCATACTGAGGCCATCTTTTCATACCCTTTATCTGTCGGATGAGTACCGTCGACTAGCTCTGACACTTGAATAAAACCATCACTCATCTCTGCCAGAACCAGACGGTCGCCTTCTTTAATGCGCGTAGCTGCGATATTCCGGTATTGCTCATTAATCTTTACCACATTGGCCTGTGCCTTGTCGTTCTTATTGGGTAGTAGTGTCGAGAGAATAATAGTCGTTCCAGGAATCGCATCATATAGACGAGTGAGCATTTTATTCATCCTTTCTCCAGCTGAATCAGGCTGGACAGGCCTAACCGCATCATTCGTGCCAGCACTGCGATATCAGACGATCAGTATGTAGCGAGTATTAGTCATGAATTAGGCGCATCATACTTAATGAGAATAAGATTAGGGGCCTTGGGAATGGTCCTTTCAGCCGCTTCGGCGACCTCGGAAATGATCCATCCGGAATGCCCTTCGTTATCCTAAAAGCGTTGCACGTCAGCTTCCTAGCGAGTTTGTAAGCCAAAACCACCGACGAGATGCTTACATTGTCCTTCATGTCCCCACTTTTCAGCGAGCCAACCATATTCACCTCCCATCCAGCAAATCGGAGTTGCTGGCGCAGCACTTTACGGTACCCATTTTCATCAGATGACTTGAGACCCGTGGTGATCGAAGCCCCAAGAGGCATGATACGTAAGGGAAAGGGTTTCCCATCACGACTCCCTAGCTGGGGGACAAGATCAGAGGA
The DNA here is from genome assembly GCF_009193585.1 of Aspergillus caelatus. Lineage (NCBI taxonomy): Eukaryota > Fungi > Ascomycota > Eurotiomycetes > Eurotiales > Aspergillaceae > Aspergillus > Aspergillus caelatus. The sequence goes on from NW_022475265.1 coordinate 495,428, forward strand.
CCTGTGTTGGTGAGTGTGTTGGTGGCCATGATGGCCCGAAGGAACGGCTACAGTCAGAGCAAGCAGCGTCAGACCGATGATGAGCAGATGTAGCATCCGACTCATTCCAAGCCCGAATCCCATGATGATGATTCTCGGGTGGGACTGTAGGCTCTAAGGAGAAGGCACAGAATTAGGAAATTGTTGTCGTTCACCTTCATTATTTATATTTTTTGACTGCTTCTATCATGATGCCCTAGGGGGTGCAAGCACAGGGACCACTTCCCCTTCTTAGACTTTTGTCTCATCGTTTCAATCACACATCAATTTTACCTGGTGGGGTCTTGTCTTGGCATTCGCCGATTTTTATGATGCCAAGACAGTTCGTTGCTCTTGCCCTTTGCTCTCGTTCGCCAATATTCGTGGTGTTGTAGACCTACCCGATGTTATCTCCAGGTGAGGACGATACGGTAGCAATGGTGGACCAGCAGGCTTGGCTTGAGGTCCAAACGGAAGTGGCATCGAGCTTGTTGGCGATGCCAAGATCTCGCGCTCCACGCGACCAACAATCCCAAATGGCCGGATTGGTCAAATAATCGTGTCGTCTAAGTCTCAAGTAATGGACTGTATCCCTGGTGAGACAGTTTCCACTTATAATTATCTCGTCTGCGCCATCCACCCCTGGCCCCCAACCGCCAAGGCAGCCCTAATGGCATAGACGTGGTTCCCATTCGCGGGTACCTGAACATGGCGATGTTACTCTGGGCTCGCTCCACAAAATTCCATCCCTTGGCAGACGAACTATATCTTACTAAACAGATTCTTTCTTTACTACCGTCGTGGAAGTTCCCTTCACAAATACCATTCATTTAACTACATCAGTTCAATGGTACAGATGGCATAGACTACAGTAACCCTCTCAGACCACTGTATTGGTTCATAAATCGGAATTATCGGCTGATTTCTAGTTATTCTATCTGCTCTGCTGCCTTGATAGACCCATATTGTTCAACTCACAACCCCCTATCTTAAAATACAGTAGCGCAATAACGAAAATAACCGAGGAGAAAGGGTTTACTAACATGTGCAGAATTGCCACGACAAAGTTGATGCTGAGTCAAAATGACCATGACTCCGGGGAACTACTCTTCATGTTTTCCAGAAACGCGCTGAAAGGACATCTAATTATAAAGTGGACCGTGCTTTGCAGGGTTGAGCGGAGAAAATAGATATCTTTAAGTAATTAGATCCGACTTGGTGAAAAATATCACTCCTGTCTGTGAGCAAATGAAGCGGCTGCACCGTCGTAGTTACGACGTATTCTGTGTCTCGACCATGCAATTATGCTTTTTTTATTGATTATTCAATTATAGTTAACTACTTCACTTTCTGTTCTTATCGGGATATCGTTGGAACCAAATTCCTGGCTGCTTTAATTATCACCCGCTCGGGTTGATGATCACCCCTTGCCCCGCAATATGCTATATATAATCACACGACAACAAAAGCTATACCAGTACAGTATAAAAGAATACCATCTAGAGAATTAAGGAAGGGGCTAAGGCTTTGATATGCATCATGCTGTACATGCCGCGATCTACCCTCATGGGGCATGCAGCTCTTGGAGATACAATGCCAAGTGAGGCTTCTTGTGCAGCTAAGGGTCAATCATATGGCGGATGCAACCTCGGCAAAAGCACTGTGGAAGCCCCATAGAGGCTTGATACAGTGCCAAGTGGAAGCTTGTGCAGCAGAGCTATTGCTGTCGTATTCCACTGCCTCGTCTATGCTGTCTGAATGAAAGTGGTTGAATCATGTTGTCTGCAGCCCATATCGCCTCGTTGCAACCACGAAAGTTGAAGATACTGAAGATCCGTTATAATGACACGCTGCTGTTCAGGGGGTTTGGTGGGGACATTGGCTGTTTGTCGACTTAGCTTATTGTCCAGGCTTTTTATCATCCGGGCTACCCGTTAAGGTTGAGGGAAGGAGAAAAATGTCGAAAATCGCCCCCAAAGAAAAAGATTGGAAGACATGGTGTGGGTCGTGTCCAAAAAGCCAACCGACGGAATCCGTTTCTGCTGGCTGGTGCGGTGATTTGTGGGCCTGGAAATGAGTGTTGCAGCCAAGTCCATTAGTTTAATCTTGCCTTGGAAGAGCCGTGCTGGTGCAATCTTTCATACGAGAAAGCCAGTTTCGGTGAAATCATGTTTCCCTCCGGAGGATTTCGAATTCCGAAAAATTATGAACGAAACGATCAGTCAATATTCATATTCGCAAGGCTGTATTATTATTATTCAGATCCGTACAAGCCTTGACGGTCTAGATCTTCTCGACGCGATACTCCTCGCAGACCGCATAGATTAGGCTGAAATGATCGAGTCACACCCCTCGCGGAAGCCCCAGAGAATGCCCTGATGCGTGACTTCCACTTTGACTCTTTCTGGGAGATACGCGATTTTTACTGGAAATTTACTTTTGAAGGAGGTATGTCTCTTCATCGTTCGGGTGCGTTGGAATCATGAGATATTGGATATTCTTCAATACATTCGCGGGTCAGTGTGAACAACATGCTCGTGACTCCTTCGCTCTCTAATCTGGGCAGATGGGATGATTTGATACCCAGATTCTCTCAAGCCATAGTGGATATGCAGGCACTGTTTCACGAGATCTATTTGGAGTGGCATTATGAAAATGAGTGAGTCACTAGACAATTGTAATTGTTGATTCAACGGCCAGCTCCATAGCCGTCCCAAAGTCTCTTGGGTCAAACTCTAACAGCCCCAGTCGTTCATAAGCCCCTTGTACTCGGGGCGATCGCCCAAGAACAATCCCAGTAATGCATTCCAATGTCTCATACAGTATAACCACCCATACCGCGGGATACGCATCTTTGCCTGACTTCGGCTGGTACTTTTCATGAGCATACCTCCGGCACAACGTGGGTGCCATAGCGCCCGATTCCAAAAGCCCGTCTCCAGAACATATCTCCATGTCTGCCCTGAAATGTAGAGATTCCACAGACACTTCACACCCCGGAAAGTAGGCTTTGAAGAGCTCACGTTTATTCTCACAATAAAGCTTTATCTTGCGAACAAAGCCACGCAGCTGCACGAAGCCGTCGGACACTTCGCCAAATCTGTTTCGTCCTTTTAATGTTACGCCTGCATCGATCACAGTGGCGACGGTATTGAGAACCCTATCGCTTGAATACCCAATGGCCTGCCTTGTTGCAACGGAAGCCCAGGACCATGAGGGGGCGATATACTGTCGCGGCGGGCTCGTACGTTCCGCCGTCGACGAGTAGGCAAATTGCCAGCCTAAGTCGGAAATAAGGGAGCTTCGCCAAAGACCAGCGAGATATTCGTCACCCATCTTTTGAGCGACCATATTTGCAATGCCCGAAATGGCTGGGAGCTTATCTGAAATGTACGTCAAATCTCGCTTGGTATAGGCTTTCACATATTCCCGCCATGTCCAGACTGTTTGATCGAAGCTGTTAGCGAGTCTGCGATTCCCAAGCAGCTGACGTTCGTCGTCATGTAACATCCGACACTCCCAGACTACCCTTTGGGGAAGGTAGTGGATCGTACGCCGCGCGAGGAGGTCTTCTTGGAAAGTCCATCCTCTTTGATACAGCACCTCTCCCCATCCCCTGCTCGACACCTCTTTTACCTGGACTGGATGTAAATGGAACATATCTTCTGGTGTTGTGAGGCGTGAAAAGAGATAAGACTTGGACTGGTTTTTTTCTGTAAAGTCAAACTTGAATCTCTCCTCACACTGCGCTCGTTGCCTGAGAATTGGTGTTTCTGGGTCGGGCGATGAAGCAGCCATAATAGTGATATGCGCGTTTTCGAAAATGCTAGCCATATTCTGAGACTCAATTTCCCAATCTTCATTATCGTCCTGGATAATACACAGAGAATCAATCCAGATATAATCAATTCTCAGGTGGTTGGTGATCTTGATCGCATCCTGAAAAAGCGGCGGGAGCCTATGCCAAGAAATGTTATCTTGAAAAGATGAATAATTATCCTGGGTAAGGATTAAAGCATTACGATTGCCTTTCCCCCAGCAGTAGCTTAATGCTGTATAAGCTCCCTGCTGGTCCTGTGGTGGCTCAACAAGCTTGCAACTCTGATTTTTTTCATTTACTAGCAGAAGTCGCTTTGGCAGCGGCAGTGGATCCAGGGCTTGACAGCTTGTATGAGTTTTCTCACATTCAGAAAGACAGTTAGAGATAAAGTCATAGACACCCTGATCATTTGAATGGTTAAAGATCATGGGACCACCGCCTATAAAGGGCGTTTTGGACCAGGCTGGGACATCATTTTCTATGACTATTAGCAACAAATATGGATGATCGAGTGCCGAGCAGAGGCACACACCAATATCTTTGAAGACTTCTATGCAATCTATCCAACGATCGTGATGAGTGTCATGGATGTCAGTAAGATATAACGGGTATCCTGGCTTCATCTTGAGGTTGAAACGTCTGGGAGGCTTGGAGTTTCCGAAGTGATGTCTGAAAACCCGGTTGAGAAATACACAAAACTGGCATTGATGGTCAGGGACCCAGTCGTACACATGCAGGTTTAGCCACTCGTCACTATCTTTGAAATAGAAAGGGTGGTGACCGTAAGGGGACAGATTATTGCAAATTCGACATCTTCTTCCAAAAGGGTAATGACCATTTCTTCCGCGTGTCTCCAGCTCGTATCTCTCCTTCCTTGCATTGTAACTCTCATCGACTAATTGCCGGTTTATTTCAAGTCTCAAGTCGTACATGCGTCTCTCGTAGTTACTTTTGGGAGACATTTTCCGAGACCATGACCCAGGCCACTTTAGCAGAAGCTGGTTTGAATTCAGATATTGAGCATTGTGGGCAGTTCCATTATTTTTTATCAAGAGCTTTTGACAGTACACTCGACAGCGTACTCCGAATTAGTCCTTTGTAGCAATATGGTCGCCATTATATTTCTCCCTTATTGTGCATGCAACACATTTGAAACCCAGGCTAAAATCATGTCTTTCTCCGAAACTGATTTAAATGTGGTGAAGGCGGGGTTTAAACAATGCAAACAGTGCAATTCCTGGCACGATTACATAGCCGTCTCTTACACCAGCAGACCCACCCGCCATTCGGCGTGTTGGTCTGCCTTACCTCAACGCAAATTCCCACTTCAACGCAAAATTTGAAGCTATTCAGAGATTTTATCACCACCACCATACCTGATTCTTATTCTGATATTGAGAAACGGATCTTAGAGGCCTGTACAGCTGCTCAAGGCCAAAAAAAACCAAATATCTCTGTATTGGTGTGTTAGTTTGACGTTCCTTATTATTAACTCAGAGTATATATTTATAGCCGAGCTATTCGAAATATATATCCTATCTTAACCAAGACCCTTGATAACTTACAAGAAAAGGTACTAATCTGTTAGATTTGTCAGTTAGATAATCTATACTGTTCTTCTACAGCTGGAAAAATTGAGCAGAGTACTAACCAAATACTATAACAGAATACTATCGACAGACTATCTCGTACAGTTGATAAGAACTAGGTTTATTGCTTTATTAAATATCTCCCGGAGAAATTCAAGCTTATTCAACAGAGGCCAAAAGACAAGAATTATCTAGATATAGAGAATATAGATATTCTTCAACACTAGTATAACTGCTTAGAGTTCTTTATCAAGCAGATTTCTCCTAAAAATAAATACAACTTTGATAAGACCGGATTTTAACTAGAACAAGGAAAGACTTAAAAAGTTATAACTACTATGTCTTTACAAGCTGCTAGAGAAAATCTATTTAAAGAAATAGATAAGCTGATCTCTACAATAGAGTATATTTTAGTAGACAGTTTTATTTTTTCTCTATACTTTATATTCAAAGATATATATTATCTGGAGAAATAGTACAATACAGATATTCCTAATAAATATCGAATAGCTCTATCTTATAAAGGCTATACTTCAGATAAAATTGGCCTTGACTGGATTCAATATTTCTATTGTTATACAAAGTACTGTATCTCTAAAAAAGAGGTTCGATTACTATTTTTTGATAGCCACGAGTTCTATCTTATCTACGAATTTCTTCAGTTCTGTGGACAACACTATATTATACCTTACTGTTATCTGTCTTATACAACATATCTTGTACAGTCTCTTGATAGATAATCTTTTTAATTCTATAAGTATCTCTATTATAAGCAAAACAATAAGCTTACTCAGAGAGATACTAAGATAGAGAATAAAAATAATTTCTTAAAATATATTTATTTTATATATACAAAGATCTTCAAACAGTATACAATCCGGGATATCTTTAAGAAATAAGATATATATTCTTTAAATTTAGAGCCAATAATAAAGCCTCTGTGTGAGGTTTTAGAAAATACTCTGAATCTTGAGATAATTACAATACTATTACTACTACTGTTAAGCTTATCACTATCATCTACAATATGCGGTCTATGTCGAAGTATTGGTAAAGCACAGAGCTTTATTAATAATAGCCCAGAGCTTAATCAGAGCTTTGTATAATATCTTAACTATATATTCCAGAGCTTACTAGAAACTACTAAACTAGCCGCTCAGTTTAAAGATAATCTACAACAATATCTTTATTACTGGAAGCCTCAATATAGATGGAAATCAAGGAAAAGGATCCAATATAATAGACCATTAACTGTATATAATACAAAACGCCATATTGCTGATTGTACAGAGGTAGAAAGACTATAGGGCCTCAGACAGATCAAGAAAACAGAAACTTTAGGATACAATAATCTACTATAACAGGGAGATATAGGGGATCTGCCTAGTATAGAGACTTGTCAGATGGATAAGGAAGACCCTAAATTACCTTATTGGATAGATACTCAAGGTGATATTGTATAGGAGTTTGAATAGCTTCAAATTTTGCGTTGAAGTGGGAATTTGCGTTGAGGCAGACCAACACGCCGAATGGCGGGTGGGTCTGCTGATGTAAGAGACGGCTAAGCCAACCATATCGACTGTCTTTGTAGGCGAGGTTATACTCTAGAAGGGATACCATTAGATATTGTATAATATAACCTTCCAAAATCAAACTTCTACCGGCCATGGCATTTCAGGGGCTTCTCTATGGTTTATGAACCATCCACATGTTCTAATTGAAGTCTTCAACAGCATACAGGAGCTCGATATCCTCCATATTGAACGCAAGTATTGTTTATGATGTACGGAATTGTTGGTTGATCACGCTGGCTTCAAAATCGAACTCACCTTCAAAATAAAGTCGGAAGTAGCGGGCTAGTGGCATTCATCACGGTGTGCCTGTGTTTCTGCCCGATTTCTAAATATCTGCTTCGCTAACCTCGTCGTCCTGTGTCATTTTTAACGGATTGGTCCAGTACAGAGTTTACATGAAGACTTCATTCTTCCACTCAACATTGCATTGCAGTTGTGAAATCGTTCTCTCTCCCTGACTCAGTGAGACATTTTTGCTACTGGACTGGTCATCTAATGTACAATGCTTCGCCACTTTCTTTGCCTGCTTGGATACCTGGTTTCGGGAGATCGTCGTTACAATTCGTGAAAGTGGAGCTGGATGATAATAACAACGCAAGGTTACTCACTATTTGGTAGGCTCGGTACATAATTTATAGACCCTCTGAATAGACATGACTATAATTAATATCTCTGTCTCAATTCTTCCGAGGTACACCGCCACTGTCCCCTCAACGACCCTCTTGTAGAGACAGTGTTGTGGTTGGTTAACCCCATCTTAGACACGGGTGGCACTGCTATGCCAAGACAGTGATCGACCACCAAGGCGTCCAAGGCCCCCCGCAGCAACAAATCGGCAGACTGCTACGAGCCTATTAGAAACCACTTGCCTTGTTTCTGTTGGACTTACAACCGGCTGTGTTAGCTCTCCTATCTTTAGGAGCGGAATTTTGGGAGGCCTCGCGTATATGCGTGTCTCAGTGTATATCTGATAGGCTACCGTTGTGTGATGATGGGACTATATCTTTCCTCGGCGAAACTATCCTCACTTATCTAGAAGGCCGGGGGAATTATTATATAAATGATTAAGAGCCTTTCCTCCACCCTATCCTCATTATTCTACAATCCCCAGCAAACTGAATCAAGCCATATCAATTACCAAATTTATCAATTATTCAATATGCGCGTTCTTGCCATCTTCGCGACCCTTCTGGCTCTGGCCTACGCTAGCCCCTCCCTAGAGCAGAGACAGCAGGGTAAGAACTGCAAGGTATGGGTTTTGTATCTTATTTCAAAGGCAGGAAGTTTCTAATTCTTTGACAGGAGGTCCATAGCCCCGACACCTGTGGCGCACAGTGAGTATTCAGTAATTGCGGACAATGCACCGGATAGATATTAACATGTTCATAGCGGCCTGGTCAAGTGTGACGGTTCAGGTTCATTTCTTGTTTGCTGCGTATATTACCCCTTCTTCATGTATTTTTTCAAGATCATCTGTCTGACTCTCTGCAGGAACGTTGCTATTAAGCGTATTGTGTCTAGGGCAGAAACGTATGGGAGGGGTTTATTTCAACGGCCTTTTCCCATATAGTATAATCCAAGATTCTCTATATTTTTTTCCAAGCCATCTTGTTTTCCTCGGATGAAGTAAATAAGAGTTCAGAAAACCCCGTGCGCCTTTTGGCTACTCTGGATGTGCTGATAGGAGCTAATAATGAAAGGGTATTTAGCTACGTTTGTACATAGTAGGACAGTTCCCTTGGGGCCTTCATTGGCACCTGGTAATTCTGGCAAGTTTACCAATTCCATGCGCTATTAACATAGACGAATAGCAGCCCACCAACGGCTTTTGCACCACAACGAGTTCGAGTATAGGCTCTTGGATTCAATTTTTATTTTAAGTCGTTGCGCCTTTGTATGACTCCACCACTATCTCAACGGGGGTTCTTGTGCCAATGCGAACGAGTTGCGAGGCGATATGTTGAGGATTTGCCTCGGCACCGTGTTTGCCCAAGACACAAGAAAGTAAAAGCCGTAGTCACTTAGTCACCAATGCGAGAACAGACTTGCAAAACCATGAGGGAGCTGGGTACCCAAACGCCTTCTCATCAGCAACATCGTGCTAGCGCTGTAAACCTTTGTTGATAAAAGGCCGAGTACAGGTCATTATTCGAATGTTAACCTCGGAGAGTGATTGAAGGACCTCTCGTACATGCAGGGCTTTACCTGCACATATCCAATCAACGATACCATTCTCCAATCCCCGTACTATTTGTCGACATGACATGGGGAAGAACAAACCTCTAGAAGTACGTCTGAAATCAGCGCTAACCTTACCTTCAAATCTAAGTCCACTCCCCCTCCATCTCCTTCTTCCCAGCCTCTCCCATCATACGTTCTAATAGTTGGATGGGTTGTATGCAATCGAGTGCTTGGCATAGCAGCGCAGGTACTTGCGAATGTCTTGCATTGCTTTGGCGATTATTTTAAACACGTCACCCTTCTTGTTGGCAGAGTATAATCATGGCGCATTTCAGGAGATGATACAGTATACAACCTTTCTAACGGGCTCTTGGGACATAACCCGATCGAAAGGATGCGAGACTAATACCGAGTGGATGGGATGCAGCAGCTTTAGTTAGGAATCCATCACAGGCTTGCGTCTATTGACATATGGGCTGCGTGTCCCAATAATCTCTAGGTTTGGACATATTGCCTTCTATCTTCAAGTCTACAACCAAAGCCCTGAGGACATCTACGGGTTTCCTTTTACTCCTACAATCATTATTCAATAGCCAAGGGCTATAGAGGCCTCAGGTCCAATCGCAAAAATTCTTCCTCGTGATTATGCGCGCTCTCAAGCTGCTTAATAGCGCATCGATTGATTGGGTGAAATGGTTACGTATCGGTGTTAACAGCCCTACTGCGATATTAAGGGCTAGGAGCCCATAGCGTTCTCTCGTTAGAATGGAAGAAATGTATGGGTCGCCCTTTTCTGATATAGCTACAGAGTTTGATGTGCGGGCCCTGTTCAATAATAGCGCAACTGCCACTGAGATAGATTGTTAGTTTACGCTGCACAAGGGGAGTTTTATCCGCTGAGCCTGAACAAAAGTATACGAGATTTGTAAAGCGATTAATTAGACTTGTTGTTGCGAATACCTATGGATATCGAAGTACCTGTCTCCTGCGACTAATCAGTTTTCGAAAGGATGTTCTTTCGGCAGAGATACTCCTCTCCATACTTTCAGATGAGAGGACCAGTAATCTAGGGTCTAGACCGAGTCAAACGAAGCTATTAGAAGCACAGGAGTAGAGCATGAAGTCGAGATTCGATTCAGTGAAGTACATCAAGCCTTTTATTTGTCCCGCGGGCCTTGCTCTTGAGGATAGTGAGGAACAGGACTTTAAAAGCACGGTAATATAATCCTGGAAGACTTTCTTAGGCAATCAGCAGAGTTGATCGGGTTCCCCGTTAAACCCACCCCGGGTTCAACCCTAGTCCTATTAATAGTTTGAACGTATAACAAGGTAGCCACTGATTTGTGAGAGAACGGAAAAGGGTATTTGTCTAGAGTTGTGTTTGGGGCGGGTTGGTGGCGTGTTTAGCGGGGAACACAATCAACGATGGCGTCGAGATGGTGTAGATTGACTTATACCATACCATAGTCATTGGTAATTTTCGTATAAATTAATCTGTTGTTTTCTGTTTTAAGCTGTCGGTATTTTCTAGCGCTGCCTCAATTGAAGCTATATTGGCAGGAGATATCAATAAATCGGGTGTCAGGTGATCAGGTGAAGTAGTTGCGTAATATCAATTCTTCTACGGATTTTTCCGATATCAATTTCCGATATATACTTCTTATACATTATTCGCCAGCCCTAAATGCCAAGTCACGCTAAACCAGAGAAGGATTATGCATAACTATGCGATTCGTTCCATACCGGTTGTATAGTATTTAAAAGTCACGTGAATACAATATTTGTACTTGGCATGGCAAGGTAACTATCCAGAAGCGTGGGTATTTGGACACAATATGAAGCTTACTCAGCCTGCTCGGCCAAACTTTCAACGAATCACAAGTTCTTTTTTAATTGTCAATCGCCACCTTCAATTCACAATATCAAGAATATTACAGTGGCGGAGTAAATTACGTAGAGAATAAGCCTTTCGGTGCTAGCCGTCCGTGACCGGCTAACGCCATCCTATGATATTCCGCCTCGTGTGTCCACTTTCGAGAAGATGCGTTAGAGAAGGGTCTGTAACACAGTCCTAGTACTCTAGATGCTTTGGTGACGTCTTGACAGGGTAACTCGGTGTATGTTGTGTTTTTTTCGCATAGAAGGTATACTTTATCTGTTCTCCAGTTTTAAGGATTCCAATTCTACTAACTCTGCCTCCATTGGAGTTGAATTGAATGAATTATGTTGGTTTTCTACATCTAAGAGACGGTGTGTCCCAAAATCGATCGTTGGAGTGGTTTCGATCGTTAGGCGGTGAACCACAGTATATAGCCCCAACCGAAAGTTTCCGTGTAAAACGCGTCTTCCGCGACCACGCGTTTTGGGGTAGTTCTCGCTCAGATATCAATATAATGGCGCGTGATCCCGACTCTCAACGACGTGGCTACTCTGCAGAGAGCTATCTCTAAATTCTGGAGGATAATCTCTATTCTATATGGGAACCTGGCTTAGAATTCATGCATGACAACACTCCTATACATATAGCCAATAAGGTTAAACGTTGGTTCCAGGATATCGGAATTTCTACTATTGATTGGCCTCCGTACTCACCTAATCTTAACCCCATTAAACATGCCTGGGCAAAGCTAAAAGAAATGATATATCAGCTCGATCCTGATATAGAGTCATATGAAGGCACTGAAGAAGCTTTAAAAGCGCTTTTTAGCGCTTTAATAGAGTGTGCGTGGAATGAGATATCTGAGGATTTTTTTACTAGGTTGGAGTCTATGCCTAGGCGTGTTGAGGCAGTTATTCAGGCCAAGGGTTGGTATACTAAGTATTAGTCAGCTAAAAAAATAGTTTTATAAAAATTCATTATTTTTATATATATATTTTAATTTACTAGTAAAATTCTAATAAAATGGAAGAATGGTGGCCGATTTAGAAAACTAGCCATTTGAATGATTCGGGCGGGAAAGGCGCCATACACGGAAACTTTTGCTCTAGAACTGTAACTCCAATTCTCACTGTAAAATACATACACAATACATACTACCAAAATAATTTCTGACTTGTTCCTGTCAACATCCCAGTATAAACATGGGGGACTGAACTCAGGCTTGTTAAATATAAATATATACAGGCTGATATGAGCTTTGAATCATAATGGCATCCCTAAATGTATTCCACGTGCTTATGAATAGACATCGAAACTTAACTCTCAGGGTCCAGGTGGGCCAAGGAAGTGAGAGTTATGATAATCCATAAGCTGACAGATCAACTAAGTGGTCTGACGTGGTATAATATAAGGTCATGGCTTCGAGCGTAATAGGGCAACTCTCGCATGCCGATCTCCTGTGAGCTGGACAGGCGGGGCATTACAGCTGAGGGATCCACCCTAAGATTGAAATACATAACTGATTTGAGGCGAAATTTGTGGCGGTGTACCTCCACTTGATTTAGTTCAAGTATCAGACATAGCTGGCGCGAGTGGCACTGTTACGCTGAGGGTTTAAAACAGTGCTAAGGGTTGTCGATTGCGATAAATTTCTAAATTATTGATCGGCCTGTTGACCACGACGCCTGTTTACCTACTACGTCCAACAAAATCCTAATCTGATGCAATCATCCCGCCTTGAACTATCTCCTTTAACAAAAGAGCATGTAGCAGGATACTTCTCTGTTGTTTCTGACTTTGAATTTGCAAAATGGATGATTGATCACCCCTGCGGCTCGCTACAAGAAGCCGAAGTTTGGATGTCTTCTATGTTGCCGGGTGGCAACCCTACACAAGAAACATATGCAATCCTCCTCCGCTCCGACCTAGAATCGAATACAATTGATGGGTGGAATTTGAATTGCGCCGAAGCCGAAGATAGAAGCAGTATTTTTGTACCCGGGGGATTTATTGGATTCATCGGTGCCTACACACTTCATAAAGTGCCGGAAGTCTATTATGGTATCCATCGGTCGGCATGGGGACATGGCTTCGCAACTGAAGCCTTACTCGCCTATACAGAGTTGTTTTGGCTGATTCACCCTGAACATTTTCGAATGATGGCACGTTGTGATCCTGAGAATGTAGCCTCAGGCCGGGTTCTAGAAAAGTCGGGTTTTGAATACTACGATTTTATCTATGGGGATAGATTTCAACCCTGGAGAAGACCTGCATTACGGGACGGTCTACGATTTGTCTTGTTTAGATCTGGGTACAATCTTTTCGCGGATTAGACGCCTATGTCTAGATGCTGGTGGACCACGTTGAACGTGCCTCTGGAGACGCATTGGGATATTAAAATCCAATAAATACTCTATAGGTTGAGGATGATGAGCCGGTTTGACATTTTTATATATTTTTACGTAGTTTCCCCAAGCTGTACAATTCAGCTGGTGATGGGATTTCAATTCATAGCATCTGCACCTCTGTACCAATAATACTTCTTATACAGTCCGCAATGGCCCAACACGGGGTATACATGTAGAGTTTAGTGTATTAAAAGAGGGGTATATACTGCTAACTTGCTGAGTTGGCAAGAGCTGTGCTGTTACAATAGGCCAATAGATAACTCTCTATAGAGGAGTAGTGATTAGACCCTTAGACTAATGTTTGTAAATATGTACAATACTTAGGCACAACATACAAATAAAGTGCTCGATGAGGGGGGCAATCCCGCAACCAGCATGAAATTGTGTATCACCAATACAGAAAATAACGCATGTGTAATCAGGTAACTGTTATTATATTACATTCATATGTTACAACAATTGTATAACTCTTGCATAATCCCTTTCCGGCTTAGCTTAGCTTGGCATTTAGGGTTGGAAAATGATATCTAAGAGTACCGTACTTGATCACCTGACGCACGTCCCCACCTGCTGCACGGATTTCTATATACACCGACTTTTTGGCTTCAACTTCAAACCATCACAACTCCGTCAATATAGGTTCAATTAATGAGGCGCTTGCTTTTTTAAAATCCCTAGATCCAGGAGAATTATTTAAATATACAGGAGTAGTCAAAAGATTCAGTATTGATTGTATAACACTCTCAAGATATCACCGGGATGTTATACATTCAAAAGAGAATTAATATAAAAACCAGCGATTACTCAACAGCCAGCAAGCCAAAACTCTTATAAATTATATTAATAAACTCTCTGAGAGA